>NC_044905.1:26986037-27336037 GCF_001633185.2 Quercus lobata | reverse complement strand
TACTATGCAATGATGATAAATTATGCAGTATATTATATAAATACATAATTTAGAGTAATATTGTAGACTTGTGGTTGACCATAGTAGACAAATGGTTTATGTGTGTGTGTGTGTACGTTACTGTCTATATATATGAGCAAGATGAGTGATAGAGATCATAAAAATTTGACAACTAATTAATTTTGATTGTATTTATTGTCAAAATTTTAGATTAATTAGTATGAAAACCAAATTCATTCTTGGTTTTTTATTTATAATGATTACATTAGTCAGTTTACATAATATACATGTTTTAAATTATACAAGAAATATTTTTAAAGAAATTGCATACCAAACACCAGAAAATATTCTCAAGTTCAATTTCAAGGTTGTTATCAAACACTGCAAAATAAGACAGTTTTCTAGAAAATGTTCTTTGGAAAATAAACCATTTTCTAAAAAACGTTAATGCTGAAACAAACAAAGCGTAAGTACTTTGATGTTATGAATTTGTATTAAATTTGTTGTTATTAAATTTATAATAATATTAATTAGATGCTTTTTTTAAGCGGGTTAAATGATTGAATTTGTGTCAATCTAGCTTGTTTAATATTAAGTAGATTGAAATAAGTTGTGTCACATTCACATTCATGTCAACTCTAACACGACTTGTTTATTAAGCATGTCAAATAAGTTGTGTCGTGTCGTGTCAACCTGCTTCACTAATAAGTTGTGTTAGGATCGAAGGGTTATGACACGATTATTAAATTGGTCAGATGTAAGTTGAGTCATTTAGTCGAATCCCCTTACCTTTAAACAACACACTAACCCAAATTGACATAAAAATAAAAAATAAAAATAAAAAAACATTTATCCAAATGCAATGGATTCAAGTGGGGTTGGAGACTTGGAGCCGATATCTCTTAACATAGTATAAGATCAATTCAATTTTCTCTCATTCTTTTTTATTTATTTTTATGAGTTAATTCAAAGTCCTTAATATCATTTTAAGATTGGTGGGTGTGGGTCTAAATGGCTCCAAACATTATATTTTGATTTTAACATCAATTTTGATATATGTGGCCGAACTTGTTACTGTAAGTGCCCGTTTGTTTCAGCTTTTAGGGGCTGAAACGAGCGTTTGTTTAAAAGCTGGACATAAATTACCGTTCGGTGAAGCAGAAACGCAACTTTTATATAAAAGTTGCGTTTTGGACGAAGGCATAAACGTGCAAGACAATTATGTACCTCTAGAGGTCCATAAACAAAAAGTCGAATGCGCGTTTGAATGGTATCCGTTGGGCTCTGCCGAAAAATACCAAATTACCCTTGATAAATGGCTTCAGTTCTCACGCGGTCCTCATTCCTCTCATCTCATCTCTCTGCTCTGCTCTCTCAATAACAAATTTCCAAATCCAAACACAAAAAAATCTATAACAAATTCCCAAATCAGCTAAGGAAAAAAAAAATCAATCCCTTGCATGGGTGTTACAGACGATGTGCTAAGAGAAAAGGGGAAAAAAAAAGCGGAAGAATGGCTGAAGGAGAGCTCTGTGAGTCTGTGGAACATTCTGGGAAAAAAAAAAGAGCAGAAAAGAGTAAAGGAAAGAAAGAGGAAAGAAGGAAAAATGAAAAAGAAAAGAGTAAGGGTATATTTTTAGTAAAGGGAGAAAGGAAAATAAAAATAAGAAGAGGAGGAGGGAGAGTTGGAACGTTATGAGTTTGAAGAAAGTGGTAGGTTGCAAAAGAGGAAAGAAGTAAAAAAAAGAAAAGTGTAAGGGTACATGTGTGGAGGAGAAAAAAAAAAGGGAAAAAAAGGAAAAAAAAAGAAAAAGAAAAAAAATGCAGTATATGTGTGGAGGATAAAAAAGAGGGAAAAAAAAGGAAAAAAAAATGGTATCATAATATTTTCAAAATACTTTCACAATAAATTTTAAGTGGTAGGTTATTATTAGCTAATATTGGTGAGAAAAAAATAATTTTTTTAGAAAGAAAAAAATAATAATTTTAATAGTACGTTCAAATTAAAATCAGTATCAATTTTTATCACAATATTTTCAAAATAAATCTTAAGTGGTAGGTTATTATTAGCTAATATTGGTGAGAAAAAAATAACTTTTTTAGAAAGAGAAAAAAATAAATTTAATAGCACGTTAAAATTAAAATCAGTATCAATTTTTATCACAATATTTTCACAATACTTTCACAATAAATCTTAAGTGGTAGGTTATTATTAGCTAATATTGGTGAGAAAAAAATAACTTTTTTAGAAAGAGAAAAAAATAATTTTAATAGCACGTTAAAATTAAAATCAGTATCAATTTTTATCACAATATCTTCACAATAAATCTTAAGTGGTAGGTTATTATTAGCTAATATTGGTGAGAAAAAAATAATTTTTTTAGAAAGAGAAAAAAAATTTTAATAGCACATTAAAATTAAAATTAATATTAATTTTTATCATAATATTTTCACAATAAATCTTAAGTGGTAGGTTATTATTAGCTAATATTGTTGAGAAAAAAATAATTTTTTTAGAAAGAGAAAAATTGATTTAAGTATGATGAAATAGTTGATTTTTTTTTTTTGAGAATTGAAATAGTTGATTTAAGCATGAACCAAACTCACGTCCCAAAAAAAAAAAAAAACTCTCATATATATATTGTCATTTTTGGTAATTTATCATTCAAATTACTACTTTTATAAGTACTAACAAAATACTCAACTTTTTCAAAAAATATTTTTTAACAACTTCTATCAAACACTCAATTTTTTAAAATACATTTTTTTCATTATATACTTTTTAAAAACTCTACTTTTTCATTATACTATTTTACAAAAAGCTACCAAACTCACCCTAAGTCATTTACAGACCAACTTACTTTAAGATGCCAGGCACGTTCATCCATGATTCACGTGCTTGTCTACCTCTGCAATAGTCGACATTTTTTACGGTTCAGAATCATCAGGCCGATTTTGCTTTAGATATTTTTCCGTAGTTGCGTCTGTACAGTCATTCAATCAATGGACACAAAGACCCTAATTCTTGTGGTTGTGGCCAAAACCAGTTTCTTTCAAAATAGCGTGGAACAGTTCTGGACACACATTTCTTTTTTATGAGGGTCCCTCATGGCCAAGTCTTTGTGGTCATGTTATGTACTACACTGGGACGAAGCTTCTGCTCGAAAGAAACGAACGACGGCAAGTGAATACTTCAATTTAGTGTCCCCTCAAGTCACTAGTGAACACAAAATCTTGGTGTGAGGCTAGAGGCAATTTGAAGAAACTCCAAGCTAGAAGATTTTAAAAATGTCCTATTCATCATGATTCATGGTTTGAAGGACCGCACTGAGATATTTTAACGAGTAACTATCCAATGAAAACAGGCCTAGTGAACTTTAGAGGCTACCAAGAGGCAAGAGGCAAGAGCCAATCGATTAACTCACTAGTGAAAAATAGTGAGTCAATTTATGTCGAGACATGAGAATAAAAAAAAAGTTAACGCGAACCTAAAAGATGACATGTCAATCAAGGAGTTTAAGAGTATTATTTGTGAAGAAAAAAAAAAACACAGTATGTAAGTATAGTAGTCGACTCTTATAAGTCTATTGGGGATCTATATTGACTTTAAATTTTAGAGACTAAGACCTGGTTATTGTTGTTTTAATTCTTTAAAACATTAAACTCTCAATGTCCATTTCATATGCCGACTCCACAATGATTGAATTAGAAATTAAAAGATTCATTCAAGCAATACGCCTTCGAGCTTACATGAATTGGTACAATTGGAGCATTTGTTTTTTGTTGTCGGCCCTTACATGAATGAATTAATTTAAGGACTAAAGCGATTTCATTAATAAAGTAATAGTGATGGTACACCAAAGAACATTTGACAAATTATTTTTCTAATGTTCACCGTTTAGAGACCTGGCCCAATTTCCAAATAGCCATGCGTGGACCTAATTCTAAAATATTGCTTCTCATATTTAGTATAAAAATATAGTTTTTATTTATTTTTAGAGTATACATTCACGATGTAATCATGCTACTTTCGCTGTGGTTAGTGCTGCAAAAAAGAAAGATGAGACTATTGTTTGGTTAAAAAAATGCTGAGTAATTATTGGGTACTCTTGGAGTACCATAAATGTGTACTCCCCCTCTCACATAACTGTGGATCCCACTAATTAAATTTATGGTAGAACCCACAATTCATGTGAGAGGGGAAAAATACGTATTTATGGTACTCCCAGAATATTCAATAATTTTCCAAAAATGCCTTTTTTCTCTTCCCCATTGTACAATGTGAATTTTCATAAATAAAGTCTACTATTTTTTCTGCTAAAAAAAACTATTAAGTGCAGATTCCAACTACCATACCTCCTACTTTTCTTTTGAATTCGGTTAAATGATGCCCTTAAAATTTGTTAATGAATCATTTTAAAAAAGTTTTAATACCACTTTAATGAGAAATATAAAAAGTTTAAAAAAAATTATTACTTTTTTTTTCCTATAAAAAGTTTTTAAAAATATTTTTTAAACCAATATTCTTAAGGCGCCTGTTACGGTTTCTTATTAAAAGCATGTTTAACCTACAAAGAAATATGATTTCCTCCTTTCCATCTAACCTAATCACGTTCTTAACAAATGCGCTTTTGTTGTCTACCAATAGGTCTGCCGTGCCATCTACCAAGCTCTTTTAATCATTCTGCATAACAAAAGCTCCCCTACGGTATTATTGCTGAGGATTATAAAGAAGGAAATGCTTTTTCTTTTTTACCACTCTAGTCAATCCAATTACAACGTCATTTCCTAAAGAGTGAAATCGTGACGACCTTAATTAATCCTAAAGGCCTTGCGGAAAGTTTCAACCTCACCATCCAGTATATTCTTCATGTCTTGGTATATTCTTCATCTCATGATCCCTTTTTCTCTTTTTGGCCTAAACTTCTGTCAATACTAATCTTCGTATTCCCAAATCTTTAACTTTTTTCAATACACATGTAAAGACTTATTTTCTTCAGTTAATTTTAATTTGTTACTTGACTATCGGTTCCAAGGCTAGAGCTATATCGCAATCATATTTTATTAAGACAATTGATGACAACTGTTCATCCAAAAAAAAGTCGTATAGCCACACATGCAACAAAGAAAAAATGGGGTTTGAATTGCCAGCAAGGGCACGTTTTTGAATGGTGCTTCACTGGATACAGCAAAGGGTTGCCCTAATATACGCAATCAAGATACCAAAGGACAATGCCTTATTAAGTAGACAACATTACCACCCTTGTCTTATTAAGTACTTAATTAATTAGACAACTAATTTCATATGGAACTCATTTGAGGTTTTAATTCAATGTACCTGTACATTTCAAATTGTTTTTTCCGTAAGGGAAAAGTTAACAAGGCCCAATTTTATACCTCCTATGACATTGGTATAAAATTTTTATGGGAATGAATGACTCAATCAAGGAGTACAATGTATGCAAAACTTCAAAAGACGGACACGAGAGATGACGAGAGAAGCTAGAACCAATTCAGGCCATTGCACATGTATATTGCTCTTGCTCATATAATAATAAAAAACATTTTTGGAGGCTAAATTAGTAAGATACAGCAGGTCCAGGCCACATAAAATTCGTACAAAACAAGAGGACATTGACAAATACGGTGGCTGTCACGCTTTTAGAGTTCAACCGCATTACACCATCAATTAACCGAAAAAGGAAAAAGAAAAACACAAACTCACATGGAGAATGGGGGTAAAATTAAAATTGCTCTTCCAATCACATATTGCAGAACCTTTCGCAGCAAAAATCGGAGACAAAAAAGGGAGGGTCTTTGAGGCTTTGAGTTCATCTGTGGGCTGTGACCAAGGTCTCAATGAATCTTAGGCCATCGAATCTTGGCGCAAATTTCTCCTTTTCCGCCGTCGTATGCGAGTTTTTGGCATAAGATTTCGAAGTAGGCGAAGAGAGACCCTAAAAGTTCAAAAAAATATATTAGAATTTACCAAACACACACCATAGATTTACACAAGAGACAACCAAAAAAACAAAACTAAAACTGGGTATTTGAAGGAAAAGCGAAAAGGTTATGACTTTGCACGAAATTTTCAAAACGAAAGCTTGAACAAATAAAACCCATTAATAAAAAGGGATTTTAGAATACAATGAAAGCAAAATCTCGTATCTTTCTTCATAAACAAATCACAATTGCAAACACAAAATTCATAAGAAAACTAAACAGATAAACAAAACTACAAACTGGGTATTTCCAGGAACAACGAAAAGAGTCTGAATTTGCATTAAAAATTAAAGTTTTTTTCTTTTTGAAAAAAAAGTTGGAGAATTGTAATTGTAATTGTACCTCGTTGGAGCAAGGATGAAATGAATGGTCACGATCTCCCGCAGAGGAAGAAGAGGAGCCAAGAGCCACGGTGGATGCGGCGAGTACTGATGCCACGAGAGTGCAGGAACCCTTCATTTTGCTTTTGCTTTTGCTGTTGCTGTTTATATGCGCACAGTGACACTGCTATGAACAAACTCTCGGAGCTCCGACGTTGAAAATGGGCGAAACCCGACGAAGCAGCTCGCCGGATCTCGACCACTTGCTTTTTTCCTTTGTCTCAGACTCTGTTTCTGTGAGGCAGGGCAAGAGAGAGGAGAGCAATTGTTGTTTCTTATTTTTGTGTTTCTTTGGTTTGAAGGGTGTGGTGTGGTATGTGGTTAGCGTTTGGTTTTAGTTTTATACCAAAGGGGGGGCCAGGGCTCAGATTCCATAATTCCCCATTTAACGGGATTTAATTTTTTTTTTAGTTCCGGCCTCTCTTAAAAATTAAAATTCTCTTCTTTGTAGTCTGTACGCCTGATTATCCAGTTCATTCCTCTACAAATAGTCTTCCGCCACGTGTTTTTTTTTCCAAAAACAAACACGCATGTTTAAGGGTGTCCACTTATTGGTCTAGGGCGAGTTTGTGCTTAAACCGCACCCAACATGACCAAATCTGGTGAGGAAGAAGTCGACCTGTCCTTAACCAGAGAGGAGCACTAGATAAGCCTCCTATGGGTGGTGGGTAAATCAATCGTACTAGAGAAGCAAAAAAAAAACAACCAAAATCTAGAGGGATCTTGTCGAATTTGGTAGATTTCACCAAATTTTGCCAATTTTGTTGATCAAATTGGGTGTGATCGAGTTTTGGAGGAGTAAACCCACTACTTGACACACCATCAAATACCACAAATAGTAGATCAAGTGGTGATCAACTTGGGTCCGATCGGTTAGGCATGTGGGTTAGGTTGGACAAGTCCTCAGACAACACTATTCATTCAATCGTTGTGGTGAATTATTTTCTTGCCCGCAATTTTTATTTTATAATTTTTCAAAAAAAAAAAATTTGCATTTGTTTTATGGTTTTTGAAAAAAGTTGAGTGAAATTAAAAACAAATATATCAAGAAAAACACATACATGTACATGAATTTTTGATAGATACCTTATGCGTTAGTGTATATTCTTATGAATTAATGCGCTTTAATATCTATAGTTGATTGTCTTTGAATAGTATTAATATATGACTTTTTATGAATTTTTTGGTGGAAAAAATGAAAGTTGAAAACTTTTAAAAATTTGGTAATTTTTTAAAAAAAAAATACGTAATGGCTTCTTCTCCCTTTTTAGATCATCAATCTAGTGGCCAGAGAAACTGCTTTAGCAACTGGTGCCAGTAGTTCAGTGACTGAAAATACCAATTTTTATAATTACTTTATGGGACAGACTGTTATAGACTATTTGTTATTTTTATAACGACGTATCACATTTATATTTCACCGACAATCAATTTATATTAAATAATTGTGAAAGTTGGTACAGAATTCAATTGTCTTCCTAAAATTTGTTTCTTTGATGAATTCGAGCGGTTGAAGGGTAAGTGAAGGTGGGCCTACCGTAGAGTGTTGCATTTAGTTTAATTTTGGCGTCGCTGTAACATGTGGTGGTGGGGAGCGTTGGTTAGGGAATCTGTGGAATAGAGAGTATAGAATAAAAAGGGAAGATGCTTTGATTGGAACGTAAGGTAAAGGCAGTACTTGGGGCAGGTTTGAATTTCGGTTCGGTTTTTCTCTTTTCTCGCTTCGCTCGTCACTCCTCTCTCCTGTTTGCCCAAACTCGATGCCGTTTTACGTCAGTCATTTCAATTTTTCAAAAATTCTCAATTCTCACGCTTTGGTTGGATTCTCAATGCTTTTTTATTTTTGATTTTTCAATAGAGTTGAAAGAAGCGCAGCACCAAATCCCTGACTATTTAATCTCAGCCTTTCCTTTCAGACTATAGACTCTGTGTTGTAAGACTATAGACTATTAAGTGGTGCAAGGGAGACCTGGCATACTTTTAACTATACCGTACCATTTTTTTTATTTTTTTAATGACGCCTACATACATATATATATATATATATATATAATAAACAGTACTGGAACAAAACAAAATATCACATTAATTTTTTTTAACAGGCAAATTCACATATGGATTCATGACCATCTTTAATTTAAATTTATTTATATACTAATTTGGAAATATTGTTAAATTAATATGAATGAATTGCAATAAGTGATTCTTTAAAAAAATAATTTGATAAAAAAAAGAGGGGTTTAGTACTTATTTAGTCTCTAACCTTTACGCTATATGTCTATTTGGTCTCTGTCTTTTAAATATGTTAATTTGGTCTCCAATCTTTTAGTATTATGTCAAAATAATCTTTTTTTTTTTTGAAGTAATAAATGAAAAATACTGACGTGTCTAACAGCCAAAATAAAATATTATGATTTTTGCCACATAGACTACTGTGTCAACATAACCTTAAATAATCATTGAAAGATAAAATAAAAACAATTCCCAAATAAGTGAGTAAAAGTAACACAAACGTGAAGCAAAATTTGGGATAAAAAATTCAAAATCCCTAACTCACAATTGTAGAACCATTGGTTTGCTTTACGTTTTGGTCCAAAGATTAGATAATGGTCAGGCTCAACGGTATAATCTCTCTCTCTCTCAGGCTTTTCTATCTTCAGTTTGAGCTGGTATTATGATTTTTGGTATAACTTTTTCAATTTTCTCGATCAAATGCTTTAATTTCAACTAATTCCTTTTTCTTCATGTTGGGTTTAGAGATTGTATAAACTTGGGCTGAACATGTCCCTGAATCGTTATAATTTCTTTTACGGTCTCCTTTTTCTTGCCATAGACACAGAACAACTTGGTATATTGTATGCTATCATTGTTCTTATTATGCGATTCTTATAAATCTTAGTGCTAAAAATGGTTAAGCAATGTATAGGATGTAATTTGTGGTATAAACAAACTTCATTGACCCTTCATTGGTAGAACTTAACACGAGTAAAGATTAATGGTTGTTTTATCATTAATCTTTACTTCTTGTGCGCCATGATTTTTTCTTCATAATGTGTGAAACCAATAAATCTACAAAATTAATACTGTAGATTTGCCTAGAAGTTTAAAACTACACCAAAAATCAATACCAGCTTAAACTAAGAGGGTGATATTATACTAGCAGATCGGTGACATAGTTAGCCCTTGGCTCCAATTTCATAGTCGATCATCACTATTAGGCATTACCCTCGATGTCACTGGTCACCGTCAAGCCTCATTGTTATCACTAGACCAAAATGTAAAGCAAACCATTTTTTCTACAATTGCAGGTTAGGGATTTTGAATTTTTTATCCCAAATTTTGCTTCACATACTGTGTTACTTTTCTCACTTAACTGGGAATTGTTTTTCCTTTATATTTCAATGGGTATTTAAGGTTATGCTAACATGGCAGTCTATGTGGCAAAAATATTAATATTTTATTTTGGCCGTTAGACACATCAGTATTTTCTATCCACCATTTAATAGTAAGGACCATTTTGACATAGTATCAAAAGGTTAGAGACCAAATTGACACATTTGAAAGATCAGAGACCAAATAGACGTATAGTGTAAAGGTTAGGGACCAAATATGTAGTTTATCCAAAAAAGAGTTTTGTTAAAAAGTACTTTAAGGCTGGTTAACAATCAATTTTTTTTAAAAAAAATTTAACACAACTTTTATGAGAAAAAGAAAGAAAAAAAATGTCAAAACATTAATTACTTTTTTTTCATTAAAACTTTCATAAAATGGTTGACCAACAAATGCCTTTACGGCATCCATTAATATTTCCCAAAATTAAATTGAATAATATTGAAGACACAACAAAATATCATATTATTTTTTAGATTAACATGCCAACTCATACATAAGTCCACGACAATCTCTAATTAAAAATTTTTCTTATAATAATTTAAAATTATTATTAAATTTTTGTAAATTTTTATTGTGTTCATAGCATTACTCAAAATATTCACAGACATAGAAAAAGTTAATTTTTTTTTGCTGTATAAAATTTTTTTTTGATAAATAAAAATAATATATTAGGAAAAGAATTTAATTTTTTTTTTTTAAATAACAAATGGAAAACATGTACTTTGATTATAAATAATGATAGTATGAAAAAAATTATGTAGAATGAGAGTTCAAAAATAAAATAAAAACCATAAGGGTGTGTTTGTTCGGAGGTAAAATACGGTGGATGGAAAACTTTAAAGAGAAAATAGGAAGAAAAACTTTTTTGAGTATATTTGGTTGGGTGAGAAGGAAGGAAAATAAATGGTGGGGCCCATGTGTTTTCTTCCTAAACCCACCAAAAAGTTTTATCCTTAAAATGGAGATAAAACTAAAGGGAAAAATTGGATATTATTTTTGGACAAAAATGCCCCTGTGCAATTACACATGAGCTTCATCCATGTTGCTTTTCTTCCCACCTTTTTTTTTTTTTTTTTTTTTTTCAACTCCTAGATGTTGCCTGCCCATTTTTATTTTTTATTTTTTACCTAGACGTTGCCCGCCTCTTCTTCTTTTTTTTTTTCCTTTTGATTTACTGGGCAAGCGTTGCCTGCCTCTTTTTTTTTTTCTTTTTTTCTTTTGTGTTTATTTATTTAGATTTGATTTTTTTTATGGACATGATTTTTATTTTTTAATAAATTTAGGTGATTTATTTATTTTTTGTCGTTTATCACTTTTTTTTTAATTAGGCATAATTTTTAATAAGGGTATATGCGTAAATTTATAGGAAGGAAAATTTTTTTCGAGCATGTTTGGTTGGGTGGGGAGGAAGGAGAATAAACGATAGAGCCCAGATGTTTTCTCCCCGAACCTACCAAAAAGTTTTTTCTCCAAAATCGAGAGAAAACTAAAGGGAGAAATTGGGCATCATTTTTGGATGAAAATGCCCATGTTGCACATAAGCTTCATTCACATTGCTTTACTTCCCACCTTTTTTTTTATTTTACTGGACGTTGCCTGCCTCTTCTTCTTTTTTCTTTCTTTCCTTTTGATTTACTAGGCAGGCTTGTCTAGTATTTTTTTATTTTTTTTTGCTTTCTTTTGTGTGTGTGTGTGTGTGTGTTTTTTTTGGTTTAGATGTGATTTTTTTTAATAAATTTAGGTGATTGATTTTTTTTTTTTTTTTTTGTTGTTTATAACTTTTTTTGGTTTTAATGGGCATCATTTTTTAATAAGGGTATATACGTAAATTTATACAAACTTATTTTTTTCATCCCTCCATTTTTGTACTCCCAACCAAACAAAAAAAATGAAAATTGAAATACTTTCTATCATCTCACTTTTCCATCATCTCACGATCTTCTATTCTCTCACTTTTTCATCCCTCCAATCAAACGGACCCTAATATTAGCTTTTTTTTTTTTGGTTGAATAACCTAATGCTAGGCTTGCTAGCTACTTATGTTTCGTGTATAAGAATGTAACATGTTCTCCTTTTTTTTTTTTTTTTTTTTTTTTTGAGAGAATTTCAACATATGGTATCCGCTCCTGATAATAACTCTTTATCATCAGACCAAGATACCAATCAATTTTTGGCATAGGCGAGGATTGAACCCCAAATCTCTTATTCAACAATCAAAGACTTTAGCCAAAGGCCTTATAGTTGAATTGGCACCTCCCCATGCACAAAGTGCTTGGGGGTCTAGGGGGGGAAGGTTCGAGCTGCGGAGTTAGCAGCATATTGTAATTATTTCTTTAAAAAAAAAAAAAAATACCAAAGACTTTACCAGTTGTGACATGTTTGTATGTTAATTCACGTTTCATTAAAGAAAAAAAAAATCATATGTTAATTCCCATGTTCGCACTAGTGCATGCTTGGACAAACAATATTTTCTTCCATTTCTTTATTAATGTTCAAAGCAGATTGTCTTCATCCTCGATCATTATTATTGGAGTAAATGGCTATGGTTTATTACGGGGATCACTAATTGGAGTAATGGATTTGCTTTTACACTTGATCATTCTGTAATTGGAAACCGATCGATTCCATATTTACTAAAGATAATTCCTTATAACTTGCGACCAATACATATTAGTGAACTTTGTGTGGAGGACAGTTTTTATTTTTTTTTTGAGAAAGAAAAAAAAAATGGTAAATACACCTCTCACTCTTTTTTGCATAAGTGTTCGCCCTATCCCAGGAATAGCTTGGTTATGTAAAATAAGTATTTATGTTTGGATTAGTCTTTTATTTTAAAATAAATAATTTTTTTTTCTACTTATTTGGTTTATTTTAAATTTAGATCTTTTATTCAATGATAAAAGTTGTAGTGTCCATTTGACATTGACGTCGGAAATAGAGTTTTAACTATAAAATTTTATGTAATGGAGTTTTTGTGATATTTAAGAGTTTTCACTACTGAAAGCTCTTTTAGTATTTTGTGTTTAGCATATTATAATAAATAGTGCTTTAAAGTTTTAAATTTATAAAATATGAAAAATGAATTATAAAACTTTTTCTTTTCTTGAAAATAAAAATTTTAGCTTTAGCTTTAAAGTTGTTTTAAGCTCCAGAGATCGCAAAAATTCCTTAGTGAAACTACTGTTAATTTTACCACTACACACTCTTGATGCGATGGTCATGCCACAAGTATAAGTGCTTGTGGGGGGCAAGAGTCGGGATTCAATTCTTCAGGAGGGAGTTTTACACACATATATACTTAAATTAGATTAGAGTAGAATTTTATCTTGTATTAAAAAAAAAAAAAAAAACTACCATTAATTTTCAGGTAAATGAATTTAACTCCTTAAAATAATGTCTGACCCATTTAAAAACAAAATCAGACAAAAATCCGTTATTAATTGAACTTAAAGAAACACACAAACAAGCACCCACAATTTGATTTTTGATAAAGAGAAAGTGGAACAACAGCAAGTGAAATAGTAAATATAAAAATTGTCAATAAACCAAGCCACACAAAAGTTCTTAAAACAATTTTATTGGCTTCATTGGAGTGCTACAAGCTCTCTCATATAGACTACTAGAACTAAATAAAATTGTCTACAAGCTCTCTCATATAGCTCTCTCATAAAGATAGAATAAACTTTTAAAATTAAATAAAATTGTCTTTGCATCAAAGCTCCTACTCACAATAAAGAAAAAAACCTCAAAAAGAGAATCCCACAAAGGATGAAAACAATAACCTCAGTTTCTACTTGTAATCCTCCGTCTAATATATCGGAACCTTCAACCACAGACTCCAAGGCCTCAATTACTGTATATGGCTACAACGGAAAAGAATAAGTTTCAATATATAATTTTTACATTTTCTTAAACTAAAATAGCAATTCAAACATATAGATGCCAATATATATATATATATATATATATATATTACCGTAATCTCCTTTAATGTCAAAAAAAGAAGAAAAAAAAAAAAGTCTCCACGACCTAAGACTATAAATATTTTCTTTGAAATTCCTTTCTTTTCAGACTATAGACTCTGTGTTGTAAGACTATAGACTATTAAGTGGTCCAAGGGAGACCTGACATATTTTTAACTATACCGTACCATTTTTTTATTTTTTTAATGACACCTACATACACACACATATATAATAAACAATACTGGAACAAAACAAAATATCACATTAATTTTTTTTAACAGGCAAATTCACATATGGATTCATGACCATCTTTAATTTAAATTTATTTATATACTAATTTGGAAATATTGTTAAATTAATATGAATGAATTGCAATAAGTGATTCTTTAAAAAATAATTTGATAAAAAAAAGAGGAGTTTACCCTGGGTTCATCTGTAACGACCCATAATAATGTTGGGTTCGCACGTAAAAAGGCCCAAACAATATCATTTATAGAGCGTGGGTTTGAAAGGTTAGGTCTTGGTCACAAGACAGTGGTATTCCGTGGTGTTTATACATAATTAAATCGTGTTCGTTCTAGGAGTCTTTCTCCTGGAGGTGGGCTGGGAGGCTTTGGTTTTTGGCCATTTTTCCTAGCCCTTCTTTTGGTGCATTAACCTTCATATTATATAGCCCTTCTCGGTTGATCTTAGCCCTCTACTTGTTGATCAGGCAGGTGCCTACTTCAGTACCTGTCCCATCAGCTGTCCCCCCTTACTTTTTATTAGTTGCGATGATAGAAGTCACCCTGTCCAGGCATTTTTTCTCATTAATATGGTTAGGACATTGGTGGGTGCATTTAATGCGGAGGGGACATATTTACCCTGAACCAGTTTCGCACCGTACCC
Organism: Quercus lobata; assembly: GCF_001633185.2. Lineage (NCBI taxonomy): Eukaryota > Viridiplantae > Streptophyta > Magnoliopsida > Fagales > Fagaceae > Quercus > Quercus lobata. Next base: position 27,321,408 of record NC_044905.1, on the reverse strand, counting down.
CCACGTGGGTCCCATTCTACTCGCATCTCCTTCAGGGGGCTTTTTGGGGGCAGCCTTCAACGAGATGTTGCTCTTCCCTTTGAAGTCTTGGAGTGCCGAGGACAGGGTCATCCTCGGCTGTGCCCCCGGCATTTCGGCCTTTCCCCATTCGTCCTCGGCAAATACCCTCCTTAGCACGGGCCCTGAGCCCTAGTAAAGCGTGGGCCAGATCATAAGTTCCCTGACCCTACAATAGCCCCTCAAAATCCTGCTATCCGGCTCCTCGGACAGATAGAAGGATTTTGATGACATCAGACATCTGTCAATGCCTGTTAATCCTTATCACCTATCGATTCCCGAGACTTTTCGTCTGCCCAAGACACGTTCCTGAGACTTTGGAAGGTGAAGCGTGGTCTCATTAAATGCGGGTGGCTCTGTGTTTCCCACGTTCTACGGCATGATGGAGATCTAACGGTGGGGATTCCTTGGCCTTTATGGTCGGGAAAATTCATGCAGTTACTCTTAATAGGAAGCATAAATGATTTTTGGAACGGATTTGTCTCTTCAGTTTTGCACTTAAGAGTTCTAGCGCGTATACCCTGGGTTCATCTGAACTTTCGTCCAAACTCAAGTCTATCTCCAGCACAAAAAGCCTGTTAGAAGCGTCTTTCCTATTTTCTGTAAGTTCCCTGCCTCCATTAACTCGTGCTTTTTCTTTTCTGGGTTTATTTTTCTCTGGTTCCCTTTCTTCTCCCGTCGCCGGTCGAGTTTGTTTAGTAAATCGTAGAGATGGCTAAATTGAGACTGAGGAAATTAGTCGATACTGAGGAGGCGATGAAAAAGTTCATCGCTGATTACAAGATTCCTCCCAACGTAAGTCTGAGGCATTGTAAGATGGGGGAGTGGTACTATCTGAGGGGAACGGGCGAGGTGGTAATTCCCGTCCTCGCCTTTGTAGAGGGGGGCATGAGAATTCCTATGGGGCCGGTAACGAAGGGTTACCTCAAACACTTCCGATTAGCCCCCACCCAGTGCACCGGCAACATATTTAGGATTCTGGGTTGTGTGGATGCCTTAAACGAAAAGATGGGGCTAAGATTGACCCACCACGACGTGAATTGGTGCTATAATCTCCAAAATTTGAAGGGGAAATCCTACTACATGAAGACGAGAGACGAGAGGGTTCGACTAATTCAATGCCTCCCTGATTCCAACAAGGGATTAAACAAGGATTTCCTTATCGTCTCCGGTGAATGGCATGATAGCGATTCGTGCCCCATGGTAGAAGGAGAACCAGGTGGGGTATAGGGAATGGAAGGGCGCCGACCCTTTGCGTCATTCTAATTTGATGTGGTTCGGTAACTAACCATGCGCATGTGTTTTTTTTTTTTTTTTGCAGATCCACACACTTTTCACCGGCACTTTCACCTAGTTAACTGGGTGGACTTAGAGACTGTTCTACAAGCGGCAGTTTTCGTAAATGAGGGAGATGGTCAAGTCCGAGCCGCTCACAAAATATTAGGGTACGCTCCCCTTCAGAAGTCATTTGCCGACCCCAGGCACGTGATCAGCGCCAGCCGTCCTCGGCTTCCAAAAATTACCGTGGTCGAATCAGGATTTTTAATCTCCGAAGGATCATCTGTCCCAGAGGGCATCCCACTGGTGGACCTCTCCTCATCTCATCAAGTAGCGGAGGGCGAAGGTGAGTTAGATCAATCCGAGGAGGGATTTGGGGTATTTGACCTAGTTGATCAATCCGAGGATCCTTCTGGTGATATAGGTGACCCGGCCTTATCCGAGGCGGAATTGTCATCAGTAGGCACATCTTCCCAAACCGGGATGGGACTTAAAAGAAAACCCCCGACCAGCTTATTCGACCTCCTCGAAGGTCAACCGGTGAAGGGTGCGCAAGGAACACCGCAATCCAGCGTTCCGTCTCCACCACCTCAACCCCAAACCATCCAGACTAGGTCATCCTCCACAAAGTCGCAGCCACAATCTCCTCGCCCCAAACTTCCTGCTCCTCTCCAACCAGCTCTGCCTCCTCGGCCGGGGCCCACTGACTCAAAGAGAAAGAGGAGTCCCAAGGGTAAGGAAGCCATGGATGGGGGAAAATCCCAATCTCCCAGGGAGAGGGATGAAGCCCCGCACGTGAAGCAATTGAAGATTGGGATCCAAAGGAAGGGTGAAGAGACTGAAGCCCAATCTGCCCAAAGCAAGGGAAAGGGGATTGAAGCCCAATCCTTACCAAGCGCTTGGCTTCCCGCCTCAATGCTCCACGGGGGGCCACTACTGGAAACCGCACCCATGAGGGACCTTGGAGATGGAAAGAGGGGTTACGTGGCCGACGCCTTAGGGAGAACTATGCTGCTTCCCAATGATGTGGATGAGTTGAAGAAAATGAGGATGTAGGAGGTTTTCCTTAGTACGAAGAGGTACTTGGGAATGGTAAGGCTTTTGAAACCCTAAACTTTATTAACTCTTGCTCCCTGTTTTGTCATTCACAATGTATTTTCCTCACTTGACAGGCTCTCCAGGCCACATATAGAATGGAGGAGGAAGTTAACAAGCAGAGTAAGGCCGCTGAGAATGAACGCTCCAAACGCCTAGACGCCACACGAACTCTCAAAAATTCCGAGGACGACCTCACAAAGGCTAAGGACGCCTTAAAGGAGGCTATCCGAGAAAGAGATAGTGCCTCGGCGGGTTTAGAGGGTGCTCAAAAACAGGCCGAGGAACAGACAAAATGTCTACTCGAAGCCGAGGATCAGTTGCGAATAGCCAAGGAGCAGATTAGTGATTTAAAGAAGAGACTGATCTTGGCAGAGAATGATAAAGGCGTGGCGGAATATGCCCGGGACGAAGCCATAAGGGCCAAGCGGGAGGCTGAGTTTGCCAGAAACGAGGCTGAGGCTGCTAAGGAAACGGCTGAGGATGAGGGTTACAACGCGGGGGTAGCTGAAACCCAAGCCTTCCTTAAAGCCCAAATTCCCGGAGTATGCAGGCTATACTGCTCACAGGTTTGGGAAGAGGCCTTAAAGCGAGCTGGGGTAGATGCTTCGTCTGATTTGTGGAAAGCGGAGAGCATATTCTACCCTACAGCCATCCGTGAGGCCGCCTCCACCAGCTCTAAGGCTGTGAGCGACCAACATGAGGGAGGGGTTACTCAGTCGGAAGCTGTACAGGTCGGTGCCTATCCTGGCGAGTCGCTTAAAGGGGAAGAGCTTCATGAGGTGATAGAAGCGCCTGAACGTATGGATCCCGAGGTACCCAAAGAGGATGTCGAGTCGTTGATCAGCGCTTAGATCCCTGATGCCGAAGAGCCAGCCATACTTGCCCAGCCCCTGTAGGCAATTCCCCTCGCTGTGGTCCCCAAGAGTACCAACACCGACCCTATTCAGTCTTCCCCAGAAGAGACTGTCCTCCAGGGTGTCGAAACTGGTCCTGTTCTGCCTTCCCAGGATGTGGCCGACACAGAATTGAGGAAGTAGAAACCCAACCAGCCTCCGTATTTGTTTTTAGTTTAATGACTAACTAGTTTCTTTTTTATTTTGAAAACTTTGTAGTCTACTGGTAGTTTGAACCTGTTGAACACCTATATGAAATTCTTTTCTTCCTCTTTCCTTTTGGTTACTTGTTAGTTGCCCTCAACGATACTTACTATTGTTTATGATTTTTGAACTAATTATCTTATCATGTATGAATGGTTGTGCATGCGATATATTTAGAATCATGTTTCGGAACGTTAACTTACCCGCACCTATAGAGCCTTGAACTCATGTCTGAACCTCATTCAATGGAGATATAAGCATCATCCGAGATGTCACGTGTACTGCTAGGTCCCACTTAGTATCCAGATTTCCTTGAAGTAGTTGGCTTCTCCATAGATTTGAGTCCGAGGACCATGTAACACCTTGGTTCTGTCCAAAACTCAGTTTTTAAGTAGTTGGTTTCCCCATAAGTTTGAGTCCGAGGACCATGCAATACCTTGGTTCTGTCCAAAACTTGATTTTTAAGTAGTTGGTTTCCCCATAGGTTTAAGTCCGAGGACCATGCAATACCTTAGTTTTGTCAAAAACTTGATTTTTAAGTAGTTGGTTTCCCCATAGGTTTGAGTCCGAGGACCATGCAATACCTTGGTTCTGTCCAAAACTTGATTTTTAAGTAGTTGGTTTCCCCATAGGTTTGAGTCCAAGGACCATGCAATACCTTGGTTCTGTCCAAAACTCAGTTTTTAAGTAGTTGGTTTCCCCATAGGTTTGAATCCGAGGACCATGCAATACCTTGGTTCTGTCCAAAACTTGATTTTTAAGTAGTTGGTTTCCCCATAAGTTTGAGTCCGAGGACCATGCAATACCTTGGTTCTGTCCAAAACTTGATTTTTAAGTAGTTGGGGGAGTTAATCCCTCGGCTATGGCGTGGGACCTTGGTTTAGGAGGATTAGCTCCTCGGCCAAGCCCCTAGAACCATCCGTGCTGCTGACACTACGAAGCGCAGCCCCTAGTGAAGAAACGTAGCCCTTAGTGGAATTTTACGCTAGAACACTACAACCGGCTGTTGGAAATGACGGGGGGAACTGTCTCATCCCACCGCCTGTGCCAACACACAAGCTCTTCCCCACAGACGGCGCCAATTGTAAGGACTCAATTTGTAACGACCTAAAATGATATTGGGTTCGCACGTAAAAAGGCCCCAAACAATATCATTTGTAGAGCGTGGGTTTGGAAGGCTAGGCCTTGATCACCGGACGGTGGTTTGTCGTGGTGTTCAGACAGAATTAAATCGTGTTCGCTCGAGGAGTCTTTCTCCTGGAGGCAACTAGGAGGCTCTGGTTCTTGGCCATTTTTCCCAGCCCCTTTTCTTGGCACATCAACCTTCACATTATATAGCCCTTCTTGGTTGATCTTAGCCCTCCACTTGTTGATCAGGCAGGTGCCTATTTCAGTACCCGTTCCATCAGCTGTCCCCCCTTGCTTTTTGTTAGTTGCGATGATCGAAGTCACCCTGTCCAGACGTCTTTTCTCATTAATATGGTTAGGACGTTGGCAGGTGCATTTAATGCGGAGGGGATGTATTTGCCCTGAACCAGTTTCGCACTGTACCCCCCACGTGGGTCCCATTCTACTCGCATCTCCTTCAGGGGGCTTTTTGGGGGCAGCCTTCAACGTGATGTTGCTCTTCCCTTTGAAGTCTTGGAGTGCCGAGGACAGGGTCATCCTCGGCTGTGCCCCCGGCATTTCGACCTTTCCCCATTCGTCCTCGGCAAATACCCTCCTCAGCACGGGCCCTGGGCCCTAGTAAAGTGTGGGCCAGATCATAAGTTCCCTGGCCCCACAGATGTGATTTTTTTTATGGACTTGATTTTTATTTTTTTAATAAATTTAGGTGATTGATTTTTTTTTTTTTTTTTTTTTTTTTTTTTTTTTTTCACTTTTTTTGGTTTTAATTGGGCATCATTTTTTAATAAGGGTATATCGTAAATTTATACAAACTTATTTTTTTCATCCCTCCATTTTTCTACTCCCAATCAAACAAAAAAAATGAAAATTAAAATATTTTCTATCATCTCACTTTTCCGTCATCTCACCGTCTTCTACTCTCTCACTTTTTCATCCCTCCAATCAAACGGACCCTAATATTAGCTTTTTTTTTTTTTGGTTGAATAACCTAATGCTAGGCTTGCTAGCTACTTATGTTTCGTGTATAAGAATGTAACATGTTCTCCTTTTTTTTTTTTTTTTTTTTGAGAGAATTTCAACATATGGTATCCGCTCCTGATAATAACTCTTTATCATCAGACCAAAATACCAGTCAATTTTTGGCGTAGGCGAGGATTAAACCCAAAATCTCTTATTCAACAATTAAAGACTTTAGCCAAAGGCCTTATAGTTGAATTGGCACCTCCCCATGCACAAAGTGCTTGGGGGTCTAGGGGGGGAAGGTTCGAGCTGCGGAGTTAGCAGCATATTGTAATTATTTCTTTAAAAAAAAAAAAAAATACCAAAGACTTTACCAGTTGTGACATGTTTGTATGTTAATTCACGTTTCATTAAAGAAAAAAAAAATCATATGTTAATTCCCATGTTCGCACTAGTGCATGCTTGGACAAACAATATTTTCTTCCATTTCTTTATTAATGTTCAAAGCAGATTGTCTTCATCCTCGATCATTATTATTGGAGTAAATGGCTATGGTTTATTACGGGGATCACTAATTGGAGTAATGGATTTGCTTTTACACTTGATCATTCTGTAATTGGAAACCGATCGATTCCATATTTACTAAAGATAATTCCTTATAACTTGCGACCAATACATATTAGTGAACTTTGTGTGGAGGACAGTTTTTATTTTTTTTTTGAGAAAGAAAAAAAAAATGGTAAATACACCTCTCACTCTTTTTTGCATAAGTGTTCGCCCTATCCCAGGAATAGCTTGGTTATGTAAAATAAGTATTTATGTTTGGATTAGTCTTTTATTTTAAAATAAATAATTTTTTTTTCTACTTATTTGGTTTATTTTAAATTTAGATCTTTTATTCAATGATAAAAGTTGTAGTGTCCATTTGACATTGACGTCGGAAATAGAGTTTTAACTATAAAATTTTATGTAATGGAGTTTTTGTGATATTTAAGAGTTTTCACTACTGAAAGCTCTTTTAGTATTTTGTGTTTAGCATATTATAATAAATAGTGCTTTAAAGTTTTAAATTTATAAAATATGAAAAATGAATTATAAAACTTTTTCTTTTCTTGAAAATAAAAATTTTAGCTTTAGCTTTAAAGTTGTTTTAAGCTCCAGAGATCGCAAAAATTCCTTAGTGAAACTACTGTTAATTTTACCACTACACACTCTTGATGCGATGGTCATGTCACAAGTATAAGTGCTTGTGGGGGGCAAGAGTCGGGATTCAATTCTTCAGGAGGGAGTTTTACACACATATATACTTAAATTAGATTAGAGTAGAATTTTATCTTGTATTAAAAAAAAAAAAAAAAACTACCATTAATTTTCAGGTAAATGAATTTAACTCCTTAAAATAATGTCTGACCCATTTAAAAACAAAATCAGACAAAAATCCGTTATTAATTGAACTTAAAGAAACACACAAACAAGCACCCACAATTTGATTTTTGATAAAGAGAAAGTGGAACAACAGCAAGTGAAATAGTAAATATAAAAATTGTCAATAAACCAAGCCACACAAAAGTTCTTAAAACAATTTTATTGGCTTCATTGGAGTGCTACAAGCTCTCTCATATAGACTACTAGAACTAAATAAAATTGTCTACAAGCTCTCTCATATAGCTCTCTCATAAAGATAGAATAAACTTTTAAAATTAAATAAAATTGTCTTTGCATCAAAGCTCCTACTCACAATAAAGAAAAAAACCTCAAAAAGAGAATCCCACAAAGGATGAAAACAATAACCTCAGTTTCTACTTGTAATCCTCCGTCTAATATATCGGAACCTTCAACCACAGACTCCAAGGCCTCAATTAATGTATATGGCTACAACGGAAAAGAATAAGTTTCAATATATAATTTTTACATTTTCTTAAACTAAAATAGCAATTCAAACATATAGATGCCAAAATATATATATATATATATATATATATTAATTACCCTAATCTCCTTTAATGTAAAAAAAAGAAAAAGAAAAAAAAAAAGTCTCCACGACCTAAGACTATAAATATTTTCTTTGAAATTCAAACAAGTTATAAGAGAACATATAGACAGGACATTCAAAAATATGTAGACTAATATTTGCCAGTACTGAAACAAGATGACAAGTAAGAAAGGTGAATAACGATTGACAAGAAGATGTGTATCAGTGTACCCAGCCAAGTTTTATCAAATTAAACCAAAATACCAGAATTCATCTCAGTAACAAAGAGTGAAATAAACAACGCTTAATATGATATAACTTGATCATTTAGTAAAATAAAAAAATAAAAAATAAAAAAACCTATACCTGACCAATTTTGAAGTATGATGCAAGGTCCAGAGTGGTATCCCATGATACTTTTGTTTGATAAATTGTTTTGTCTACATGCCGGACACAACCTGGCAGGTCACAACCAGCCTTATCAGACAACATTCATTCTTCTCCTGCCACGTGTCAATATCGTATTTTGTCCGAATTCATGAGTCAAAACAAATGCCAAAATAAAATTAAAAAAAATTGAAAAAAGGTGCAAAATTACAAGTTTCAAAGCCAAAAAGGGTAAAAATAAATATAACACAATTGGATAGTGGATTAAAGGGTCACAACATTCAAAAGCCCTTTTTATAGCAATTAAGGCCAAAACCCTAATTAGGTATGGTCGAAAAGTTAACTTTTTAATCCAACCGTCAGATCGAGTTGAATTTTGGATGTCTCGTAGGACATATTTTTCCCTTCTAAAAAAATAGTTTACAGGCTAAAATTGGAGTTAAAATGGATGAGATATCACCAAAATACCAAAAACCCTAATAAATACTTCATTTTTTTCAGGAAAAACAGGCAGTTTTTAGGCCAACTTCACGCAATAAATTGTATCGATTGGGCAGGAACTAGAGCGTTCTGGCTCAACCAACTTGAAGAACGAGGTCTTGACTACCTCTCATAAAAAGGGCTCGATGATATTCACCCCAAATTGGAAGATACGAATTTTTTAAGGAAAAACATCATAGACTATTTCAGCACTGCATCATCTTCTTTTCGAACACCATATCTCGATGACCGTAACTCCAAATATTGCAAGGTCATAACCATTGGAAACTAGACATACAGAGCTTTCCAAGCATATAAAGTTTGAAGAAACCGAAGCTCAGAAAGGCCTCCAAACAGCTACACGAAGATCGGACCAAAAATCGAAAAAATGACAAAATAGCTCGATGAAGTGGCAAAAAATAGGGGGCTAGGTGTAGTGTATTAGGATCTTGGGCGGCTAGGTGAGTGTATCCTAATACACTACACCTGGCCCCCATTTTCCCTCATCCTCCTATAGATACCCCATCGTTTTTGGGAAAAATATGAAGTTTTGGTGAGAAAAAAATAGGGGAAAAATAGAGAAATATAGTGGAAATATTCTGAAGAAAAAAACCTTAGAAATTCTGGAAAAAAAAAATTCTCTCTCCTCTCTATCTCTCCAGGAAATCCACCACAAAAAAAAAAAAAAAAAAAAAAAAGCCTCTTCCATTTTTATGTGTAATTTTTTGGGTAAGCTTGTAGGGATGGAGTAGTTTTTCCATAACTACACCCATCCCATTTTCTTCATTCTCTCATGTAAACATCATTTATCTATATATTACATTCGTATTGTCTTTGTTCTTACTTGCTTTAAATTCTTATAATGTTGTGTATATATCTTTTTATCTTTATGTCTATATTGTTATTGTTTGTTTGTGATATTATGAATATTTTCCCAGATGGGTATTGAACTATCTCCTAGACTTTATATGGGGAAAATCCTTAGGGGAAGAAATCCCATTTCATCTAGGCATCTAGGAATTTCTATTTTGCTTGCTTTACTTTTATCAATTTTAATTCAAGTAATCCCTCCCTCTTTACTTTTTTGTCATCCCTTTAATTTCTTGCTCAACCCCCCGCCCCTTACTTTATTGCACTTCTATATATATATATATATATATATATATATTCCTTTTTTACTTGTAATTTTTTGCGTAAGCTTGTAGTGATGGGGTAGTTTTTCCTTAACTACACCCACCCCATTTTCTTCATTCTCTCATGTAAATATCATTTATCTATATATGGAGTTCTTACATTCATATTGTCTTATGTTCTTACTTGCTTTAAATTCTTATATTGTTGTGTATATATCTTTTTATCTTTATGTCTATATTGTTATTGTTTGTTTGTGATGTTGTGAATATTTTGCTAGATGGGTATTGAACTATCTCCTAGACTTTATATGGGAAATATCCTTAGCGGGAAGAAATCTCATTTCATCTAGGCATCTAGGAATTTCTATTGTTCTTGCCTTACTTTTATGTCATCCATTTTAATTTCAAATAATCCCTCCCCCTTTACTTTATTGTGCATATATAAGAGAGAGAGAGAGATAAAAAAAAAAAAAACATTTTCCAAAAACCTTTATAATATTTCTACTCTTTATTTTAATGTCATTTAAATTTCAGAACTTTACTTTCTTTGCTATTTATTTTTCAACACTTTACCTTACTTAATTTTAAATACATAGAACTCTCTATATTGTTACTCTTTATTTTTCTCAATTACATTGACATAAATTAAAGTTGCTGGGTATAACAAATTATGCTCTGTTTGTTTCAAAGTAAAATATTTGCAAATGTAAAATATTTTACATGTAAAATATTTTCAGTAAAATATTTTTATTTTACCGTGTTTGATTGTCAACATGAAAATACAATGAAAATCATTTTCCAATTGTATGTTGGGTTTTATTAACGTATGAAGATCTGCAAAGATTCCTTGATGAAGATTACTCATCACAAGGTATATTGGATTAAAGGATCATTCTAAAAAGTTGGGTGATAACCGCAGCGCTAAAACATTCTAATAAATAATCCAAAAGAAGAAAGCAAAGAAATGGATATAACAATGGAATTTATCAAACCGATTATAGCAAAAATTGAAGAATACTTGCTGGAGCGAATCGAACAATAGTGCGGCAATTTATTTCATCTAAATAGCAACATCAAGAACCTTAAAGATCAATTTCAAAAGCTGGGTGACAAGAGACATGGGGTGCAATCAGAAATTGATGCAAAAGAACGGAGAGATAATTGCACTTGGGTTCAAAATTAAGTCGAAAAGGTGGACAATATCAACATCAGTGAAGATCTGTAAAGATTCCTTGATTTAGAAAGTTAGGGCGAATATGATGAGGTTGGTAGTGTTGATGGTGGTGGTTGGGGTCAGGCAATGGCGTCGGTCAGTGGGTGGACAAGGGTGTGAGATTGGTAGAGATGAGAGGGTGGCGGCCTTGTGAGTGAGAGAGCTAAGAGATGGAAAGAGGGAGAAGAAAATGTAAAATGTTTTACCGATTTTTTAAGTGTAAAATAATTTACAGTTTTTGCCTATAATTTTTCCTTTGATTGGAAATATTTTACATTTGACTAATTATTATACCGCAAAACAAACATGGTAAAATATGAAAATATTTTACATCAAAACAAACAGAGCATTATTTACATACTCTTCTAAAGAAATGTTTTTCAAGATAAAATTCTCTTTCCCCCTTTTCTAAAAAAATATGTTCTTTTTAAAATAAGGTCTATGAAAAAAATGGGTTGAGTAATAAGCAACGAATCCTTTCGTTATTACAATATATATTTACAAGTGTTGCATTTTTTTGACCTTTGTAGATTATAAAGTGTTCTTTTCTGCTGTTGAATTGAATCAAAGACACCTACACTTACGGTACATCCAGTTTGGGACTTGAATTCCCTCAAAGCTAAACCAACCACGCAGTGCCATGTGGTGGCCATGCCTTATCCTGGTCGTGGCCACATCAGCCCCATGATGAACCTCTGCAAGATACTAGCTTCGAAAAATAGCAATATCCTTGTCACTTTCATTGTCCCCGAAAAAAGGTCTTCCAGGTTGGTTTCTAAAAGAAAAAAGAAAAAAAGAAAAAAAAAAGAAAAGGAAATGATAAAATCCAACTAAATAATTAATAGTCATTTTAGTTAGCAATATGTGATTTAACTTATTATTGTTATTATTATTATTGATTGAATTTTAGTTATTATTTTGGTTTTTAGTATTTAATAATACCGAATTGGGTTTTTTGACTTGAGTTTTTCATTTACACTCTTTTTGCTTGAGACTCAGAGAGAGAGAGAGAGCACTTTTTAGGGTTTCAATCTCTCACGCTTTTCACTCTCTCACTTACGGTTTCACCCATTTTTCGAAAACCGCACTACTGTTGAGAGTTTTTTTGGGTTTCAATCTCACACGCTTTTTACTTTCTCACTTATGGTTTCACCTCTTTTCGAAAACCGCACTGCCGTTAAAAGCTTTTTAGGGTTTCAATCCCTCACGCTTTACACTCTCGCACTTAAGGTTTCACCCCTTTTCGAAAAACCGCACCGCCGTTGAGAAGAGTTTCATCGCCAGAGAAGATGTCAAGAAGATCAAGCTTTGTGAGGGCTAATCGAGATCGACCTGTCCGGAGTTGCAATTACTACCATACTTGCAAGCATGATTATAGGAAAATGCCACAAATGGAAACGCATAATTCCCTTAGGCATGAAAAGGAGATCCATGTTTGCAATGAGTGCAGGTTTGCGTACATGTCTAGCGAATTAGAGCTCCACAAAGGCGATGTGCATCGGCAATAAGATAAGTTGACATTAAATCTCCAAGGCTGGTTTCCGTTGAGAATGGAATAGTGTTCATTCGATCCACCCCCGATGAAAAACCGTAATATGCCTTGAGGAATTATTCCATCAATTATTCAATCAAGAGCAGTCTTTAACCAACAAATTCCTCTATCGACTTCATTCCATTAGTCCTACCTTTATAATTAAAGCTCAAACCAAATGCATGCCAATCACAACCAAGCAAGTTGCAACTTGGTCGCGACCTGGCCAGTTCGGAAGAGGTCGCGACAGCCATATTAAATAACCTTTATTCTTCTTCTGCTATGTGTCACTTGCGAGTTGGCAAGTCACATAATGCATCTTTGACCAAAGTGCTTGATGGTTAACAATTATTTTCCACTCTTTCCTTTCACATTCATGTGTGTCATGTATCATACTATGCAAATTAAGCAAATTATCCAATTCTTCAAGATTGTCTTTTCTACTTAATCCTTTAAGAATATAATCAATGATAATATAAATTTGGTTATTTCTCCCACTAAGCACATCATATTTGACATGTTAAAAATATAAACACATTTTCACAAAATAAAAAATAAGTAAATAAACTACAAAAGATGAAAAATGTATAATACTTCATCCATACTAAATATAGGCTGAGGTGTTATGAAGAGAGACCGAGGCTTTATCGAGAAAGGTAGAGAGTACAAAATAGCCGGAGTAGTGGAATGTGAAGATAAGGGTGGATAAGTGCATCCATTGGTGGATGTAGGTGAGAGTTTCTTTGAAAGGGCAAAGGGTATTGGAAACAGAAAAAGGATGCGAATGAGTTTCTTTGAATGGTATTTTTCTAGGCATTTGTAAGACTTACTTCATTGCAACTTACCCTATGGTGACAAAGTTAATTTTAATTCGAAATATAAATTTTAAAAGTATATAAAATTTCATTTAAATATAAATTAAAGATAATTTTATTTATATTAAAGAAATTTATAGGTTTTGTGCAAATAACCATTTTGATATATAATTTGATTAACAAATAGAGTTCGTTTGGGAACAGCTTATTTAACTAAAATTGAAATTTTTTTTGCTGAAAGTACTGTAGATAAAAATAAAAAATAGCTAAAATAGTACAGTAGAGCCCATAAATAGTACCAAAAGTGCAATGGAACCCAGGAATAGTACCCAAAAAAAAGCTAAATAGTAGCAAAAATAAACTAAATAGTAAAAAAAGCTGGCTTTTTAAGCCAATGCGAAACGCAACCTTAATAAAATCATTTCACTTATGTGCATATTGTTGCTACAACTTATTACAACAATTTGTTTGCTGCATATTATTGCTACAATTTGTTTGTTGCAATAGGTTACTGCAACAACTTGTTCTGTTGCAATAAATTATTGCAACAAATTATTTTGTTGCAATAAGGTACTACCATAACAATCATTTTAATATATTGGCTTTAGAAACATATTGCAATAAATGATTTTGTTGCGATAGGTTACCACAATAGTAGGTTACCACAACACTACTTTTGTTGCAATAAATCACATTTGGAAACATATTGCAACAAATCGTTTTGTAGTGATAGGTTACCACAACAATAATATTTTTGCAATAGGTTACTGACTTACCACAACATCGAAGCTTATTGCAATAAATTATTTTATTTCAATAGGTTACCACAACAATAATTTTTGTTGCAAAAAATTATCTTTTTAAAAAAAAAAAAAATGGTTTTTTTTCCCTCTAAGCACATCATATTTGACATGTTAACAATATAAACACATCTTCACGAAATCAAAATAATAATAATAATAATAATAAAAATCTATAAAAGATACAAAATGTATAATACTTCATCCATACTCAATATAGGTTTGAGGCATTATGGAGAGCAGCTGAGGCCTTATCGATAAAGGCAAAGGAGTGCAAAACTGCCGGAGTAGTGGAATGTGAAAATGACGGTGGATAAGAGCATCCATTGTTGGGTGTAGGTGAGAGTTTCTCTAAAGGATGTGAGAGTTTCTTTGTCAGAAAGCAATATGTCCACGAAGCTTTTTTGTTGGCATTTTTTTTTTTTTGAGCCAAAAGAGTCTTGGTATGTTATTTTAACAAAGCTTTATGTTGCTCAATTTTTGTTTACAAATGTTAGATAAATATTAAATTGAGAAATTCTATGTATACAACAAAATTTCACAATATTTTTATATTACCAGTGGGTGGATGATGTCCGGCCAAGACCGAGTTTGGGCTGATGTCCAAAAAACTAGTGGCCCAAACCCACAATGTATGAAAGGTCCCGAAAGAGTTCATCAAAAGAGCAATAATGCTAGGGGCAAAATAAATCACTTTTTATCCTCCTAAGAGGGGGAGTAGTGCCGAGGACAAAAAATGCACTAGGAGAGATTGTTGTTCGAGCATGTGCCTCGATGCAAGGTTTAAGTTACAAATAAATCACCACAATGACAAAGTTAGGAGGGCCCACTTCCTGATACGAAATTAGCGATGTTGAAACGATACCCTAAACTTAAGGGGCCATCCAAATCCTGCAAGTGGTGGGGCCCATGCAGCTTGATAAGTTTTTGAACAAATTGCTATACTTTCGACAAATAAGAGAATTATTTTGTTTTTTAACAAATAAGTAATCAATCATGCCTTTTTGTTGTCTAAATTTTTTCCAATCAAAAGAAAGTTGTTCCCTAGCTTCAATGAGATGTGATGACATGGCTCTCACATGATAATCAATCATATATGTCTTATATATATATATATATATTATTTTTTATGGGAATCATATGCCTTTTTCTATAACCTTAAAAGTTTGACTAATTTAGGAGGAAAACCTACGAATAGGTGATGAGCACAGCACACATTTTGTTAATACTTCTTGAGGTGCATCTTGTTGGCAGTACAGGCTTCACACATAAAATTTATATTTAAAAAAAAAATTAATAAAAGGAAATTCGATTAAACTAATCCTAACAATTAACCAAACCTAACCTAACCTGGATGGAGTCTGTTTTAGTCAGAATGAAATATTTTTCTCCTTATATTTTTAAGGTTTACGTTTCTGACTTTTTAGCTATCAAATAAGATGCTGCTCAAGACTATTTCTATTTAAAAAATATATATATAAAAAAATAAAAATAAAAATAAAAAACCTATATAGTTGGTTTGAAGTTAATTTGGGAAATTTCATAAGCTTTACTTGTAAAACGAGCAACAACAGTTTTCAAAGAAAGGCCATTACGCTTTCCTAGTCCGGAACTAGAAAGGATGAGTTTAAGTTACTTTCGCTATATATTAGGTCATGCACATCAACCTTGACCGTCTATCATCATAAACTATACTATTCCTATTCCTCCAAGCCTTTGCTTTTTGTGTTGGTATTTCTCTTCATACTTTCCTTCAATTTTTGAGACTTTTTAGCATTAAGTGTTAATTGAAGTTGTGTGCGTGGTGCATCAAATAACTCTGCAGTACTTGCGACCATGTCTGTGTTTGGCTCATCCCACAGAGCAATCTGTGCTGACTACTTTGGTGATGAATTTGGCTTGCCTTTGCCTTTGCCTTTGATCACCAAGATGGAAAACAAGGCTGTTCCAAAAGCAATAGAGGCAGCTAATTCAGCAGCCATTGAAGCTCTAAGCGACAGCAAGAGTGGTACCAATAATTCAACAAAACAACTGGCAAAAGAACCACAACGTCTTACATTGGCGTTTGCACCTGCCCTGGATGGTTTGGATTGTTTTGAAACACTTATTTTCCGCTGAAGCTGCTTTTGCTTATATACTTGTTAGTCATAGATACATGCAATTCATGGTAGAAATCATACGTCTTTTTCTTTTTCTTTTTTTTTTATTGGATTTGTAGACTGTTAAATATAGTCTTGATTATTTCTTTTTGTAATTTGAACTTCAAATTCTGAGTGGTAAAAGATTTGTATATTGTGGAAGTTGGCCCCATATTGTGTTGTGTGACATTAGAATTACTTCAAAAGTTACAAAAATTTGAGCAAAAGTGGTGAATTTAGAGGGAAAACCAAATCAGGTCTAACCCGAAGTTTTATATCTGTAGCCATTCAACAGCGCGGGGTTTTATTATATTAATCCAATTGTTTGAGGATTGCATCAATTTCATTGAATTTATGCTAGCCATGTTATCTCATGGCATTAGAGCAAGCCTTTGTTATTTAGGGCTTATCTGGTCTGGTTCTAGGAAAAGTTGAAAAGTACAATTAAAATTTGAAACTCTTTCATCCAAAGTGATCAAATTAATGTTGGCATCCTAGCTTTCATAGGATTTTTTTCTTTTTCTTTTTTTAGATCCAACAAGAGATTTAGGACTCAAATCTTATTTACGGTACTTATCCAATAAAAAGAGGTTAAATTTTTTTCAACCCAATAGGTTTATATATATTAAAATTCTACTGAATCGAAACTAAGGAACTGATACCCTGTAGTTAAAAACTGAAAAGAAAATAGCTTTGATAGCTATAATAAAACATTAAAATCAAACAGCAATAGCATTTAAACCAAAGAATTGATACCCTAAATAAATAAATAAATGAAGAAAAGAATACCCTCCTGAGTCCTGACCTAGAAATCTTCTATCGACGTGTCGGCTGGAAATTTTTGAACTTCCATGCAGGCGTGCGGTGTGCCTTGACACATATTGAAGTTGAAGTTCAAAAGTTCAACGCATGGTTTATTGTCCTTTGATGACATTGACTACAAAAGTGGTGAATTGATTTGGTCTTTGATGATCAAAATCTCAGCTTGGTTGGACTTGGCTCATTGCTTTGGTCTTTGGGTTTCCTTTCCTTCCCTTCTAGGTTCTTCTTACGCGTACGTGACTGGTTTTTTCGGCCTTCACACGTTAATTTCGGCTGTTCAAGCCCAAATTTTTTTTTTTTTGAACATAAGCCCAATTAGACCATAAGAACAATAAAATAAACAATAATTAGAAAACAAAAGGTATAGATTAGATCAAAATTCAAAAGCATAAAATAGTAAATAAATATTTGAAGAGATAAGCTTTGAAAATTCCGAAGCCTTTAGAGCTATGAGAGTCATGCCCTTGTGCCATTGAATGAATGTAATTAATGAAATGAAAAAATTGCAATTAATAGCAAGAAGAAACAAGGTTGCATAACACGAATGCGCCCCACCGAAGAAGGTACGTCACGTCCTTATCCAATTTTCTAATTTTGAAGTGCTCTTCCATTCCCATTTCTTTCCACCACGTGTCATGACTATTTATATGTTTCCCTCTCTTGATAAATGATAATTATTTATTGAAAAATGCTAACTAACATCCTTATGAGAGTGGTTAACAATTCATTTAAAAAAATTATGAAAAAAAATTAATATTTTGATAGTTTTTTTTATTTTTCATAAAAGTGGTGTCAAATTTTTTTTTAAATGAATTGTTAACCATTACTCTAAGAATACTCATTAGCATGACCCTTATTTATTTATTTTTGGTTTTGATATTATGACAAATTACTACTTAAAAGATTTTTCTTACAACAAGTGAGGCTGAAAATTTGAACCTAATTTTTTAAGTTATAATTTTTTTGACAATTATATAACAAATTTAATTAGGTAGGTAAGGACACGTTTTGCAGCCCAAGCCCAGGGTATATGAGATTTTGGCCCAATGAGTCTAATACAATAAATTTGTAGAGAGTGGGTCGAAGAACTAGGCCTTAATGAATTTGATAACAACTAGTATGGATTTAAAAGATGATCAAGCAAGAGCAAAGAAAATAAAGCTGAATGAATTCACTATCCGAGGAGGTATTTTGTCATACAAATCAATAACAGTTGGGTACAAGTATAACTTTGATTGCTACAGTATTCTTTCTCTATTTTTCTGATCCCTCCCTCATGGAAGGACTTTTACATTATATAGTTCCCTTTAGATCATTTTGATCCTCCACTTGTTAGTCATCTGAGTCCTTACTTGAGTACCTGTCCCATTAGACACTTTCTTTGGCTTTCTGTGAGTTGTAGTGGCCAAGGCAGCACTATTCAGAAGTCTTCTCCATATAAATGCAGCCAGAAAAGTAGCTGCAATGCATTCAATGCGGTGGTAGTAGCTTTTTCTTAGATATTTTTGGGTTCTCCTCCTTTTCGTATGTTCATGATGTACGTCCCTATCAATGGAGTTTCTCGGAAGGTCATCCTGACTGTTGGAATATATATTTGAGTTGTACTTATTGTATTCGAGGAGTTATTCCTCCTCGGACCAACTTCTCATTCATATCTTACTCATTAAATCCTGAACCTGATTCATTCATTACCATTTGTTCCTCCTCAGACTACTCATGCTCTCAGCCAAGGCTCAAGGCCCAATATATAATTTGGGCCCTTAACCCTACAATGTAAATAATAATTTAACACCACCAATAGCATGGAACATACTGGGAAAAAAAAAATTAAAAAAACGTAAATTGAGTTGAGGTTTGACATGTCAATTCATGCACATCATGCTGCATGCGTAATATCATATTAGAGATGAATAACGTGAAGTAATTAAGAGGTAAACAATGATGGATATAGGGGGAGAAATGTTTAGAATTGAGTAAAATTTTGATGATCAAAGCAATTGAACTTCCATTGCTTGAATTAGTAAAGGGACATGCTTAAAAAGACACATAACACCATTATAATATATATCTCAAAAATGTTTGATGCAAGTTGAAGTGGCCTAAAAAGCATGCCAATTGCCAAAGTTTCAAGTTTCAAAAAGTCCAGGTCGATCCTCGATCTCAATTGGACAACTAGCTGGATTTCTTTACTTCCTCTAATCAACGTTCACAAAATTAAGTTATTGATTCACGCACACAGCCCCCACTAATAAAGATGCATATCTACTGGGAATACAGATCTTCTGGTCAAGACCGCTCAATCTTTGGGTCCCTTCTAGGTTCTGGATCTAGGACTAACATCATTGAAAACGACTTTTAGCGGCTACCGCTGATAGTGCCCATACTTGCGCTTTTCCTTTTTTTCTTTTTTTAAGGATAGTTTCTCACTTTTTTGAATCAAATTAGAGGTAACGATTTTAAGTGAACAAATTCTATTTTCACAATCTGTTATCTTAATCAGTTAAATTGGTGTAACGTACTAACATCTGTATTAATTCCACTTAGTTATAATTAGTATAACATCCCTTTAATTTGTGTATATTATTGACATTATTTTCAATTTTAGGGTCCTCGTGCACCCGTTAAGGTAAAATTGATTGACTTTTTTATAAAAAGTCAAGTCACTCTGAGTCTAAAACTATTTTTTTATTAGTTTTTGTTATCTTTCAATACAAGTAGAACTCTTTTCAAACCACCTAAACAAGTACACAAGAACATTCGTTAGTTATCAATATCCCCTTAAAATGCACAAATTTACTAAAGTTATACATAAATGAAAAATATTTTACTAATATGAATCAATTTTATGAGTACGTGGGAGAAGAAATTTAAATTTATGGAAACTTAGATAATAAAGTTTTAGTTTAAGTAAATGATTTTAACAATTAATAAGTCACTTGAAATTTTTGTGATAATTTTTGACAAGTAGTGTAAAATGGTCGTCTATAAAGTAATTGTTATTACTAAGGACAACTATCATTACTAAAGACGATCGTCATTACTAAGGACAATCGTAAGCACACATTAATGCTCAAATATAAATTCTTCACTTAAATGACACAAGTGTAACAGACGTATAGTCTTTCCAGCCACCAGCTTACAGCTGTTACAACTACCTTAAGCTGACCATTACATAGCCGTTACATGACATTGAATGGGGAAGTTAAATGGCTATTAAATGAGCCATTTAACCCTCCAGCTCAACCATAACTAATGGATAGCGATAACATGCTCTTCCGTACTTACAAAACGTCCATGTTAATGATGAGTAAAATTATGGACAAGCGTAAGTGCATTAGTTACAGATAGCATTTAATGTCCAACTGATAATTGAGCACAGAGCTGTTACTGCCATCCAATTTTGTGCATTTAATGGCCGTTGTAGACATTAAAGGGCTAAGGATAAATGGTCATTATTAGGTCATAAATCCTCCAGCTGTGGTACAATGTTAGAGAGGCCAGTAGATTGAGCATTTACTCACACAAAGGCTATAAAAAGCCATGAGAGACAGGTTAATGATTCATGTTGAACACACACACAAATTACTCTACAGATTACAAATTTCTAAAGAATTTAAGTTAATTTAAGTATCGAAGGGTCCTTGGCAAGCCCCAAGCAGGTGTCATTATCTGCTTAGTGCTTTCTTTGGTACAGGATCTCTAGGTCATCCATCGTACAGACGAGAAATATACTAACGAGCTCCAAGTCGTCCATCATACTGACGAGGAATATACTAACGAGGCGAAATCGCGTTTTATGAACTTTAATTCAAAATAATTATCTTAATAATTAATTAGAGTGCAGTAAGAAGATAATCACTTACTGTAATATAGAACCAACAATTCCGATATGTAGAATCCAACTTTATTATATTATGTGATGGGAATATATCTTTCAATCTTATGAAGTGAATCGTCCGACGCCCCTTTGGATGACTTGTCCAACATCTCACTTCATTTATAGAAAGTGAAAGGAAATCGTGGGAAGGCAATCAACCCAAACTCCTATACAATAAATCCAAGATATTCTTCACTTCAAGGTAGAAGTAAAAAAAGAAACCCTTAGAACTTGAGCACTTGCAATTTTTCTGGGTTATTGTAAGTTCATAACTTAAATATTAGAAAATTTTAGGCCAACATCACACTAGTGAGTAGTGACCTTTGATAGTGTGTTTCATTATTACAAGTCTTTCAATACTCTTATTAGATGATTAACTCATTTTAAACCGACATCACATTAGTGCCCTTTGATTGAGTTTTTCGTTATATAATTTGATTAACATATAGAGTCCATTTAGGAACAGTTTATTTAGCTAAAATTAAAAAAAATTTGCTGAAAGTACTATAGATAAAGTTAAAAGGTAACTGAAACAGGACAGTGAGACCCATGAATAGTACTAAAAGTGCAATGAAACCCAGGAATAGTGCCAAAAATAAGCTGAATAGTAGTAAAAATAGGCTAAATAGTAAAAAAATGGCTTTTTAAGCCAATGCTAAACGCAACATTAATAAAATCATTTCACTTATGTGCATATCGTTGCTGCAACTTATTACAACAATTTGTTTGCTGCATATTGTTGCTACAATTTGTTTGTTGCAATAGGTTACTGCAACAAATTGTTCTGTTGCAATAGATTACTGCAACAAATTATTTTGTTGCAATAAGGTACTGCCATAGTAATCATTTTAATATATTGGCTTTAGAAACATATTGCAACAAATGATTTTGTTGCGATAGGTTACCACAACACTACTTTTGTTGCAATAAATCACCTTTGGAAACATATTGCAACAAATCGTTTTGTAGCGATAGGTTACCACAACAACAATATTTTTTGCAATAGGTTACCGACTTACCACAATATGGAAGCTTATTGCAATAAATTATTTTATTTCAATAGGTTACCACCACAATAATTTTTGTTGCAACAAATTATCTTCTTCTTTTTTTTTTCTTTTTTTTTTTTAAATTTAGTTCTTTTTCCCTCTAAGCACATCATATTTGACTTGTTAACAATATAAACACATCTTCACAAAATAAAAAATAAATTTTTTAAAAAAAAATCTATGAAAGATGCAAAATGTATAATACTTCATCCATACTCAATATAGGCTGAGGCCTTATCGAGAAAGGCAGAGGAGTGCGAAACTGCCAAAGTAGTGGAATGTGAAAATAAGGGTGGATAAGAGCATCCATTGGTGGGTGTAGGCGAGAGTTTCTCTAAAGGATGTGAGAGTTTCTTTGTTGGAAAGCAATATGTCCAAGAAGTTTTTCTATTGGCATTTTTTTTTTTTTTTTTGAGCCAAAAGAGCCCTGGTGTGTTATTTTAACAAAGATTTATGTTGCTCAATTTTTTTCACAAATGTTAGATAAATATTAAATTGAGAAATTCTATGTATATAACAAAATTTCACAATATTTTTATATTACCAATGGGTGGATGATGTCCGGCCAAGACCGAGTTTGGGCTGATGTCCAAAAAACTAGTGGCCCAAACCCACAATGTATGAAAGGTCCCGAAAGAGTTCATCAAAAGAGCAACCATACTAGGGGCAAAATAAATCACTTTTTATCCTCCTAAGAGGGGGAGTAGTGCTGAGGACAAATAATGCACTGGGAGGGATTGTTGTTCGAGCACGTGCCTCGATGCAAGGTTTAAGTTACAATGAATCGCCACAATGACAAAGTTAGGAGGGCCCACTTTTTGATACAAAATTAGACATGTCGAAATAATACCTTAAACTCAAGGGGCCATCCAAATCCTGCAAGTGGTGGGGCCCATGCATAGATGAAATATTTCCATCATTGTCTATTGTTTCATTATTTTATTTTTTCATATAGGGATAAATACTTTAGCCATTGTAAAAATGTTGTGACACTTTATTATATTCTTAGCACAACTCTACTAATTCATGTTGATCAATGAATTTTAGATATGCAGCTTGATAAGTTTTTGAACAATTTGCTATACTTTCGACAAATAAGAGAATTATTTTTTTTTTTTAACAAATAAGTAATCAATCATGCCTTTTTTTTGTCAAAATTTTTTCCAATCAAATGAAAGTTGTTCCCTAGCTTCAATGAGATGTGATGACATGGCTCTCACATGATAATCAATCATATATGCCTTATATATACATTATTTTTTATGGGAATCATATGCCTTTTTCTATAACCTTAAAAGTTTGACTAATTTAGGAGGAAACCCTTCAAATAGGTGATGAGCACAGCACACATTTTGTTAATACTTCTTGAGGTGCATCTTGTTGGTAGTACAGGCTTCACACATAAAATTAATATTTAAAAAAACAAAATTAATAAAAGGAAATTTGATTAAACTAATCCTAACAATTAACTAAACCTAACCTAACCTAGATGGAGTCTATTTTAGTCTAAATGAAATATGTTTCTTCTGATATTTTTAAGGTTTATGTTTCTGACTTTTTAGCTATTAAATAAGATGTTGCTCAAGACTATTTCTATTTTTTTAAAATAAAAAATAAAAAATAAATAAAAAAACCCTAGTTGGTTTGAAGTTAATTTGGAAAATTTCATAGGCTTTACTTGTAAAGCAAGCAACAACAGTTTTCAAAGAAAGGCCATTACGCTTTCCTAGTCCGCAACTAGAAAGGATGAGTTTATGTAACTTTCGCTATATATTAGGTCATGCACATCAACCTATACTATTCCTATTCCTCCAAGCCTTTGCTTTTTGTGTTGGTATTTCTCTTCATACTTGCCTTCAATTTTTGAGACTTTCTTAGCATTAAGTGTTAATTGAAGTTGTGGGCGTGGTGCATCAAATAACTCTGTAGTACTTGCGACAATGTCTGTGTTTGGCTCATCCCACAGAGCAATCTGTGCTGACTACTTTGGTGATGAATTTGGCTTGCCTTTGCCTTTGATCACCAAGATGGAAAACAAGGTTGTTCCAAAAGCAAAAGAGGCAGCTAATTCAACATCCATGGAAACTCTAAGCGACAACAAGAGTGGTACCAATAATTCAATAAAATATTTGGCAAAAGAACCACAACGTGTAACATTGGCGTTTGCACCTGCCCTGGATGGATTGGATTGTTTTGAAACACTTATTTTCTGCTAAACCTGCTTTTGCTTATTGTAAGGGGGTGGGCCGTGCTAGTGGTATTGGGCTGCCTCTTGCTGCACTAAGCCCAAGTTTTTTGGATAAGAGAGTTGGGACCGGTCCAGTTTCAGCTTAAGTTGGTCCGGCTTGTGTGCAAACTAGGCCAAGTCTGCCAGGAACGTGCTCACGGTAGGCGAAACTGTTTTAGACAAATTGTGGCAGGCAGACATAATAATAATAAAATAAACAGAAAATATCTAGCCACTTAATGGGGAATTGACCGAATAGCCCTTAAAATCAATTACAACAACAATACTATTTGTTTTCTTTTTTACAGAAGAGAAAAAAGGCATAATAGAGGACATCAATCGTTAATAAGCATGGGTTAGTCGGAATATTAGAGGAAATCGACTAGAAATCCAATCCGCGAAAGCAGAACCACAAAGGGAAGAACGTTCCTTCTCAAAGCAGTCAATCTCTCAGGAAAAGAGTCCTGCCGTAGAGGTTAACTGTCCTGAGAGAAATGGATCTGAGTGGCTTTCTGCGTAGATACTCTCGAGTTTTCTTACAGAGGGCCAAATTTCATAAGAAAGAGAAGGGACCAATCTACCGGTGCATGCCCACCTTTCTAATTCTCACTGTTTCTTTCTTTCTTTCTCACTTCGTTTTCTTTGCTATTTCTTTTAAGTTTTCTATTTCTTAGTCAAAGTTCTGTTGTCTCCCTCCCTTCTGTTCAAGGCAAGACCCTCCTTTTATAGTGCCTGCTGTGACCCAATTTTACTGTTTTAACCCTTAACTCCCTTTGTCTGGTCTAGGTGTACTGGCCAACCATCACTATTCCGTCTATGTGTCACCCTCCCATCGCATGACAAGGAAGAGTATTTTGTTTGCTAGTCTGTCGTAGCACCCTTTCCTGCTACGGTCTAGGTTTTTTCTCCCTCCCTATCCCTCGTGGCATGCATCTAATGGTTCCAACTCAGTTTGCCTCTTTTGGGTAGTAAGCCATCCCAGCAGGACACCTCCCCGAAAGAGCCTAAGCCGGAAGCTTCAAAATAGATTTTTCCCCATATGTGCCTGCGCCTTGTGCTGGGCCTTGCGCGTGCCTTCATTCCATATGTGTCCAAAACTTGCCTACTGCCCGTTCGTCTGTTGTGAACTGGAGGCTTGCCGTCCGTATTTTTTGACCTCTTATGTGGGCTGCTTTTTGTTTTCCCACTCCTCTCAAGAGCTGGGTTTTATTTGATGATGGGTCTTACATTTCTTTGGCCCATTCCTTGTTTCCTTTATTTCTTGCAATGTCGTTCTGTTATTCCTACTATAAGAGCTTAATCCTACTGGGCCTCTTTTGGGCCAGCCATTTATTCCTTCTCTCAGTGGCTTGGCATGGCCATTGGTTTGCTTTTACTTATGGGCTCCTATGTCCTTTTTCGCTTTCTCTTAGGCATCCTCAACCCGTTTGCTTTCTTTGGGTTTCCTTGGCCCAATAACCTTATTCTCATCCTTGGGGTTTATGAGCCTGCCATAAACCCCTTACTTTCTTAGTTTGCATTACTTTGACCTACGGCGGCCCTTTCTCGCTTTTCTACCTCATACATTGCCCATGAGATGCTATTTTTCTCTTTCCGGACTTCTTTGAGCCCACTTGCCTCTTCAAGACCCATTTGTTTATTTCTTGGACCTGTGATCATTATTCCTGCCGCTTGGGCCTAATAGTTTTGATGTCTGCTTTGGCAATTCTTTGTTGCCCTTGTTATTGAGCTTTCTTTCTTTTCATCGGGATTCTCACAAATGGCCCTTAACACTTATATACTTGTTAGTCACAAATACATGCAATTCAAGGTAGAAATCATACTTCTTTTTCTTTGTTTTTTGTTTTTTTTAATGGATTTGTAGACTGTTAAATATACAGTCTTGATTATTTCTTTTTGTAATTTGAACTTCAAATTCTGAGTGGTAAAAGATTTGTATATTGTGGAAGTTGGCCCCATATTGTGTTGTGTGACATTAGAATTACTTCAAAAGTTACAAAAATTAGAGCAAAAGCGGTGAATTCATAGGGAAAACCAAATCAGGTCTAACCCGAAGTTTTATATCTTTTGCCATTCACTAACAGCGGGGTTTTATTATATTAATCCAATTGTTTAAGGATTGCATCAATTTCATTGAATTTATGCTAGCCATATTATCTCATGGCATTAGAGCAAGCCTTCGTTATTTAGAGCTTGTCTGGTATGGTTTTAGGAAAGGTTGGAAAGCGCAATTAAAATTTGAAACTCTTTCATCCCAAACTGATCAAATGTTTGGCTTCCTAGCTTTCATAGTATTTTTTTTTTCTTTTTTTAATCGAATAAGAGATTTTGGATTCAAAACCCGGTATTTATCCAATAAAAAGAGGTCAAATTTTTTCAACCTATAGGTTTATATATATTAAAATTCGACTGAATCGATACTAAGGAATTGATACATAATTAAAAACTGAAAAGAAAATAGCTTAGATAGTTATAATAATACATTAAAATCAAACAGCAATAGCATTTAAACCAAAGAATTGATACCCTAAAAAAAAAAAAATAATGAATGAAGAGAAGAATGCCCTCCTGAGTCCTGACCTAGAAATTTTCTATCGACGTGTAGGCTAGAAATTTGAACTTCTATGCAGGTGTGCGGTGTGCCTTGACGCATGTTGAAGAAGTTGAAGTTCAAAAGTTCAACGCACGGTTTATTGTCCTTTGACATTGACTACAAAAGTGGTGAATTGACTTGGTCTTTGATGATCAAAATCTCAGCTGGGTTGGACTTGGCTCATCGCTCTGGTCTTTGGGTTCTTCTTACGCGTACGTGACTGGTTTTTCTTTTTTGCCTTCACACGTTAATTTCGGCTGTTCAAGCCCAATTAGACCATAAGAACAATAAAATAAACAATAATTAGAAAACAAAAGGTATAGATTAGATCAAAATTCAAAAGCACAAAATAATAAATAAATATTTGAAGAGATAAGCTTTGAAAATTCCGAACCCTTTAGAGCTATGAGCGTCATGCTATCGTGCCATTGAATGAACATAGTTAATGAAATGAAAAAATTGCAATTAATAGCAAGAAGAAACAAGGTTGCATAACACGAATGCGCCCCACCGCAGAAGGTACGTCACGTCCTTATCCAATTTCTAATTTCGAAGTGCTCTTCCATTCCCATTTCTTTCCACCACGTGTCATGACTAATTATATGTTTTCCTGGCTTGATAAATGTTAATTATTATTACTATTATTATTATTTTTTTTTTTTTTGTTTTGATATTACGACGAATTACTAATTAAAAGATTTTTCTTATAATAAGTGAGGCTGAAAATTTGAACCTAATTTTTTAAGTTATAAAATTCTTGACAATTATGTAACAAATTTAATTATGTAAATAATAATTTAACACCACCAATAGCATGGAAGATATTGGGAAAAATTTTTAAAAAACGTAAATTGAGTTGAGGTTTGACATGTTAATTCATGCACATCATGCTGCATGCGTAATATCATATTAGAGATGAATAACGTGAAGTAATTAAGAGGTAAACAATGATGGATATAGGGGGAGAAATGTTTAGAATTGAGTAAAAGTTTAATGATCAAAGCAATTGAACTTTCATTGCTTGAATTAGTAAAGGGACATGCGCAAAAAGACACGTAACACCATTATAATATATTTCTCAAAAATGTTTGATGCAAGTTGAAGTGGCCTAAAAAGCATGCCAATTGCCAAAGTTTCACGTTTCAAAAAGTCCAGGCCGACCCTCGATCTCAATTGGACAAGTAGCTGGATTTCTTTACTTCCTTTAATCAACGTTCACAAAATTAAGTTACTGATTGACGCACACAGCCCCACTAATAAAGATGTATATCTACTGGGAATACAGATCCTCTGGTCAAGACCGCTCAAATCTTTGGGTCCCTTCTAGGTTCTAGATCTAGGACACTAGCATCATTGAAAACGATTTTTAGCGGCTACCGCTGATAGTGCCCATACTTGCGCTTTTCTTTTTTTCTTTTTTTAAGGGTAGTTTCTCACTTTTTTGAATCAAATTAGAGGTAACGATTTTAAGTGAACAAATTCTATTTTCACAATCTGTTATCTTAATCAGTTATATTGGTGTAACGTACTAACATCTATATTAATTCCACTTAGTTATAATTGGTATAACATCCCTTTAATTTGTGTATATTATTGACATTATTTTCAATTTTAGGATCCTCGTGCACCTATTAAGTTAAAATCGATTGACTTTTTATAATAAATTAAGTCACTTTGAATCTAAAATTATTATTTTTATTAGTTTTTGTTATTTTTCAATACAAGTGGAACTCTTTTCAAACCACCTAAATAAGTACACAAGAACATTTGTTAGTTATCAATATCCCCTTGCAATGCACAAATTAACTAAAACTAGTATGTAGCCTCGTGCTACCGCACAGGAATGTATATATTATTAATCATGAGTTTATTCATGTTTAAAAGGCTCAGTTAAGTCTAAATTCATATTATTAACCAGAAAATTTCATTAACAAAACTTAACAGTATATATATTTTACACAAAAAGATGAACTTTGGTGACAATGTTTATCCAAAAGATTCATTCATGCTTTTGAATCTTCAATCTCTATTGGTGATTGAAATTTTCACAGCTTAAAAAATTTAAAATTAAAAAAAAAAAAAATCCTTAGAGTTGTACTCATTTTGTAGTTTTACGATGGGTCATTTTGTAACATGATGGGCATTTGTGAAAAAAAAAAAAACCTCTGAAGTTCCATGGTTGATAAAAGAAATTCTCTCCAATCTCTTTTTATAGAGAGATGGGTTTGTGCGTGTTTTTATACATCCTTCATAGTTGTATTATCACGAAGCAGGTTCAATGGATTTAGATTGGTACTACCGATTCCCAAAGCATGAGTGTTTAATGTGTTATTAATTTCATCTCATTGGCTTCTGCACATGATAGCAAAATTAAAAATAATTAGATTGTACACGTGTATAGTAAAATTGGAATGAACAATTGGAATGATAATATATGATAGTAACAACAATAGGAAAATTCAAATAAAATTTCGAATTAAATTGTAACAATCTAAATAAAAAATTCTAGTAGAAAGACAGGGTGGAGTAATCCACTCCAAGAAGGCGACCAAATTTGTGTAAGTATAGAATAATAAATCTCTCTACAGAAAATTTACATTGTTCATAATCTTTACCTTCACTGAACATTTTAAAAACATAGTGACTCACATCTTCCATCAAGACATCTACAGCCAGGTCCTCTCCAATTCACGTGAGATTCCATTAATCACTAAGTTCCTTTGCAGCCTACAAAAAGTATCATCCATCGGTCCATAGCAGTGCTTTTTTCATTGTTATAGGTGCTCAACCTGAACAAAAAGCCAAATATAAGGATAGTGAACTTTAGGCATAATGTGCATCTAATCACATATTAGCACTTTATAACAATGTAAAGATGCAAACTTTGTAAGTGAATAGTAAACAAAACTCAGTGTCAGAACCAAGAAGAAAGCACTTTAATCCGAAACTCAGTGCAAATGTAAAGATGCAAACTTTGTAAGCAATTTATAACAAAGATGCAAACTCTGGCTTTGCTATCTTTTTAGAAATTATGCAATGTACCCAAACCAAGTTCTTATCACCGATATTAATCTCTTTGGTTTTCACGTTTGACTACAAAATCAAGAAAAAACTCAATTAGCACAGTAACCCACTTGACCCGATACATAGAAGTGGTTTTAATGAGAATGAGCCCACATACATTTAGCCACATGATGTAAAATTCAATTTCAATTTCAGATTCTAGACACATGGCACAAAATTAGAACTCTAATTTGGAATTCAATTTCACACTCTCTCTGCTTTACCTATTATTTTATATATAGATTATACATAAATGAAAAATATTTTACTAATAAAAATGAATCAATTTTATGAGTACGTTGGAGAAGAAATTTAAAATTATGGAAACTTAGATAATAAAGTTTTAGTTAAAGTAAATGATTTTAACAATTAATAAGTCACTTGAAATTTTTGTAATAACTTTTGACAAGTAGTGTAAAATGGTCGTCTATAAAGTAACTATTATTACTAAGGACAACCGTCATTACTAAAGACGATAATCATTATTAAGGACAACCGTAAGCACACATTAATGCTCAGATGTAAATTCTTCACTTAAATGGCACAAGTGTAACAGACGTACAGTCTTTCCAGCTATCAGCTCACAACTGTTACAACTACCTTAAGCTGACCATTACATAGTTATTACATGACATTGAATGGGAAAGTTAAATGGCTATTAAATGAGTCATTTAACCCTCCAGCTCAACCATAACTGATGGATAGCGATAACATGCTTGTCCGTACTTACAAACCGTCCATGTTAAGGACGAGTAAAAGTATGGACAAGCATAAGCGCATTAGTTCCAAATAGCATTTAATGTCCAAATGATAAATGAGCATGGAGCTGTTACTATCGTCCAATTTTGTGCATTTAATGGCCGTTGTAGACATTAAAGGGCTGAGGATAAATGGTCATTATTAGGCCATAAATCCTCCAACTGTGGTACAACGTTAGAGAGACCAGTAGATTGAGCATTTACTCACACAAAGGCTATAAAAAGCCAGGAGAGACAGGTAAATGATTCATGTTGAACACACACACAAATTACTTTACAGATTACAAATTTCTAAAGAATTTAAACTAATTTAAGTATCGGAGGGTCCTTGGCAGGCCCCAAACCAGTGTCATTATCTGCTTAGTGCTTTTTTTGGTACAGGATCTCTAGATCATCCATTGTACTGACGAGAAACATACTAACGAGCTCCAGGTCGTCCATTGTACTGACGAGGAACATACTAACGAGGCGAAATCGCGTTTTATGAACTTTAATTCAAAATAATTATCCTAATAATTAATTAGAATTTAGTTAGAAGATAATCACTTAATGTAATACGGAACCAACAATTCCGATATGTAGAATCCAACTTTATTATATTCTGTGATGGGAATATATCTTTCAATCTTATGAAGTGAATCGTCCGACGCCCCTTTGGATGACTTGTCCAACATCTCACTTCATTTATAGAAAGTGAAAGGAAATCGTGGGAAGGCAATAAACCCAAACTCCTATACAATAAATCCAAGATATTCTTCACTTCAAGGTAGAAGTAATAAATAAATAAAAAACCCTTAGAACTTGGGCACTTGCAATTTTTCTGGGTTATTATAAGTTCATAACTTAAATATTAGAAAATTTTAGGCCGATATCACACTAGTGACCTTTGATAGTGTGTTTCATTATTACAAGTCTTTCAATACTCTTATTAGATGATTAACTCATTTTAAACCGACATCACATTAGTGCCCTTTGATTGAGTTTTTCGTTATTGTAAGTCTTCTAATAATATATATATATAAAGTGGCTAGGCCGCTATAGTGCTTCGGTACTGTGCACCCAGTGTTTTTCACTGTGCAAGCACTGTAGCGACAACAATGCTTTGGTTTCGTGAGTCCTTTTTTTTTTTTTTTCACTACTTTCTTTTCTTTTTTTCTGCTTTTCTTTTTTCGGGGTAATATCCTGTCCACTCTTTTTTTTATGCACTGTAGTGAGTCCCTTTTTTTTTCCTTTTCTTTTTTCCCACTGCTTTCTTTTCTTTTTCTTTTTTTCTCTGCTTTTTTTTGGGATAATATCCTGTCCACTCTTTATATTTATATATATATATATATATATATATATATAAATAAATATATATAAAACTGTTAGTTAATACAATAAATTGTCACAATATTTTTGCAACTGTTGATATGTTAATTCCTTATAGGTTAAAATAAAATATCATACTAAAATCATCCACAACTAAAACTAAAGGTATTATGAAAAAAAATGCTACATCCACAATATTTTTTGCAACACTTTCACAACATTGTTCATTAGGTTTTTTTTTTTTTTTTTTTTCCCCTGTGTCACAATATTTTTGCAACAGTTGATATGTTAATTCCTTATAGGTTAAAATAAAATATCATACTAAAATCATCCATAATTAAAACTAAAGGTATTATGAAAAAAAAAAAGTGCTACATCCACAATATTTTTTGCAACACTTTCACAACATTGTTCATTAGGTTTTTTTTTTCCCCACAAACCACAGTACGCCAGTTTTGGTTGTGATGTTTTTGTCTTTTCTTTTAAATATTTATATGTGTATGTACAGTTATACTAACTTAGCAAATTCTTACAATATTTTCACAATTATTGGCGAATTGCATTGTTCATTGGCCCTTTTTTTTTTCACAATACGCTGGTTTTGCTTGTGCTTTTAAATATTATATTATATGTGCATACACAATTACACTAACGTAACAAATTTTTACAATATTTTCATAATTATATTGAGGTGTCAATTTTTTAAAGGTCAAAATAAAAAAATAAAATAAGAGATTGAGAACAATCACAACTAAAAATAAATGTACTATGAAAATGTTATAATATCTTCTTCTTGTCACAATATTTTCACAATCGCAAAATCTTAGTTCCTTATGGATCAAAATAAAATAAAATAAAAAGAAATGCTATGTCCACAACATTTTCATAATAATTTTGTAACAAATTTTATGTAGCAAGGTATTTTTGAAGGATAAAAAAGTGATATCAGTAGTGAGTTCAATTTAAAACCAATAACAACTTGTCATTTATAATTTGTTCTAAAAATGTTATGGATGTAGCATTTCTCTCAAATAAAATAAAAATATATCTATTCGGATCCTAAAAATAAAAGTATTGTGAAAATGTTTTTGTGGGGCCCGAAATCTGAGGTCCCAGCCCATTTGTATTAAGGGCCCAAAGCCTAGGCCGAGGAGCCCTACTGCCAAGGGCGTATGATGAAAACCCCTTAAAGGCCCAAAGATGTGGCCGAGGACGATCTCATGCTCAGCACCTCCCAAAACGCATGAAGAAAAGGACAAACTCAGTACAAGAGCAGTACAAGGGAGAAAGCTGCCAATACCGTAATGTGGAGCCCCGCACCTGACAAGCCCATACTCCAGACCATGCTATTCAACCTTTCCCAACCACCCCCAACCACTCGAATGTACGGATGGATAGGACGTGTCTATATCTCAAAAAGAAAAACTTACACGTGGACACTAAAGGAGAAGTAAACACTAGTATAAAAGGGAAAGAGAGCTGAGAAAGAGGGGGGAGACGAAAAGACCCTACAAAAAAGAAGAATGGGGAGAATGTGATGCTCCTCGGACTAATTCCGAGGAGACAAACCCTTCACGCCACATCGATGTAAGGCTTAGCTATTCAGGCCAAACCTACCTTTGTATGAGCTCCCATAAAATCAGGACCAGACTGTTGCCCGGCGACTAGGGGCAAGCCTTTCAAGCCCACTCTCTACAAATTATATTGTTTGGGCCCATCACACGCAAACCCAATGTCATTCTTGGGTCGTTAAAAACCGTGTCCTTACAGTTTTAATATTTTTTTATATTCTTAAACTTCTTTTTTAGTATATATGGTCAAATTGGGTGAACCAAAATTCACTGTACGTTTCACGCACAATTTTATTGTATTGTCTTTTTGCTTATTTTTTTTTAATGCATAATTTTAAAGCCAGTAATAATTTTTTACCTAAGATTCATTGTGAAAATGTTGTGGACGTAAAAATTAAATAATAAAATATTGAATTGGGACCTACCACAGCTGGAAATAAAAAATATTAAGAAAATGTTGTGACGTTTTGTTATATTCCTAAACTTCTTTTTTGTGTGACATTTTGTTGTGTTCCTAGACTTATTTTTTTGTTTAGTCAAATTTAGTAAGCCAAAACTCATTGTTTTAGGCACAATTTTCTTCAATTGGCCTTTTATTTTATTTTTAAATACACGGTTAAAAGTGGTTAGCCCAATTTAAAACCAGTAGCAATTTACCACCTAAGATTTGTTATGAAAATATTGTGGATGTAACATTACTTTAAAATAAAATAATAAAATATCAGACTAAGACCCACCATAGCTAAAAATAAAGGTATTGTAAAAATATCGTGATTTGTTGTTGTGTTTCTAGACTTCTTTTTTTGTTTATTCAATTTGTTGAACTAAAATTCATTGTTTAATGCATAATTTTTTTAGGTTGATTTTTTTTTTACACATTGTTTCCTCCTTTATGTTTGGGGTAGTTGCATTCCCCCCTAAAGTAAAGTTGAATAATTTCATCATTTATATTTTGTAAATGAGCATATACTCCGATTGTTTCTTTCTTAGTTAAACCCTAACAAAATCTTATAATTCCTAAAATATTCCATTGTGCAATGTCTAATATACTCCTACTAAATTTTAATGTCCCAAAAAATTTCTTTGTATATTTTGAATTTTATGTAGTAGACTAGTAGTTATGCTTGGAAAGTTAGAATGATAATATATGGTGTTCTATTTGTTACCTAGAGAACACTAATTTATTAGGTTTAAATCTTCTACACTTATAATTTTATCTAATAAAAACTTTGATGACATATGTCTTTTGTTATTTTGTTCTTATTTTAATTTATTTTCCTACTTAAAAGGGTATTCATTAAAAATAAGTAAGCTAAACACCGTAGTTAGACTCATAAAATAAAATAATAAAGAATGAAATATGAATAACAAAATCTTCATTGCATTCTCAAAAAAAATCTTCATAGTAGATGATTGCAAATATTTAATTTAATGAAGATCTTCAAAAAAATTGTAGCATATGTTATTATTCATTGCGAAAATTTAAATATTGTAGAAAAATGATGACATTCATTATCATTCTTTGTAGTATTTTTTGGTAAGTATACATTACATTTAGTAAATAAGTTCTAAGAAATTGTCATACTAAATAGATATTCAAATAACTATTTTAAATTTAAGTACATGACTTCATACTTCTTCTTCAACAACAAAAAAATTTATATTAATTCCCTCCCTAAAGGGCTAGCACGTGCAAGTACCAAGCAATCATACAAGTCACCTTAACTTGGAAAAAAAATTTAGGTGACGTATTAAATACTTTGAATTGGAGAAGGTCTCCCAGAGTCCCAGTCCGAGGCCCCTTTCCCAAGTAAACCAACACGGACTAGTTGTGGTAGGCGGCTTGATTGTAAATTTGTAATTCCGCGCAGCTGGGGTCCAGTCGGACCTCGTCTTGCACGGCTATCCTGAACCCTCAAGGGGCATCCACACTTTCCAACCCTTTTCTTTTGCCCAATGAAAACTAATTTCCATGCTTTTTCGCTTCCTACGCAATTCCTAGATTCCAAGTCCAACTAGGAAAAGTATAAGAAACGGTATACGCACCTTCCAAATATCCCTCTCCTTGTTCTCCTTACTTTCGGTCTGTCCTTTCTATATAAATACCTTTCTCACCCCAAACCTTCCTCAAACTCAGACATTCACACATCACAATTCACACGCAACTAAAGTTTTCTAATTCCTAAGCTCTCTCTCTCAAAACCCACTTGGGATACCAACTTCCTTTCAAGAAAAGACAATCATGAATTCGATCTTCAGCTCCTTCGACGCTTTGTGTGCGGAATTCTTGGGCCAAAAAGTGAGGGCCACCTTCCCTTCTGTGACCAAGGTCGATCGGAATAGTAACATCCAAGCGCAAAGATATGATGATGGGGTTCTCAACAAGGCTACAGATAACGTGAACAAGAGGCAACATGGAGACCCATCAGTATCACCACCACAACCTGGATCTGTTAGGAAAGATCAACAGAAGACACCAAGGTTCGCTTTGGAGTTGGATGGGCTCAACTGTTTTGAGACCCTTGTCTCTTATTAAGGTTTCAACCAAAAAAAAAAGTATTAACATGATGAATGAATTGTATGGCGGATAGTGATAGGAAATCCAGTCATGGCATAGAAGCTAAGAAAGATTGAAAAATTCTCTCACCAATTCTTTTATTATATTGTTTCTGATGGCTATGTAAGCACATGGTTCTATATATGATTAACTACTGTTCTCTTTTATTAGATCAAATTGATCAATATCTCAATTTCTTGTTTTTTTTTTTTTTTTCTACTGCTTAATTTTATTCATTGATCATAACTTTGGTGATGAAATTCTCAACACGCAAACTCATTACTCATCATTTAACAAGGAACAAGCACCCAATCTTGATGGGTATTAAGTGGGTTTACAGGCTTAAAGCCGCACCTGAATTAAGACTACACCGGCTTACCGTTTCTTGCTCATTAAGCTTATTTTCTTTTCTTTGTTTTTTTTTATATATTTTTTTATGGGATTTTCTTTGTCTTTTCGGCATTGATGCAAAACCAAAAAGTTTGGTTACCTTCTCAACTAAGATGAATGGTTCAAACAACCAGGCCCAATACGAATGTGTTTTCAACCATCAACCCACATGAATGGGCCATTGGGCCCTAATGCAACATCACTACTGCTCAAAGTATTTAACCGACCCAGTACTTACCTACTTTTCAGTTCTGAGCTACATACATTGGTGGGTTATGGGTTCGGTAAAATATTTTGTTGTCGAATAAGAGAGATGGGGTTAAACCCCACTAGCAAAAAAAACCAATTAGTGTTTTGACTCGACAATAAAGAAAATTATCATGAAATGCACCCTATAAATTAAAATTATATATATAACCACAATCGATTTAGCCAAATCAAATCGGCTGTCGTCAGCAGCTTTTGGCATGATCAACATTAGCTGTTGGTTGTTAGTCGGTTGTTCATATACCACCTTTCCTTTCCTCTTTAATCTTCAAGCTCAAACAAGGCCCCCTAGTCCCTCTTGATTTATTATCTTTTGTAACAATTGCATACAACTTACCTCTCACATGGATATAAACCCCATAAGCATGGAACTAGGGCTGAATAAAACTAATTTGTGGCCAACAAACTAACCAAATTTCTCATTGCTCGAACCATTGAAGGAGGATGTTGATGGTACCTAAGGCAGTGATTAGAGGAGATATTTTATTTCTGACATCGATTAGTATGATTGTCGACAGAAGATTTCAGATTTTGACAAATACTGCGTTGAACGATGATTACACATATGCACTTTAAAACACTCCTACCCTAGATTATTTGGTTGAGTTAACCTAATATCAACCAAGGTTTGCTTAGCATAAGCCTAAATTTGCTTCTTCTTCAACCTTGCATTTGTCCAAATTTGTTGATTTGTTATGTGGGTTTTGGGTTTGAATGGTGTTGGGTTTGTTGTGTGGGTAATGGGTTTGAAATCTCTCTCTCTCTCTCTCTTTTAGTCTCATGCCATGACAGCAATTAATTGTGTATGAATAAATGATTAAATAAAATAAAATTGCCAAACAAATTATTAGACTTAATCCTAACCAAGCAACTATCACTATCATGACTCCAAACATGCATGCACTAATTAAGAAAGAGATATAAAACTAACAACGAAAAAAACACCAAATGGAAAATTAAACTAAACAAGAGGGAATATGTTGGAGAAAGATTACAAAATATGCAAAGAAAATTTCAATACTAAAAACCGCCTTCATGAAGTGGAACTCTACTTTAACCACGTTGCTTCCCCGATAGTGGCACCCATAAACTTGCAGCGACTTGCTTCCCCGAAGTGCAACTTATCGCAAAGTAATAACTCGATAAAAATACCGATTTTGGTGGTGCAACAATATTTTGCATTTTTAAGAAACCAACATCAGCAGTGGACCCAGAACCTAGCCGTATTGGCTGATGATGACCACCCATTCGTAGAACCCACCATTATATAAACGAGGCATTATATTTAACTTTTTATTAAAAAATAAAATAAAATAAAAGGGCATTATATGAAACTATTACATAGGATTGGAAAGGATTCTAACATTCAAAGGTTAATGGTAATGAGCAGCCCGTTTTTCTTGTTTGTCCAGTTTGAATTGGAAATAGAGAAAATACCAAAAAGTCTCTTCTCGTACTCTTGGTGTGATGGTTACTTTACAAGTACAAAGTTCTTGTGGGGTTTGGGGAGGGGGCAAGGACTGAAGTTCTAGGAGGGGTTTAGGGAGGGGGCAAGGACTAAAGTTCCAGGAGGAAGTTTCACACACATATACACTTAGATTAGGTTATAGTAAAATTTCTATCTCATATAAAAAAATTTAAAATTTAAAATTAAAAAATAAAAAAAAAATAAAAAAAAAAAAACCATTCTCCATAATATATTTTGTGGGAGGACAAAGTTTGGCCCATACCAAACATAGACCAAGGACCACTAATCCTAGGCCCATCCCACAAGCAGGAGGCCTGAACTGGATTGCATGTGAGCTATTGCATTCTTTATCGCATTCGAACAAGCCTCATCTGTCCCGCAAGGAAGAAAAGTAATGCTTTAGGAAAGCTTGCCAGCCGAGCATGAGATTCGGCGCCATGCTCAAGTTACTAGGAAATCATTTCAATAGCAAAACAACGGGTCCCACTCCCTAACACAAAATTAGACATGCTGGAATAGTAACTTAAACCCAAAGGGCCATCTAGGCACCATGACACGCCAGCAGAATATTCTCTCATCATTATGGGTCCACTAACAGAATGGTATAAAAGAGAAGGAGAGGGCCAGTGAAAGGGGTTGGAACATTTTTTAGAGGAGAGAAACACAAGAGAAAGTGTGAAACAATCAACTACTATTTGGGGAAAATGATCCAGCACGAAACGCCTAAAGGGTACCTTGGCTATCTGAAATCATCCTTGGGTAGTAAGACTCCTACCAACAAACCACCTCACAACCGTTTATCACTACCATCTTCCAGCCAGGTTTCTCTTGAGACTTTCCATTGTAGGCTATACTCAAAACAACATATAAATTAATTGGGGGTCCAGGCCTAACGATCCCTATATCGTAGTGGCCTACACCACCAAATATTTTAATTTTCAAATTATACCTTTCTAAACACACTTCTTATATTTAAGCAGAACACCATTCATTTATTTTTTAAATTTAGCCAAAAACAGTTTATTAAATCCAATTCAAATTAGGCCCTTGTTGCTAGGTCAAGCACCACGATGACTCCATCTGACTGCAACTTTGTACAGTCGAGTTCCCAGGTGATCCAAGAAACGTTTTTTGGAATGATCCATTTGAAACGTTAAAGAATCCTAATTTGTTGATTTTACAAACTTTGGCAGCCACGGTTCCACCTTGGAGAGACTCAGATTTTTGTCATATGTAACAGCTTGTAAAATCTTGTGACATTCTTATGAACCTAGAGAGCCATGGTATCTATCGTTTAATACATGCTTCTACACCATAAACCAGATAAATGTGACTAAAAAGTTTCAGATGATCTCTCTACTGAAATCCTCTCCAAATATGGAAACAGGTTATGCATGAAGCTAAGGACATATATCAGAAAGTAATCCGGGACGTGTTTGTGAAGAGGTACCTACATCACCAACACTTTTTGAGGACATCTAACATGCTTTGGGAAATAGCAAGGTATCATATTATCACTTCAAATCCTAATGCAAAAGGATGGAGCGACACAAGATAGATAAAAAGGGTGCAAATGAAAAAAGCTGTAACATTCCTGTTATTACTGCAGCATGGGATTCTTATATGACATTTCCAACTGTAATAAATACAACTATTTGATCTCTTCTCTTTTCCAATCTAAAGCTGCTCTGTGGCTCAAACAATAGGAAAAAGAATACTTGTTTCTATCCTCTTGAAAGAAGGCAAGTGAGGAGATCCCTGATTTGCCAGTTTCTCACTTCACTGCAACAATGAATTGGCAGGCATCTCTCAAATGATGCAAAAATCATTCTGAATCAAAACCTCCTTCCAATTCTTGCAAATCTTCGGGCTACTCCAAATATAACTGCCTTAGTCAAGAGGCCCCGGTCAAGGGTACAGGCAAGGAGAACAGCTCCACCAACCACTAGAATTTTGGGTATGTTGTTCTTCTCTGACGGTTTCTCAGGTGAATCTGGGTTTTCACCCTCCAATGAATTACTGGTGTTGCTTTCCAAATATCTCAGGTAGTCTGCACTGACTTTAGTGTTGATTTGGGCCATTAACCCAGAATGTGAAAGTGGGGCTCCAGATACTCTGTGTTTTTGATAAGCACGTAAACCAGGCTCAATCTTCTTTACAGCGCCCCACATGCCTTGCCGAACCCCAAGTTTTGCAATCTCCCAAGGGATACCCATATCTTCGTGATGGAACAGCAACACCTCACAGGCAGTCAACTGGCCGTCCCCTCTCTTTGATTCAACTGTTTCATATCCCATGGAAACATGTCTTAGTCATGATTCAGTCTAAGAATACTCCAAATAGCATAGAGCAATGCTGAAAATTTAAGCTGTTCAATTATATACCAAGAAAGACATCCTTCTATCAGGAAGATTCATAGTTTTTCTTTTTTAACTTCACTTTCACTTGGCATAACCAAAACCACTTTGATTTTGCAACATAGCAAATTTATGGTAAAAAAATGCAAACTAAAACTTTGATTACCTGCACGAATAAACCAACTTGAATAATACAAATCAACACGTCTGGGTTTGTTGCGCCTTGGCACCAAAGAGCAAGGTACTCCCTAAGACAAGAGAAAACATGAACACACGTTATTTCCCTATTCAGATATTTTTAGAAATCAAATCTGCCTAAAATGATGAAACACTAGTTGTAAAGAAATCCCTACAAGCATAACCAGTTAAATATAAATATAAAACCTTCAAATTATGACCATCATTTATGCTCTTAATTAAAACTGGCACAACATGTTACCCTTTCATTCCAGTTAGACTCACTTCACTAAGGATATCAAGGCAAGGGAAGGGATACCTTTGAAAATTATCCAAGTGCCTTATGAACTACAGCACATGGTAATAACTAGTGACTGGCTTTAAATGCCACCAAGTAACTTTCGTTTTTTAGAGAAAAGATGAATTGATTGGAAAGCTCAATAAATCTTAATTCCACAAACACGGCAGCTATGACCATATACCATATCTTCCAAATGAAAGAATTGTTTTGCATTAGCACAAGTAATTAGAATGCAAAAAGTATCCAAAAGGGATGACATCTGTTGGTCTAACTAACGAACATTCTGACACCTATAATGAAAAGATAAACACTTTTTCCCTCTCAACAATTACAAAAAAACCAACCCAAAAAAGTCCAATTCCTTAAAAAAGAGAATAAATTTACAGAAAAAATTTAAAACTCCCTCCCCAAGTTAAAGATAAGAGGCCTAAAAAGGTTAAAAGCATTTTCATACCTTTGTGACACAGTAGTAAGATCTTCCTGATTCCCAGATTCGACGGCCTATTATGTACTCTCTATCGCTACAAAAGAAGGGGAACTGTGCCACAAAAAAGACATTGGAATTAGCTAATGCAACCAGGGAAATCCAAGAATAAAAAATAAAATAAGAAAAGCTCTCCTTACCTTGCGCACCCACTGCACCACCATGGTTCCTGTGGTGGGACACTCTTCCAAGGGTTCAGAATGTATAAGCATGTCATCCCAATTTGATCGAAATTCATCATCCCAAAAGAAATCCCTCACCAACTCAGGAGTGGCATCCTCATACACGGTCCTACTACGATATTGTGGAGGTCCACTCTAGCATAGTCACCCAAAAACAATCCAATCAATCACAAGAGTTGCACAAGCATAACCATTCCTCACTAAAAGAATACAAAAATCCTAGCAACACATTTATGTACAGACTACAGATTCAATTACATAAGCCTATCAGGTTGTTCTAGTAAAACTACATATCCATGATAGAACATTTCAAAAAATGAATGAAAAGCTACCTCAGGATCTCTGCGCCAAGCTTGATAGCTCATCGTAGAGGTAGAACGATCCATCATCTGAATCCAAGCAGGCCCTCCATCTTTTTCCTCAACAAGCCGGCATAAATGATCTGCATCCTCTCTCGTCACCCAAGCCACTTTTTCATTATCATGCTGTGATGAACTGCCAAAGTAAAATTAAGCTGTTATAAACCACCGAGCTCACAATTGAATTCTCAATTTCATTTCCATGCTCATATTCAAAGTGTATGACTAAAAATTTGACAATTAAATAAGCTTAGAAAATGGATCTTTTCAACCCAACCCAAGTACAAGTCAACTATTAATCTCATTTACACCTCCTAATCTGAAGTATGACTAAAAAAAATGAACAATTTACAAACTAAAGTCGTCAAACCAAAGATATTATAAGAAATTTCTAACCAACAGAAATAATTTTTTTTAGAAATAACCCAACTCTTTAATTCAACTATTAATCTCATTTCTAGCTTCTAATCTAAAGCATAA
Organism: Quercus lobata; assembly: GCF_001633185.2. Lineage (NCBI taxonomy): Eukaryota > Viridiplantae > Streptophyta > Magnoliopsida > Fagales > Fagaceae > Quercus > Quercus lobata. Next base: position 27,279,031 of record NC_044905.1, on the reverse strand, counting down.
CTCTGAAAAGTTGAATAATCTGCAAAACCCAAGTGACTCCAAGTTGAGTAATTTGCATGCCCAACTTGCCAAATCAATGACATTATAAGAAACTTCAAACCAACAAAAGTAAAAAATTGAACTTCTAGAATTAACCCATCTCGTCAATTCAACAATCAATCTCATTTCCACCTCCTAATCTAAAGCATAACTCTCAAAAAATGAATTCTTGGCAAATCCAAGTTGTCAAATCAATGATATTGCAAGAATTTTCCAACCAACAGAAGTAGTAAAAAAAATTTAAAAAAAAAAAAAAAAAAACTTTTAGAAATTACCCAACTCTTTAATTCAACTATTTATCTAATTTCCACATCCTAATCCAAAGCATTACTATAAAAAAAAAACAATGAATAATCTGCAAAACCCAAGTTACTTCAAATTGAATAATTTGCAAACCCAAATTGTCAAACCAATGATGCTATAAGAAATTTCAAACCAACAGAAGTAAAAATTGAAATTTCAGAAATAACCCAACTCTTGAATTCAACTATTAATCTAAATTCCAAATCCTAATCCAAAGCATAACTATCAAAAAACGAATAATCTGCAAAACCCAAGTTGTCAAATTCACTGATAGACATTAAAAAAAACCCCAAACAAACCTGGAATCAGATTTGGAAGCAGCAGGTGACAAAGGCAGAGCCTCCTTATCATCATCATTATTAGTCCAGAGAATGCAATTGGGGAACTGAAACTTCAAAGAATTCAAGCTTGGAATCGGAACGAATGCGAAACACGTGGACAACGTTGTGGTTGTTGGTGAAGTTGGAAAAGTGTCTTTGGACAAAACATTGGCCCATCTGGGCTTCCATGCCCACCCAACGAAAACTCCGACAAGAACCGCTATCCAAAGAGGCGCTATGAACATTAACAACTCGCTTAACACATCAACTATTGTGGGTCGCTGCAAAATCTCCAATAAAACCGAAACCAAAGCCATTTTCGAACCAATCCAAGTAGACCCAGATGGGCAAAGTCACAGAAAAAAATAGAAACAATAAGAAAAACCCTCGGTTTAATCGGATTGGTAAGCGTGAAAGCACAGCGATTACTCAAGGGTTTGATTAAAGAGAGAGAAAGAGAACCAAAACCAAGCTGTATATAAATAATAAATAATAAATGAAAAGAAAAGAGAGAAACTTTGATGAAATTGAGGAATGAAAGATAAGATTTTTAGATATGTGATTTTTGCAGAAAGCTAAGAAGAAGAAGAAGAAGACAAAGTAATTTCAGAAGCGGTGGATAAGGATTTCGAGATAAGCGGTAGAGAAACGTGGTGTGAAGATTACTGTAGGCCCTGTTTCTCTTATATTTATTATTTATTTTTATTTATGGGCTTTGTTTGTGTTTTTTGGAAACAAAAATGTTATGTTTTTTGATGACTCAAATATTAACAGCTATGTTTTAGAGAGAGAGCTGAGTCAGATAGGTGAATGAATGTAGGGAAATGTAGATAAGGTCTTATATAGAAAACTCGGAGAGACTGTTTCAAAAAAAAAAAACCACGGAGAGACTGCGACAGGTGCAAATGTGAGTTACAAACCAAAAAAAAAAAAACGTGACAAGTGCTTTGAAATTTATGGTCTTATGGTAGTGGCAATGTGCCTATTCTGAGCAACTATTGTTGCCTTTTTGTGGTCTGTGGTCTGTGGTCTTCCGCGTTCTCGTTTTTCACGTTTTGCGACTTGAGTTTTGACACATTTTCTATTCATATTTTTATACTTGAATGTATTTTATTATATTTTTTCTTTTATGGTGTTTTTAGTTTTATGGTACATATGATCTTAGCAAGATTTTTCATAATTGTTTTGGTGATAAGTTGTAAATGGTGGAGTAGTTGGTAAATGACTAAGTTATGTTAGTAATAGATTTAGATAAGAACAAATAAAAAGAATGAAACTTTAATTGTTATAAAAAATATTTAATTGTACCTAACTCTAATTCAAATTTCTTTTTACGGCTAATTTGCTAATCTAAGCAGCCAATGCATAGATCCTCCTATATCCTTGATGAAAAATATTTAATTGTACCTAACTCTAATTCAAATTTCTTTTTACGGGTAATTTGCTAATCTAAGCGGCCAATGCATAGATCCTCCAATACCCTTGATAGGTTTGAAAAATATTTTATCCTTTGAGAATTAGTTAGCTGTCTAACATCTATTATGTCTTATCCTTGAGGCTTTGATTTTGTTGATGTGAAATTGAGTTTAAATTACTTTGATTATCTTTTGAAAGTTGTGAAGGATGCGTGGATATTGGAATATTTTGTCATTTTATTATATTTTTGATATAAAGAGAAATAGGAGTGGAAGATTATTTATAAATAATTAATTAATTAAACTGAAGTCATGGATACAGAAGCCTTCTAAATTTTAATTTATGATGAGGTGTGTTAGAGTTAATTATGATTTGCATCTTTTTTCAAAGTTTAATTTTATATATATATATATATATAAAAAAAAAAAAAAAAAAAAAAAAAAACTTAATATTGTTTTATTATGTATAAAAGTGTTTTAATACAAATGCTTAAGCATGTAAACAAACACCATTATAATTTTCAACTATGGTTTAGATATGTTTATTAAAGATTAACAAACAAAAATAAAACCCCCAACAAAATAAGATTTTTGGGATTAAGATAAACAAGTAATTCCATCTGTATATGTAATTCTGTATCTTGACAAATAAGCACATGTATGCTGACACAGTAATATTTTTAATTTTTATCTTCTAAAATTGGTCCGTAACTCTCTTCCATCCAATAAAATGTGCAATTTATTTCTAATTGATACAAATTTTTTACCTTCCCAAATTAATCTGTCACACTTGCCTCTCTAATCTTCAATCACCTTTATTTTTATTGCATGTAACAAGGAAAAACAGATTGTTGGCAGGATTATTTATTCCCTGATAAGTTAGAATCTTGGACAGAATCATTCCATGCAAACCATTAGGATTAACTCGATTATAATGGTAATATTGTTGTATGTGAAATGAATTATTGTTCATCCTTTGTTCTAAAAGGCAGCTCAAAATAAGCTTCTGATGCAACATTCCATACATCCATTTCAAAAGCGTATAATTTCATTATTGCATACAAATACACAATCACAGGGCAAAGCATAGGCTTTCTTATCCTTCAAAAAAGAAAAAGAAAAAAAAAGCGTAGGCTATTTTCTACCCCACTTTTCTTGTATCACTTTATGTTCCACAAGTAAAAACTTGCCACGTGTCAACTTATTTAATTAAATTAGTAATTTTTTGCATTTCTTTATTTCAGTTGCTCAAAATAAATATTAAAAAGAAAAAAAAAAAATCCAAGACCCAACAACAGATCCCCATTGCTACCGCCTACCGCCACTGGTTCACCACCACCAATCCTCACCGGCGGAACTAACAAGAGGTCTTTGGCATCATCAACGCAGTTATCCTCTTGCAGCAGACCGCACAACCAGCTCATTGTCTTCTTCAAAACTGTAACCCATATCCACTGCCTCCTTGTCTTCTTCAAATCCCATACAAGTTTTAGCAAGTCAAAAGACCAAAAACCCACTAATGTTTACATAAGATCTCCGGCAAAAATGGCCCATTACCATCAATTTTGGAAATAATTTGCTCAGAAACACTGTTTCCGAACTATATAGCAATCTACCACTTTTTCGGGCCTATAGCGGCGTTTTCCTGAAAAATTTGTTTATAAGTCCCATAACAGGTTCAAGGGGCCCTATAGTGGCGTTTTTAAGCCCTATAGTGACGTTTTTGGGCCTTATAGCGGCGTTTTCCTGCAAAAATTTTTTGTAAGTCCCATAACAGTTTCAAGGGGTCCTATAGTGGCGTTTTTAAGCCCTATAGTGACGTTTTTGGGCCCTATAGCGGCGTTTTCCTGCAAAAATTTTTTTATAAGTCCCCATAACAGGTTCAAGGGGCCCTATAGTGGCGTTTTTTAAGCCCTATAGTGACGTTTTCGGGCCCTATAGCGGCGTTTTCGGAAAAAGTGGTATTTCCCTAATTATTTCCGAAACAGTGCTCTGTTGCTAAATATTTCAAAAATTAATGCTAATGGGCCATTTTTGCCTAAGATCTCCACCAGAAAAATGACCAACCAACATTTTAGATTTTAGCCCACCCAACAAACCATAAAGAGCCAAACTTCCAGAGAAACCCATTTCACTTTGTGGCTTGAATTTGCAGATCTAGATAATAATAATAAAAATAAGTGGTCATGTGTTAAGTTTTAATTTGCGGAGTATAAAATGGTACAAGAAAAGTGGGACAAAGAATTTGGACTCGCTGCCTTGTACTTGGACCAACCGGCAACCACTCATTTATTATTATTATTTTTTTTTTCCAGACCAAAGTCCAATACAAAATGCCACCGACTAGTAACGAGGACTAACATTTCGATGTAGTAAAAAGTTCTTGTACTAACTACCACGAACTATGCAGCATGTGTTGTGAATAAAAGTAGCTATAATTTACTGAATTTCTTTTGGGACACCTTAGCTAATTAATTAATTAATAATTGCATTTTGATTGTCTTCAAAGTATCAAATTGAACAGTGGTAACGCGGATTATTCTGTTGCCGGTTCTGACTAGTGACTAACAGCTCACTTGGATTGGACCCCCTCAAACTCTATTTGACCAAAATGCACTTGGTTAGACTAAGTAAATATGAGAATGAGGAGCTTAGAATGGTCATTTGGTACCAAAGTTTGGTAAGGTGTATATTCTTCTTAATTAGGATCATCAAGTTTGACCTAATAAACTGTTTAAGAAACCATATAATAATTGACTTTTACATTGTTGTACTGGGTCTATGATTGACAAGGAGCAGTATTGGATTTGGTCCTCTTCTTATTATTCTTATGGAGCCCAAATGGTAGAGCCATGATCAGTCTCAAAAGAAGAACAATTCAGGCTACGGGAATGAGTTTAGTACTCCTTAATCACAGTTCATTAACAACAAAGCTAGCTAAATGGACTACTAAAAGTCCAATTTTGGTTTCTTGATCATCATATTTGGTGGGTCAAATTCGTGGTTTTACATACTCTTGTCTGGCTTTGTGGTAGCAAAGCTACTGTAAACTTTCCCCAAGTCAATACGGTATATTGGTAATTCATTCCATCTTTACAATCAAATTCAGAATTAAAACATGAAAGCAGTTTTCTAGGGACTTAAATTGTGCCACCTATTTTGACATAACTTGCACATTTGTCAATTTATTATTAGATTACATTTTATATACATAAAAAAAAACAAGATTGTAATTGTAAAAATTTAAGCCAATCACTACTTGACACATCTTAACTGGTACAATTAGTTCAAATTTTCAAGCTTGGCCCTTCAAGTTCATGAAGGTGCAATGTTGGTAACTGTATATATAGGAGGTAGACCCATTATAAAGTTGGATTTAGTCTAGTCAAAAACGTGACATGTGAAGTCAGACAGATTTACAAATATAACACGAATTTGGACCTAACCAAAAAAGACATTGAAGGATATAACTTATAAGGACGGTTGAGAAATTAATCCATGGTGTGAACAGTGTTGTAGACCTCGGCTAAACAGAGAAAAATTGCCTTTAGCAGCTCCCAAAATAATAATTCCAGTACCATATAAAAAGCTACAATTTTTGCCACAATTATTTTATGTGACTGATTGTGATTGGTTGTGTATCATTTTTCACATAAACCTATCTTTTTTTCCACATCTCACAATCTACCATTTAGACAATTGTGGTAAAAGTTGTACATTTTTTTGTAGTACTAGATTTATTGCTCCCAAAACATCGATTATTAGTTGCAAATTACAACCAAGTACTGAACCGACCACCATCAAATTATTGATCTTATAACTACATGCTTTCCTCATGTTATTTTTTCATTGATCTTGTTTGTGGTACAGACTTCGTATTGCTCTTCAAAGGAGGAAAAGTTGCACACTTTCTGAACTTAGAAAAGAGCTGTACGACTGCATGAAGTCCACATTTGGGTAATATTTGAGATCAACCAAATTAAAAAGCTATTTTTCAGGCTTTCCACATGCTTGCAGTAATTCATGTGCTACTAAGGGAATTGAGAGTTGACAGTTTGGGACAATGATAAAAATGGAGCCTGAAAATGATGATATATCATCATTACGAAAATTAATCCTAGTTAGTAGTATAGAAAATGCCCCACGGGCACAGCCAATCTTTTGGAAGGTTAAAATCAAAATCAGAATTTTGAGGATTTGGACATATTATGAAGAAGAAGACAATTGAAGGTACTAACATGCCTAATTGACAGGGAATAGGGTCCATGATAGAAAATTAGGTTCCACAAAAAAACTAAAATGCCCTTCAATAAAGAAACATGGCCTAGTTACAAAGGCTGTACATCTACATCATTTTCACAAAAGATGCACTTTTAATTGTATGATAGAAAACTTGAATCATTGAATATGATTATTGCCAATTTTCTAAAATTCTCTTACGATACGATATGATATGTTAGGTATAGAATTCCGGCTCACACTGGCCCCAGACCGTACTGCCCTTATTTCAACATCCATTATGTGAACAGATTTTCTAGTGTGTGCAATCTACTTTAATTGTATGGTTCAAATTAGACGTGGTTTTTGTTAGCTCAATAAGTCATCAAAGAAGAAATATGAAATTTGAATTTCGTCTGCACTAAAAACCAATTAACCTTTTAACTTGATGATAAAAAGCAATCATCATAAAGTGAATACCATAAATTAAAATTCTATCATATTTATAAAATAATAATAAATTAGGCGAGCCTCTACAGAAATACCGGGGTGGTAGGTTCATTGGTTTAGAACGTCCATGGTTCAATTCACCATACTATCGATCCATGGAATTTTTAAGGTGTTTCATCGGTGGTAAAAAGTGGAATAATCTGATGAAACATATCCTTCTATATATCAAAAACAAAAACAAATGAACAAAGATGGAAAACTTATTATTATTATTATTATTATTACTTTTTAATGGTGGATGAAACATAAGTACAATTATTATATTGCATGCTACCTCCTAGAGATCTTCCATCCAGTTCCCCCAAAATATGTAATCATACATATTATATTTAAGTGAAAGTACAATCAAAATCAAAATTTAATTTAATTTAATTTCAAATTATTGTTGAATTTTGTGTTACATGTCAAATTTATTATTGTTTTTATTTTGATGCCAAATAATCAATTCATAATATTTAGCGCAAAAACTAAAATGGCCAATTCAATCATCTAGGTAAGATCACCTCAGTATTATTATTGAAACAACCTTCATCACAAGGATTGGCTCGGTGACTTCAGCCTTGATCATTACTTAAAACATCTTCAGATTTAGTTTTGTGAACTCCCAACATGAGGTGAAAAGAGTTTTTAGGGTTATTTATTTATTTATTTAAATTTTTATGTTATATAGCACAACTCTAAAAGAAACCTCTCTTTTAGTCGACTCTTATGCGTTAATATAATTTATCATGTAGAGCACAAATTCCTAATGGGGCTAATTGATGGTGCATATTCAAGACCTTTGCCACTTGAAAAAAGTTTAGCTCCAAACAGATTTGAAGTTATCTTTTTTGACTTATTACATGGAGATTCATAAGACTATTCACGTATATTATTTAAACAAAGCACATGAATCATTAAAAAATCATATGATTAAAATTATATATGGATAGTATTTTCAATTGCAACATGGTGAGTTGGATGAATATAACTCAAAAATAGTTTGGAGCTACACTTTTTCCTTACCACTTAATAAGGAATTGGTCACCAACCACACTATAATAATAATAATAATAATAATAAAACCTCTAAGCCATGGAAGAAGGATTGTCGAAATCTTGTTATTCTACAATTTTTCTTTAAGCTTAATCGTGAAATTTTCCACTAACTTAACCTTTAGAGTTCAGAGAACCCCTTATCAACCTCATTGGTTGGTCCAAAGTTTAGGGAGTAGATTGTTTCATACTTTTTTTTTTTTAAGGAATCGGTAAGAAATATTTTATAAATGAACTAAATCAGCTTGGAATACAACATCCAGCTCGGATGGTAGGTCCTTTACCCATACATCAAGATCTACGAATAAAAATGCTCTTTCTAGTAAGGGAATGAGCAAGCTAGTTGCCCTCCCTTTTAACATGGCTAAAATTACATTTATGAAAAACAAGATTGTTTCATACTTGTAGGCTTTCACTTGATGGATTTTTCGTTCATTCTACCACTTTGTTCTGTCAAAGTTTTTAATATGAATCCTATCTTAAAATTTTACCCTTAGACCTCTAATATTTTTATTTTACCTAAAAGTATTGAAGTTTTTTTTTTTTTTTTTTGAGAGAGTTTCAATTTATGACGTCCTCTCGTAATAATAGTTTTTTATCATCAGACCAAGAAACCAATCAGTTTTTTGTGTAAGTAGGAATTGAACCTCAGATCTCTTATTCAAACATCAGAAACTTTATCAGTTGAGCTAACTGGAACCCACAAAATATTGAAGTATTTTGGATTATGAGAAATAGACTTCCCCCTTGTGAATTTGGATTTTTTACTTTATTAGAATTAGAAATATTGAACATTCCATTGAAGCCCAAATCAAAATCATATTAGGTCAAGAATTTCTAGAGTTTGACAGTTGACTGGTCAAATCAAAATCCAAAGCTTACATGGAGTTCACACTTGTTAGAAATCAAAGACACCCTTATTTTTCGCAGAAGACTATTTCAAGTGCACACCCACACTTCTTTCTTTTGAAGTCAATGAATGAAGCTGGAAATTGAAAACACATTCAAAATCGTACGGCATATAAAAGTTCCTAAGCAGAAAACCTTGGGTCACTGTGTTGCCAAGAGTGATCTTCAAGTTTCTCGAAAAAAAATAAAAGAGTGATCTTCTTGGGCCCAATCCCATCTATTATGATATGAAGTGTACATAAAAAAATAAAAATAAAAAAATAAAAAAACTAATTTTAAATAAAGTAACACCATTTTTCACCTTTACAAGGACAATCAAGCCTTAGTCCTAATTTTTGAAGTTGATTATAGATCCTTGTTGCGGACTCTTTTTTCAGCTTACATGGCATTACTTCATTGACAACTCATGCCACATCAACATATTATTGATTTTTTGGATAAATCTCTTTAAAGCCCAAAATAAGCTCATATCTCATTCAACTACATGGATTGGGCTCACATGACCCGTTAGATACTTACTTCAAAAGGTGGATTCATGGTCCAATTTTCTTTTCATCAATTGGGATCATAATCCATGATATTATCAATATCAAAATATGGATCAGGTTTAAGCAATGAATCAAAGCTCACGGCCCATATTATCTCTCTCACACTCATGGCAAAGTGGCTTCTTTAACAAGAGCTCATATTTACACAAAATGACAACAAAACCCAAGGTACGTCGTTTCATCTTCAGCTTATGATCCAAGCTCATAAATCTCTTTAGGGAAACTTTAAGAGTCGTGGTTTGGAGGGTCAAGAGGTATGTTCAGTAAAACTCTAGCGGTTTAAAGTTGATAAAAGAAAAATGTTACTTAGCGTGTCTTCTCCAACTCCCTAAATTCTGACGAGTCCGTGTGTAGTGGGTAACATATGGCAAGCATCTCTTATCACGTAGCACTTAAAATGATAAAATTCCCTATTACTCTTTTCCTAAAACTTAATATTCATCATGTGACAAATACTCAATATCTTCAGCCATCTAACTGCTGAGAAAATAACTATTCATTCAATCCCCAGCTATTGCTATACAAATTTAGAAACTTCATTATATTATTCTGCATAAACTACATTACTTCTTTCAGCTAAAATCCAACTCAAACACATGGCCTAATCTGATTGACTATCTTTTATCTCCAAATATATACAAAATATTCATGATATCTCTGATATTCAGCTGCTGTCTGCCACAATCAGACCATATATTTCTCTACCAGCTGGCAAAGCAGAGCGTTAAATACTCTTCTTGCTCACCAAGATTATGTCACAACATAATGAGACCTTGACTAAATCTCTAAAACTTCATTAACTTTCAACCAATCCTTCTATTACTTGCTAGAAATGTGTTGTAATGGAACCTTGCACCAAAAACACAAACACCCGAAAAGAGAAACGTTTCCAACTGAACCCCAGCAGTGTATTCAGCACTTGACACCTGGCTGGAAGTGATATCATCAGCCATTTAATGCTAAAATCCTAGCAACTAGCTGCTATACCCAAAATAGTAAGATACCCTTAGAAGAGATCTTACCATTTTTCAGCCAAATCCATGAAATAACCTTTCAAGCAGTCTGAAATCACCCAACTCACCTCATTTGCTTTTGCCCAAAGCAAACTGCTATCTTATGACAGCTGTCATAGGAATAGGATAGATGTCACAGCTTTTTCCTGACAGCTGTGATAACTTTTTCAGAACAGCTGACCCAGCAGCCTGAGTATTACTGACTTTTCCACATTTAGCTAAAACCAAAACCAACTAAAGAAACTACCTTTCTTTTGCTAAAATACTTTCCTTTTCTACTACTCTTTCCCCAGCAGCTCTTACCCAAAACAGCAAGAATACCTTAAAGCTAAACATACCATTTTTGGCCAAATCTTAAGATGGATTCTCTGAAAATTCATTGCTGTTTGGAACAGATTTTGGCTGATATTTTTGGCTAAAATACCCCCCTTTAACTTAGCTATAATGGAAAACCTTGATCAACACCTTAGGGGGGGACACCAATGGAAGAGAACTCTCTCATAAAACTTCCCTATTCTTTCTCCCTCTAATTATCTTCTTAAGCTCTTGATGAAGTACTGAGCTTCTGGGTTTTTAATTCCCAAATTATAAACTAAACTCTCAAGCCCTTAACCCATAAATGCCCTTCATAAGCCCTCATACATCCTCCAACAGAAAATTGTAGTAGCTTTACTAAACACACTACAACACTATTACTCTTTTATACTCATTATCTTACTCTCCATATTCTGAAAATACATATATCTTGTTGCCTATATTTCTAAACATCTCTTTCTTCACTTTTCCTATACAATCTCATACACACTTACTACACCATTACATATAACACACCACAACTCTTCTAAGCTCCACTCTCATACTCTCTTATTCTGAAATTCTATTATTTTGCTACCCATAAACACATCTCAATACTCTTCTACACCTATCTTACTGCTCCTATCTCCAAATACCTAAACACATCTCTATACTCTTCTCTTACAAAATCTCTCATCTTGGAAAGCAATCTCTACAACTTCTCCAGTGGTTATTATCTCACATTTTTATTATCTTTAACCTCCATATCTCTCATACTTCCATATATCATACATATCACAAATACTATATCCCACAAAACATCTATATCTTTTACCATCTCCACACTTCTCAAGAGATATCAAATACTCATACTAAAAGCCCTTCTCATGGAAGGCATGAACTTTTATTACTAAAACCCTTCTCCTAGAAGGTACCAAGATCTTTTATCAAAGTCCTTCTCCTAGAAGGCATAACTACTTCTCACAAAAACCATTCCCTTAGAATTAGAAGGCACAAATTACATCTTACAAAAGTCCTTCTCATGGAAGGCAACACTATTCATAACTTCACAACAATTAAAAGAGCATTGTCAAAGGGGAAACTCATTTAAGTGCATGATAAGAGAGGCAAGCTTAACTAGCCCCTACACACAACTGGACATACTCTATCTCCCTCCAGTTGCACCCATTTTCCCCCTTCAATCATGAAGTTATCATGGCAAACTGTCTCTCCACCGCTGGAGTCATTCTGCTGGAATCCTATCAACTCACTGATGTTGCACAACTAGGGTTGCAAAACATTAGAGATAAGTGACTCTACTTCCATATATTTAAATTTACATCATTGAATACATGATTACTTCACATTTAAATACATATTACTTTATTCCAACTATTATTACAACTATTAACCAAGGCTTAAACTCATTTAAATGCATGATAAGAGGGGCAAACTTAACTAGCCTCTATCGCTGGCATTCTACTGGAATCCCATCAGCTCACTAATGCTACACAGCTGGAGCTATAAACCATACAAAGATAAGTGACTTTACTTCCACATCTTTAAATTTACATCATTAAGTACATGATTACTTTACTTGTAAATAAATACTATCTTATTTCAACTGTTATTATAACTACTAATCAAAGCTATTATATCAAACGCATATTATATTATCGTGATTCTTAAACTTTAGATTTAATGGTTTTGTAGGCTTAAAAATACGCCGGTAGCGATTGGACCACGTGACCCAATGTTGAGTTCCGGAGGCAACTCCCCAAAAAAAACCCAAGCCTAGTAAGCTCATCCCTCCAACTCCATGACTTCTTTAATTGGAAAGCTTCTTTTTTTTTTTACTTCTTCTACTTGTGTTTTTTTTTGGGCCTTCTTCTACCCCCTTTTTTTTTTTTTTTTGTTCGTTCCCTTAACTTAAATCAACACTCTTTCTTGGTGTTGCATTGGTTACTCTCCCTTGAACATGATCAAATCATTTCAAAAGACTCTCCATCATCTTTTTATTGATAAAGGTCATCCTATCTTTAAGTGAATTTTCTCATTTCGAATCTTACCTTTCATTATATTTTTAATTACCAATCTTAGTATTCTCATTTCAATTACACTCATTTAAATGAATCAATTTATAATATAGTGACTAAATTTTATGCTGGTCATTAACCTATCACAACCCACTCCTTTTTTTGGGCTTCAAACTGACTGTAAACTAAACATGACACTAAGCACATATACATACAAAGCTAAATAATCCCTTCATACAAGGCATATTCCTTAATCTTTAATGCATTTTGAAATATGAAGATGATTCTAAATTTCTAAAACATTTGGTTCCCTATGTCTTGTATGCATAGTTGCATGCCAGGGGAGTGGTGTTGCTCCAGTCCTTATCTTTATTGATGAATTTGCTTAGAAAAGAAATCCAAAGTTTGTGCCAAGAAATTGATTAACCAATCCAAATATTCCTGTTAACTTGGTCACAACAATGCTGCATATTTTCTTACGAAATCATGTACTTGTGCTTCTAAGGTTTTATATGATAGAAAGTTAATTTCATGCTTCAAATATATTACTAAACAATTGCAAATTAGTTTGATTTCTGGACTACCGATCAAGAAGTAAAACTTGGAACTAAAGAATTTGCATCATATTTCCTGACTCGAGAATCCATATGTGCAGTAATTAATTTAATTATATACCAACTGTCCCGAGGCATCGATAGACAAAAATCGGGGAGATGGAGTTTTTATCTAAACCACCCATTTGATCACACATTCACATATTTTACAACCGACAGGGAGATGTTTCAGAAACTGGTGTGCCAGATAGCTTCATCACCCTCCCCACACCGCTGGTGCACCTCCTCCATTCTTTCCACTGATTTGCATATGCCACTGCAGCTCCAGTCAAATGATGCAGCACAAGGATTTCCAGCTTGAGCCTTCCATTCACAATCTGTCAGCAGAAATCTAACATCAACACAAAAGGAATATTTTGGACTTATTGAAAGATAAGAGTTCAGTTCATGATTTTGTTAATGGTATCAAACTCTTGAAAGAATTCAACCCACAATTTCTTTTGGGAAAGGCCTATAACTCTTTCAGAACTATGTGCAGCTCAAATGTACCAGTACCTGAAGGAATATAGGTCATATCAAGTGATCTTTTGACCATATGCATGAACTTGTAATGTTGACAATGTTGAGGAGCATAAACTATTGATATTGGCTATTGCCTTTTTACTATATCCAGTAAAATATAAGTTGCAACCATGTGAATATGAAATTTAAACAAGAAACAATGGAGAACATCAAAGAAAGGGACTTCATCTTTTAGAAATTCAAGCTTACCAGGGGGTGTCCCACAGCAGAGGCTCCGATCATCAATGTGCTCAACATCAAGACCAATAAACCAAGAACCCAAAGAGACATCTTCATTTGCATATTTATGAAGTACTTGCCTGGAGCAGGGGAAAAAGCATTAATTAACAGTTAGGTCATATAACAAGTATAGAATGATTTTATTTCAATAACTTACCGATTCACAGAAATATATGTGGCCAAATCTTTGGAGATCACATAGATTTGCCCTGTTGCATGCCTAAAGTACTTATTTCCCTCCTCACCAAATTTCCAGTACTCTGGTTCATGATATTTGACCCCTCTGCATTTAGTAGCCAAAGGTAGGTCTGATGAATGACATCCATAGATGAAGATTGCTAAGAACTCAAAAAACATATTAAAAAAAAAGGGGGACAGCTTACTTCTGTGACAGGACAGGTCCAGACTTCATACAACCCAAATAAACCCGTGGTTTTGATCTATGGCGGGCCAAGGTAGAACCAACCATACCTGTTCAATGTTGAAAATTATCAATTCAGTGCCCCCAATATTGCACCTTTTTTTAAAGGTAGAAAAGTTTATATAGACTGCAGACACACTAACCAAGATTTATGTGAACATCATCATCAACTTTTATATAGAAATCAGCATCCCACTTAGCAACAGCTGTTGAAAAGTATACTTGAGTTTTTGTTGACAATTCATGATATCCTTCTATGTGATTCTGCAAAATACAGAAGTAAAACTGCATAAGCTCAGAGAATAAATTTTAATGAAACGATTTACTCTAAACAATATGTAAAGCTGATCAGATATTTCGAAAGTTAGTTCCTTGGTTCCTGATTTATTCTGGAACATTAATTAACTGGCTTAACTAGATTTAACTGAAGTTACATGTAAAAGAATAGTTAAGTTCCTGCTTACAGCCCAGACTTCTGATATTTGATGGCTTAGTGAAACATTATCAGCAAGGTTTTCCTCTGATATGTTAAAATATTGCATCCTAAATTATAACTGCTAATTCAAACAAAAAGGAAAGGAATCCATCATCATAAATAAATACACAACTTAAACATTCAATTTAAATAATATTCATTGAATCGCCATAGTCAATCTGATGCACCATGCATATTTTATCTTTACCTGAGTTGTGAGATATATATCATAGTATTGAGTTTCAATTTTTTTTTTTTTTAAATAAAAAATAAATGTACTAGTCATTATAATTTTGATATTGAAATAATAATATCTTTGTAAAATTTGGAAATATATCCCATTAGTCTTATTGTACTCACATAAGTATTCATGACATTAAAGTTTTGGAACTAAGATTTTGTTGTTGTACTTACACTAGTATTCAATTTTTTCTTGTGTATATTATTGTGCATGTATGCTATAATTTTTGCACCAACTTTTTCAAATTGATTGTCTCAATTTCAATATATTTTGCAATTATATTACAATTTTTAATCAAACAACCAGCTCAAAGACTGACCCACTAGTAGAATCAGTGACCTAGTGACGTCAGCCAAATCATTGTCCTCTGATTTAATAATAACTAGAGATAATGGTCAACACGGTCCAAGCAGTTTACCATACCAGTCGTAAGAAATCCTTATGTTGCTCGTCTTCTGCATCAACAGCACGATCCAATACACCACCTGGAGTTGCACTAATGACCAAAAAATTAAACCACTATATTTTGTCAAAATTAATAGTATGAAGCAAGCAACTGTGGTATGCAAATTTCTGGCAAGTTCAAGTAAACTCACCTGTGTCCTATAACAAACCGCATTATAATTCCCTTCTCTTTTTCCAACTTCCTTAATTCTTCACCTGAATTGGGGAAAAAAGCCAAAGTATGTTAGCAATGAGTTTATTTTAACTTCTACTTAATGTCAACTTTAAGAGAAAAGCTATTAAGTTTAGGACTGAACCTTGGGGCATCCATGTCTCTCTAATTGAATCCCTCCGCTTTCTGCTGCTGAATGCAGTAATGATTCCCATAACAAAGAATACCTTCGGGCGATCCTTGAATTGCTCACTTCCTGAATTTGTAACCACTGGAGATCCCTCATCATCATTAACTTTGGCAGCTCTAGCTGCAGCTAGCTGCATCTCTAATGAGGAGATTGTTTTGTCTAATGTCCTGAAAGCATTGAGACATTAATGTGTCATTTAAAATAATTACATGATATAGAAGGGTGCACAATAACAACATCTAAGATACTGCCTAAATTCTTTAAAACAGTACTGAGAAGGATATAGAAAGTTACATGATCACATCATGTGTTTGTGCAACTTGAGAAAGTATGTCCCCTGTCCGAACAATCGCATCCTGTAATAATTTGAAGAATATTATTTGTTAATAAAGGCAGTGGAGCCTATGATAAAAATATTCTTGAGACTTGCCTTCTTCTCACAGTCGTCTGTGGGATTAAGAGCTCTTGATTTATGTTTCTCCACTGATGAAGCCTCCTCATCCAGTTTATCCGGATCAGGAATAGCCCAAAACCTGTGAATGTATAAGCAATTCATTAATGGATGTTCACAAGAATAACAAAATTTTGGAAAAGAATCTACTTTCAGCTACAAGTCTAACAAATTTAATCACATTCACGATGAAGACAAATAGATCAGCATATAAAGGAAATGCAGAGATCTTAATGTCTTATCTAGTATGATAGAGGACCTCTTTGACCTCAGTATATGACAATTTATTAAAACTGAAATATGAATTCTATTAGCACTTTGGAACACTTAAAAATCTTGACAAATCTGCAAGAATACAAAGTAAGTCATTTGATGCACGAGTCAAACCACATGATGCCATATTATCATGTTTGGTGCCTTGGTTGTCAGCTACTGACAGGGGATCAAATGACAGTTATTTCCACTTACAAATCATGTGGATTGATGAAGCACTAATAGCAAATACACCAAATATATATATATATATATATATCTACTCGGTTCGTTGGAAAGAAAACTACTCTGTAGCTATCTCATTCATGGATTGTAGACTGATTTTCCGCCCAGTATTCAAATTGAATGAATGTGCGCCATTGGGTTATACTCCCCTTTTTTTCGTAAGTAATTGGGCTATAGTTACACACCATTTGTCTTTTGTATATATATCTACTTGGTTCGTTGGAAAGGAAACTACTCTGTAGCTATCTCATTCATGGATTGTAGACTGATTTTCGGCCCAGTATTCAAATTGAATGAATGTGCGCCATTGGGTTATACTCCCCTTTTTTTCGTAAGTAATTGGGCTATAGTGACACACCATTTGTCTTTTGTATAACCAATGTTTGGCTTGGATATTATGGAAATGATCTTTACAGACATGAGAAGATGACAGCTTAAACTTCAACAGAAGTCATACTTCCTATATTTTTGATACCTGCCATCAGTCATCCTAAATATCAGCTTTTGACAAATTCTCAAGTTCATTGCAATCAATCAGGATCAAAATTTCAGTAATTTGACTAACTGATGTTTTGCATATTAGCTGCTCTTAGACTTGAGAGCAATCAGCTAGCTCCAAAAAATCAACTTAACTACAAAGACCAACTTCTAAACTAATGCAGCAACGTATTAGGGAAAACATAAGGCCAATTTAACTAAGCTCGCCATTGTCCAAAGCTAAGCATCATCAAGTTTACACCTTAATTTACTGAAGTGCCAAGAGATCATACCACTCAATAAATTAGCACCATTGGTCTTACCCCCCAACAACTAATTGATTATTAAAAATTTATGTATCTTTGTAAAAACAGCCCCCATCAACCCAACAATAACTTAGACACAGAATTAGAAAGATTCTAGAATAGCAAAAGTCTCAAGCTGGAACCAGAAATCCAAATGCAAAGACCCTTATTAAATCCAGAAACGAAAGGATCAAATCTATTCATAAAGACAGCACTTTTCATATTTGTTCTGCATCGTAACCTCTGAAATTCTTTAATATAAGCAAAAGGAAACAGAAGGGGCATAAAAAAAAGAAGACCCATTTGCACAAAAGATCAACACAGTGAAAGCTTCCACCCCATTAGAAAGAGCAGCAAATCTAAAAGTTGAGCACTTCAATACAAGATCTTACTCTTTTCCTAAGAGAGAGAGAGAGTACCTGTTGATAACAAGAACACCCAAGAAGAAGCTGGCAATGCAGAAGAGAGAAACCCATCTGGTGGAGACCCCATTGCCAGCTTTGTGAGGTCTGCTGAGACCCATTCTGCAATCTTCAAAAGCTTCACCTTGATAAGGAAGCTTCCTCTTTAAGCTTTTATGTGAGCGTTACAAGGGGAAAGCAAAGGACCCCATAAGAGAAGAAACATAAAACTATTACCAAAAACGAGAAAACAATGATGTTCCAAATTTAAACGTGTAGATCCTCCTAGGCAAAATGAAAAAATGGAGATAGATTTTTGCTTTTGCTTTCTCAACCCGACTCAAAAGTCACTTGGGAATGAACTTCACTTGTGTAAGTTAGTATTAATGTTGTGTTTGAATTTATTTTTTAAAATAAATTATTTAATGAAAATGTTGTGTTTGATGGTTTTGTCACGGGGAAATGTTTAAAAAACATACGGAATTCCTTTAACAAAAGTCACGACAACCTCAGCTACCAATAATACCCCTTTATTTTCAAGCAATCACGACGATTTTCTACCTGACATCTCTGCTCTTCTTTCATTTTTCATTTTTTACCTTTTTCTCTTTTTGGCTCAGAGTGGGTGAACAGCTTTTTCTCTATCCAATAATTTTCACGATTTTTCTTGTTTTACAGTTTTTTTAAAAAAATAAATAAAAGGCCAATTTGGTAATTGAATTTTAATAACTTTGTTTGTATTTTTTAAAAATATGTATGGGTGCAAAGTATATGAAAATATGTATAATATTGTTTAAATACTAAAAATTATTGTTTAAACAACTATAATAAACAAACCCAAAATCTTCAATGTAAATTCATCAACTTCATACCACTTTACGATAATAACTAATACCAAATATCACAAATATTCTTATTACAGTAAAAATAAAGCAAATTGTCACCTTTAAATGAACTTATAGTGGATATTATTTTTATTAACACTAATTATAAGTTCATAATATGTAAATTGAAACATTGCAAAAAATGTTGGTGAAAAAATTTATATCCTCCTCGACGGCTCTACTTACTTTGGTTGGATCATATTATCTTTCTTTTTTTTTTCTTTTTTTTACAATTTGTTTATCGTCTTTAAATTTTTCTGTGCCGGATCAGAAAACAACTTCCCATTAACTGGTGTACCACAATCAGTGGAAGTACGGTTTCATTTGCTGTATTTTCTGGTTTTTTACTTTAGATAAAGAAAAATAGTTTTCGTACAATAAGTTTAACTGTTTAAGTATACAATTTTTTTATATAATTATGAACATAATATAATGGATGCATAATAAAAATGAAATTTACGATAAGGTTTCGTGAACTACCTTAATTACAATTTGCCATTATAAACATTGTTTAGTTGTTAAAAACAGTGTTCATTTTTGTAAAATGAAAACAAAACCAAAATTTCATATATTAAAAGTTTCTTTCACCAAGTAGTATTCTTTCTCTTTGTACCATTTGTAAAAATTTCTTCTTACTTATTACACAACGAAAATCAAATTTCCTGATGTTATCAAGTGCCCTATCAAAATCAATATTAATGATTGATCCAACTTTGTCAGGTGCTCAAATTGATTTTAATAGGCCCCAAACTGTCTCTTACACCCTTTGATATTATTGTAACTTATTTTTTTGGGTATGAAAATGAGGAAACAATGATTCAAAATTATGATGATAGGTGGTGAAATTTAAATTGAACCATCTTCCAAAATATTGGAGTAACTTCTTGGAATAGTTCTTTCTCAAAAAAAAAACTTCTTGGAATAGTTCTAAATTAGAATTATGATTGTCTTTGTAAAAATTGCTTGTTTCAACCTTTTTTTTATGGGTATATCTATATCATGTATGACTCATATAATATGAGGACATTTTGCTAAAATATGCCAAATTGTTAGAATATACCATCATTTCTGACATTTTGATTGTGCGTTGAAAGAACGTTTCCAACTTCCTGTATAGTGATGTTTTTGCCCATCCTGGTCATCTACCATCTAATTAATTGTAAGAAATGTAATGCTTTTACCTCGTTGATCCAGTCGTGTACAAGGAGGACTTCGCAATCAAAGGCCATTTAGGGGCTCGATGTGCCAAAGATACACGCAATATTCGTAAATATAATACAAAATCAAAATCTTGTTCTAATCTCCTAGCTCACTGTTAATTCATATTTTAATATTGCGTTGAAGTCCACTAGCCTTTCACATCCTGATAATATAAAAATAAAATTGCTGTTCTCTTTCTTTCTTTCTTTTTTTCTTTGTTTTTTGAGAATCCGGGATCAGCTGTGAAATTGTATTATTGGAAGCCATTTTGCCTAAATTATTCTAGAAAATGTAAAATAAATAGATCAAATTTTAATGTCGAACTATCATTAAATATATACATATTACAAAAAAAGTTCGAAATGTGAGATTAACAGCATATTGTAATTATTTCTCAAAAAAAAAAAAAAAACAATAAAAGTTGTGATTTGCCAAGAATCTTGTACTTTAGAAATTCAAAATTTTTTTTAGAGTGTTGTAATTTAATATATATTTCAATCTAAGGTAGAGTTTGGATAGCGCGTCTAGCATCTAGCGTTTTTTTGTGGGTCTCGTGTACTGTTCATAGAACCCGCAAGTATTTTTTTTCAAAAAAAAAACTTTAAATTTGGGTCCCACTGTACTATTTATACATTTAAAAATTATTTTGTTATAATGTTTTCATTTTTTAATTTTCAGCAATAAACGATATCTAAACAGACTCTAAGAGATCATTGGTTAATAAAAATGTTTTAAAATCCTAATGCAACTTTATATATATATATATATATATATATAACCTTAATGGCAACTAATTTAAGTGTGCGTTTAAATACTACTTATTTTACTGAAAATTGAAAATAATAAAAAAATTATTTTTTAATTACTGTTCACTTTTAAAATTATTGTTCACGTGCCTATTTGCATGCGATGGTTTAAAAAAAAAAAACCCCTGAAATGCAGATGTCCAATAAAAAAATAATTTCTGATTATTGTTCATAAATGAAAATATTATTCATTTGCCTATTTGTCACGGTCCATAAACCGTATAAAAAGCGTTGGTCAAAAAAAAAAAAAAACGCAACGTAAAACGCTGAAACGCATCAGCTATCCAAACGCTCGTTTACTGTGATTTTTATCACGTTAACAGGAACAACCATAACGACATTGTTTGTCTCTAGCTCCAGCTGATTACATTTAAAAAAGAAATAAATAAATAAAAGGAAGGGGTGTTAATGGGATCATTTAGACATTTACTGACAACACCAGTACAAATGATTCAGGGAAAAAAAAAAAACCAGTACAGATTAAAAAACTTGAACTATTCACAAAAAGTATAGACAACAAAATGAAAACTATAGCATAAGTTTCTCTACCACATTAGCATCATATAACTATCTAAGAAAAATAGGAAGGATATTGAGATTTTTAAGAACAAAATTATATTCCTGTTTTTGTATGTTGTTTAAACATAAGAAAATGACAATGTCATGACTGGGAAATTATTCTCATTGTGGGGCCAGAGAATTTGTGGTCCCGGCCCACTTTCGATTAGGGTCTAAGACTCGCGCCTAGGAGAGTAGTTACCGAGAACAAGTAGCGAAAATCCAAATGGCCTAGAGATGCAGCTGAGGTTAACCCTATCCTCGGCATCCCAAGGCCCAAAAGGGAAGAATGACACGTCATCAAAGGCAGCCTCCAAAGCGCTCCCAGAAGAAAAGACGAGTAGAATGGGACTCGCACGGGGGTACAGTGTGGGAGTGGTTCAAGGAAAAGACGTCATCTCTGCATTGAATGCGCCAACAAACGTCCTAGCCACATTGATGGAAAAAGACCCCTAAATAGTGTGGCTTCGGTTACTGCAACTAACAGAAAGTGGGGGGAGGCGGCTGATAGGACAAGCACTCGAGTAGTTACTTGCCTGATCAACAGATGGAAGGTCAGGATCAACTGAGAAGGGCTATATAATGTAAGAATTCATGCGCCAAAAAAAGGGGCTGGAGGAATGGGAACAAAAAGTGAAATGAATAATAAGAACATTAAGCTCGTCGGACGAAGGCCAAAAACTAGAGCCTCCCAGGCCGTGCCAAGGAGAAAACCTTTTTGGGCAAGCACGGTTCACCCTTGTGCGATTACCATGAACACCATGACTAACCACTGTCCGATGACCAAAACCTAGCCTTTTAGCCCACTCTCTACAAATTTATTGTTTGGGCATTTAACGTTCGAACCCAATAAACCAATTTGGGGTCACTACAAATTGAGTCCTTACACCCATTATTTGAAAATTATTTATTTCTCGATTCAAATTAAATTTTACAAATATGAAGTTATATAAATTACCACATTATTTAAAATTTTACAATAGCAAGAAAATAAAATATTTACCGTGAAATGGATTAAATGGAGAAAGCTTGAAATAGAGTAGATCATCTTCTATTTTTAACATGATGAAAGGAATAGATTTTTTATTTTTTTTTAATAATCGAAAGGAATTGATATTTGTATTAATATTTGCTATGGATATAAATTAAAACAGAGAAAGAAATGTAAGATATTATTTACTTTCTGACAAGGCTTAATCACAATTCTTGATTTGATCTATCTCCTAGCATCTTCAATATAAAGTGTAATTATAGTGAATTGTGTTAGTTAGCATATTGACCTTTTCTTTACTAAAGTGAATTTATTTTAGCTGTCCCACTTCTTCTTTTTTGGTATACTTTTGTGCAAACTGCAAAGCCATGTTTTGATGTGCTATCCCCCTTAAAAAAAAAAGTTTTGATGTGCTTATGCTTAACCACTACGTTTTATAAATATTTAATTTTGATTTAAACAAGAGAGAGAGAGAGAGAGAGAGATAATGTGTGTGTTATGTTCTACAGTGAAGTTAGTGAAAAGAGGGCAGTTTGGTCCAAAAGAGCAAGAGTAGGTGTACTTGCATTGCAATGCAAGATACATTATTATTATTATTATTAATGTAATGCAATGTTAGTAGTAATCTATGTAAATTATTATCCTCTACAAAAAAATATAAAATAAAATAATAAAAGAGCTTCTGAGCATGCTTGAAGTTAGTAAAAAAAATGGCAGTTTGGTCCAAAAAGAGTAGGAGGAGGTGTAGTTGTATTGCAATGCAAATATATTATTATTGAGATTAAATTTTATAAGAATGTAGTGTAAAACTCAAGTTTTACCCCTCAAATCCTAACATGTCATATCATTGTATTATATATTAAATAAAAGATTAAATTCTATAAAGATGTGGTGTAAAACTCATATTTTACCCCTTAAATCCTAACATGTCACATCATTTTATCATACATTTAAGAATAAGTACAACCACACCTAATCAAATATAACACCCATATATAAATCCAATCAAATTGGGAGTTTATTGAAATGTTATTAGGTGTGAGTAAGATGTATTGAATTTTAAGCAAAATGCTAATGTGACAATCTCTTATTGGATGGTGTAAAATATGGGTTTTACACCCCATATTTACCAAATTCGGACTTATTAAATAATAGACACAACTAGACTTAATCAATTATAATACTCATTTGAAAATCCAACTTAAATGTGAGTTTATTGATATTATTATGTGTAGTGGGATTTATTGAATTTTAAATAAAAAGCTGATGTCGTAATCTCTTATTGAATGGTGTAAAATATGGGTTTTACCCATTTTAGTCTCTACATTTTCATTTCACAACTTTTAGTCCCTAAATCAATTAAAATGTTCTATTTTGGTCCTCACCGTTACTTATTTAATAGAAATTGCTGACGTGGCAAATAGAGTACACTGTTG
Organism: Quercus lobata; assembly: GCF_001633185.2. Taxonomy (NCBI): domain Eukaryota; kingdom Viridiplantae; phylum Streptophyta; class Magnoliopsida; order Fagales; family Fagaceae; genus Quercus; species Quercus lobata. The sequence continues at coordinate 27,255,087 of NC_044905.1, read as the reverse complement.
GCACATTAAATGTTGACGTGACTAATAAAATAATATTTAAAAATGCCACATGTCCATTAAAAATAATATTAAAATAAATTTATCAATTTTAAAAATTACAAAAAAGAAAAAAACATAATTAAAAACATTAAATTTATCAATATTAATTTATCAAATTCTATTAAACTTTATGGGCAACCAAACACAATAAAAGTTATTAAATCTTAAAATCTCAAACAAAATCTCCAAGCTCTCGCTATGAAAATCTCAAGCTCTCTCTCCAAGCTATCTCTTTCTACAATAGTCTCCAAGCTCAAGGTGAAGGTAGAGGTGATTGAAGGCGGGTTTTGGGTGAAGGTGGAGGTGACTGAAGGTGGTTTCGACTGGAGGGGCTGACTGAATGTGAGCTCTCTCTCTCTAAATCCTTGGCCGAAATCCCAACTCTCTCTAAATTCTCTAAATTCATGGCCAAAAACCCAGCTTTCTCTCTCTCTCTCTCTAAATTTTGGCAAAAAACCCAACTCTCTCTGGCCAAAAACTCAACCTTCTCTCTCTAAACCCATGGCCAAAAACCCAGCTTTTTCTCTCTCTAAATCTGTGGTTATTTGTGGTTTCAGATCTTGGGTTTTGTTCATTGATTTGGGATTTGAGTTTTGAGTTTTGTGTTTGGTTTCTCAAAAAGCCTAAGATAATTTGGGTTGAGTTTTGTCTTTGTGTAATTGTTGAATGTCTTTGAGTTTTGTCTCTATGTAATTGTTGAAAATAACTGGATTGAGTTTTTGGGTTTGGGTTCCAAAATTTTGTCTTTGTAATTGTGGGCATGTCTTTGTGTTTGTGGGTTATGATTTTTGTTGATCTAGGTTTTCACCTTATTGATTTGAGTTTTTGTTGATCTGGGTTTTGAGAGACAACAACGCACCGTTCAGTATGGAAGTCATAGGTTCCTCTCAAAAAATGGTAAAACTCGATGAATCCGGCGTCCACAGCCATAGGTTATTTGTGTTTGTGATCTTGTGTTAATGTTTAAATTTGAGTTTGTGTTTTTTGTGTTTGGTTCTGGGTTTGTGCTCCGGAATCAAACCAGAGGCATTTATTACTCAAAATCAAGCTGTTCAACAACTTATAGTCTGCGATCTCCAACAGGATCAGTCCAGCGAGAGCGTTGCTAGAGAGATCTAGGGAAACAAGATAAGGCAACCAGTTACAGATTTGAGATGGGAAATTTATGTTTTTGTCGGTAAATTTATTTTTTCTGGGTTCGTGTTCATCTGATTGAATATTTTGGTTTCGTGTTCTTTCTTGTTCATGTTTAAGATGAGACCATAACTGAATTCATGTGTATTTTAGGTTCTAATTTAGTTTTTTTTTTTTTTTTTCATTTTTTTGGTTAAAATAGATAAATTAATTTTCAAAATCAAAAGTTGATGTGGATGCTTATGTGTCTTTTTTAATCATTATTTTATGTTGACGCAGCATTTTTAAATATTTTTTATTGACTACATCAGCATTTAATATGCCAATAGTGCACTACGTTTGTCACATCAGCAATTTCTATTAAATGAGTAACAGTAAGGATCAAAATAAAATACATTAATTGATTTAGGGACTAAAAGTAACGAAATAAAAATATAATGACTAAAAATACATTTACAATTTATATCTATTATTTAATATATAATATAATAATATAATATATTAAAATTGAAGGAGTAAAGTTTGAGTTTTACTTTTACCCTATAAAACTTTAATCTGGAAATAAAAAGTTGGAAGGCAAATTCCAAAGTTGAAAGAAAGGAGAAAAGTAAAGGATAGTATGGTCCTCTTGTGTCCAGTACAGGGTGTATAATCAAAATCAAAAGGCGGTGCTCTGCTAGACCAGACAAGACGACGTGATGAAATCCAGAGTCCTGGAAATATTCTTGTACGTTACAACAACAACAACTAGCAAGCATTTCTCTCGGATCCTTTTCTTTTTCTTTTTAGTTTTTTCCATACCCAATTGCCATGTCTTTCTCACTGGTCCCCACTCATTCTCTCTCTACTCACTACTTTCCTTTATCTTTCTTTAAAATTCAAATTTTTGTCAATTGGAGCGGGCACCCTTATCCTCTTTACTGATAGTAATTTTAATTTACTATTAATAATAAGATTTTCGGCTTGATTTTCAACTTTTTGTTTATTAAAAACGGTTACACAAATTCTTAGAAGAGTAATTTATTTTTTTAAAGTTTTAAGTTTTTCTTTTTTCTTTTATCTTCTTCATTTAGCTTAAAACTTAGAACACTATTTTTATCTCATTTGTAAACATTTTTTTTTTTTTTTGGGTAGAAAATAGAATATCATTAAAAACTAAGAAACAAAGCCAGGATCAATACACTGTCTGTTACAATACAGACCACGACTATCAGCCTCTAGAACAGAGATAAGGTCCACAGGAGGACCAGTCAACAACTCAAAATTACAATCTAAGTTCAGCCCGAAATTCGCAAGCCAGTTTGCACTTCTGTTTACTTTCCTATAGACGTGTCTAATGATTGCTTGGGGCATTTGGTCCATCAAGAGCTTACAGTCATCCATAATTAAGGACACAATGGTGTTAGCTGCAGATTGGTGAGTAAAGGCATCAACTATGGCACTTGCATCTAACTCAATAACCACAACTTGCACATTCAATTGTTGACATAAAAAGGAGGCCATCCTGTAGAGCCCATAACTCAGCTGTGAAGCTGTTTGCTATGCCAATCCTTCTAGAAAACCCCTCAATCTAGCTGCCATACTCATCTCAAAGAAGTCCTCCACCACCAGCCAAACCCGAGTTCCCCAAGGATGAACCATCTGTGTTTAATTTCAACCAGCCACTACAAGGTTTTTCCCAACGCACCTGTTTCAAGATTTTACATTTTGTCACTAGCAGCTTGCCAACACAGTGAAAGTATTCTAAAGCTCGGTGGATGATGTCTTCAACAAGACTTGACTTTAAATTCTTGTTCTCAAATACCAGTTGATTCCTGCCCTTCCAAATTGTCCAAATAGCAAACATAAAGATTTGGTTCCAAGGAGCTTGACCTGAACTTCGAGCACCTTTATCCCTACAATTAGACATAAGCCAATCTTGAATGTTGGTTGAGAAGAAACCTGTGTCCTGGTAGCTGATACCTAGCTGATGCCAAATTGTCTTGAGGACATGGCAATCCTGAAGGGCGTGGAGGATGGATTCTGGCCTATTATCACAGTGGGGACAAAAATGATCAACTTGAAGCCCCCTACCTTGTAAGCAATCTCTGACCCCTATACTCTGGTGCATGCATTTCCAAATGAAGGTTTTAATCCTCGGCAATGTATCTAGCTTCCAAATCCACTTCCCTTGAAAGGCCGGATCAGGGAGGGGCTCACTGGCAAGGAGATAAGCGCTGCTAAGCTCAAAAGAACCTTTGGGAGAAGGTTTCCAAGCTAATTTGTCCTGATTTCTTGCTACACACAAGTAAAGGGTAGCTTGAATCTCTCTTTTAACATCCTCAGGAATCTCCATTTGCAGCAAGTTCCAATTCCATCCTTCCAAACTAGCAACATCCTTAATTTTGAGCAAATTAGACTCGATAGTTAGGGGGCTTTGGATGATATTTCTTAAGATTCCTACCTTGGTCCAGCTGTCATGCCAGAAGCTAAGGCTGCTTTCATACCCCGGGACCCAAGTGATTCCTTTCTTAAAAATAGCTTCCCCTTTCTTCATACTCCTCCAAGTACGAGAACAAGGTAACCTTGCTTCATTTATGGAGTTTAAACATTGATTAGTACAATATTTCAGTCTCAACACTTTAGCCCATTGAGAGTCTTTCTCTATGTGAAATCTCCAATTTAATTTAGCAAGTAGTGTCGTATTCCTGCCCTTTGCAACTTGGATGCTCAGCCCACCTACATCCTTAGGGGTAGTGACCTTTTTCCATCCCACCCAGTGCATACTCTTCTTGTTGGTTGACGAATTCCACAAGAAGTTTCGGTTTACTTGGTCTATGCCATCTAGAATCTTTCCTGAGAGCTGGTTGCATTGCATTACATAAGCTGGGATGGTTGAAGTGGCTGCTTGGATTAGAACTGACCTCTCGGCCATGGAGAGGAGGTTTGCTTTCCAACTTGCAAGTTTCTTCTTAACCCTTTCCAACACAAAATTAAAATCCTGATTTGATGCACCACTATGCTTAATGGGAAAGCCAAGGTACTTTCCTAAATTAGGAGTAGACTGAAAGCCGAGAATGTCACTCAAAGCTTCTCTATCACTACTATCCACATTTGGAGAAAAGAAAACCTTGGATTTAGCTTCACTTATGGTCTGACCGGATTGGCTGCAAAATACATCCAACACTTTTCTAATTACAAGACAATTTTCGATGTTTGCCTTGGCAAATAGGACAAGATCATCTGCAAAAAATAGATGCAAGAAGGCCGGCCCTCTTCGGAAAGCTTTAATAGGAATCCAAGACTTATCTTCACACCTTTCCTGGATTAGTTGCCCCAAATAGTCCATACACATAATAAAGATGTACGAAGATAGCGGATCGCCTTGCCTAATCCCTTTAGTAGGATGAAAAGGCTCTAGAGCCCCTCCATTAAAAAGTAAAGAGGTGGAGACCGAAGAGATGCAGCTCATAATAAGCTCAATTAAATTCCCTGGAAGATTGAACAGGATCAACATATCCCTAATGAAACTCCACTCCAATTTATCATAGGCTTTTTCTAAATCAATTTTCAATGCCATATATCCTCCTTTGCCCCTGGCTTTACCCATAGTGTGGATCAATTCTTGAATAATAATAGCATTATCCACTCCTCTTCTTCCCGGAACAAAAGCTGTTTGGCAAGGACCTATTAATTTATCCAAATAAGGTCTCAACCTCCCCACTATAATTTTAGTGATGATTTTGTACACCGAGTTGAACAAACTAATAGGTCTGTAGCTACTAATGGATTCCGGGCTTTGGATTTTGGGAATAAGGACAATACTTGTGCTATTCAAATAGGCTGGAATTTTCCTGCATAGGAAAACCTTCCTAATCTCCTCTTTAACTGACTCCCCCACAATGAGCCAGAATCTCTGGAAAAAACCAACATGGAGTCCATCAAGACCTGGAGACTTGAAAGCCTTAAGAGACCACAAGGCAGTGACAATTTCAGCATCTATCACCGGCTGATCTAAACTGTGCTTCTCTTCCTTCGTGAGTCTAATTTGCCACCCATTCCAAAGATTATGACTCCAAGCAGCCTTGACTTGGCTAGTAGTATACAGCTTGGTAAACCCCTCTCTAAAATGGTTCATGACTTCTTTTTCCTCCATTAACCAGTCCCCTACCTCGTTTTTAACCATGGTAATTGTATTCCTTTTCCTCCTTGCAATAGTAGAAATGTGGTTGAAAGAAGTATTTCGATCTCCCATCACCATCCAATTAATTCTAGATTTTAAGGCCCACAACTCCGTCTCTTGATTTAGCACTACATCCAATTCTTTATGAAGCTGATTTTCCAGGTCAATTAGGGAGGATTGGGGGTTGGAAGCTAAAACCCACTGGATTCCATTAAGTCTAGCCATTAATCTCCTTTTCTTCCCAAATATATTCCCAAATTGATTTTTATTCCAGAGCATCGCATCTTTTGTGAATCTTACAATAGAGGTTGAAAGATTTTCATCCCGATTCCAAGCCTTAGTCACCACTTGAGGAAAAGAAGGGTCGGACAACAGAAACTCTGAAATCTAAAAGGCTTATTAAGGAAATTGGTCTGTCTAGGAACAGTTTCTAGAAGCACCGGACAATGATCTGAATGGCAACGAGTGAGATGGGAGACTCTAGCTTCTGGATACAAGAGGCACCAACTAGGATTCATGAAAAACCTATCTATTCTCTCTTGAATGAGGTTATTCAATTCCCTCCTATTAGTCCATGTGTATCTGGGACCCGAGAATCCCAAATCCACCATATTGCACTTATCAAGGTAATCTTTGAATAAAAGGGATCTAGATATGCTGACAGGCCTTCCTCCAAACTTGTCTTCATCCAACAGGGGTTCATTAAAATCCCTGGCTATCACTCATGGTTTATCATGAAGATCAGCTACTTTAATTAAATTTTCCCACAAAATATGTCTTTTAGCATTCCTAGAACTAGCATAAACAGCAAAGAAAGTCCAAGAGAGCTTAGTAGCAAGTACCTTCACTTCCACGTGGATTTCTTGCTCTGTATTTGCCAATTGAACCACCTCCACAATATCAGAATTCCAAGGCAGCCAAAGGCCTCCTGCGAACCCAATTGTTTCGATGTGGATGGCGCCATTGAAAGGAAGCCTATCTATTATTTCCTTTACACGAGCTCCACCGAGCTTGGTCTCCATAATTACTAGGATGGCCGGGTTATGATTCCTAGCCAGCTCTCTTACATGGTACTGAAAATTAGGCTTTAGCACGCCCCTACTGTTCCAAATTATTATATTCATAATTATAGAGTGGATAGGAATAAGATACATCTTAAGAGGAGATACCAGTGCCTCCTTCATCCTCATATTCCATCCTATCTTCTCCATTCTCTCCGCCATCCTTCCTCTCCCTGGATTCATGTGGACCACCCACCGCAGATTCTTCATCCTTCCCCTCTATGGGTCTACCAGTGTTGAGTAACCCTACCTTACACTCTTGTCCAATCTAAAGAAAAATTAACTTCCAAGCCTTCTTCAGATTTTGAAAGATCCACCCCAACACAGTCATCGGCAAGTAATAGTGCACATCATGATTTCTGCTACCGCCATCACTAGAACTTAAGAAAGCCAGAGCTCAATAGTTTAAAAGTGAGCTTACCTTGACTTTGAATGCCCAGATACAAAAATGAGGCGTGAGGTGTTCTCTCCACCTCGTTAAACCGCTCGCAAAGTTACTTTGCACCACACCACAAACACCCCTACCCAGATCGACGTGTGCTGCTGCTGAGAATTGGAATAGAGAGCTTGCATCGCTACCATTGTTGTCGAGAAAGGACACAGCTTGTGCGGCTGAGGTATATATTGACTTGTTGTTGCTAGCGACTTCTTTGTTCAAATGTATTAATGCCCTACTCCTGGCGATGACTTTTTTTGCCTTTACTGAAGGGCTAGTGTGGGCTTTAGAAAGAAGCCCATCCTTGTCCATTAAACCCCCAAGCTTTAGATGTGGGCCCAAAGACAAAACATCCTGCCCAGCCATGTCCAAATTGATTTTGGGTATGAAGCCCAACTCAGTATTCTCCTTCCATACCTTATTACTGTCGCTGGACTTATTCCTTACCAAGGAATCTTTTTGTTTTGAGCTCTAGCCTGATTTCGTGGGGTCCGACTGCTCCATTCCCGTTGTGGTCCCCTTTTGTCCTCCTCTCCTACTTGTAACCACCATCCACAGTTCGTACTTGTCCTCTTCATGCACCGTTCCACTACTCTCAACCACGTCACTGCCAGCCCCACGCTAGCCAGTGTCATGCATTCTTCGTGGGCTAGTACTATACGCCTTAGTACTAGACAACTCCTTCTTTGGCGATGGCTTAGTACACCGGACTATATATGGGCACACTTCCTTCTTGTGACCAATTCTGCTGCACACAAAACAGAGCTTATTGATGCCCTCGTACACCACCGCTTGCTCAAATTTCTCAATGAGCACTGTATTGATGAGTGGTTTATTCGCATCAACCTGTATGCATAGTCTAGCATACTTACCCTGAGCTTCCATGGCGGTATGAGTATCGACTCTCAAAACTTTCCCAATGGCTTCCCCGATCTGTTTAAGTACTTTTGCCTCATAGAGTTCAATAGGCAAACGATGTAATCTGACCCAAACCGCTATTGACGAAACGTTAGCTGCTTCTGGATTGAAAAATGGTTCCCACGGCCTTATGGAGAGATAATGCTCTCCTATGAACCATGAACCTCTTCTAAAAAATGCGTCTAAGTCCTCCTTCATTGAGAACCTCGTTAAGAAAAACTCATTTCCGAGGTCCACACAATCTAGTCTCCCACTAGGTTTCCACAGTTGTTGGAGTTTGTTTTGGATGTAGGTAAAACCTATTTTCCTTCCATAAAGTTTGACAATCAAAGCTTTCGACCACGACCCCCTTATACGTAGTTTTGTTTCCTTGGATAGCTTTATTGCCGCTAAACCTTCACGTAAACCAGTAACCTCGTCATCGGAATCAACATCATCCTCCATTTGATTGTAGAAATCGAAGGCTTGAGCATAAGCTCCTGGTATTTCTCCTACCAGCTTTTCCTTGAAAGATTTGTTGGGTGATACCCCAGCATTGTTATTTCGTGGATAGAAGCCATTCTCATTGACCCCTTCTCTGAAATCAGCGTGATGGACATCCTTTACCTTCTTCTTGCTTTTCAAGAGTTTGGCTTCCTCTTCCCTTGAGAGAGCACGATGCTTAGAGGCCATGAGAGAGCATTCATTAAAAGTTACTTGATTTGTAAATATTATTTCATGTTACTTTATAAAAAAGCAAAATACACAAGTTTATTTATATATCACTTTAAAACATTATAACATTAAACCAAAAAATAAAAAAATAAAAAAGAAAATTATTGCACGTACAAAGCATATGTGATAAGTTTAGTAAGTAATAACTACTTTTTTTTAAAAAAAAAAAAATTTCCAAAAAAAAATAGTACTTAAAAAAATGGTTTAATTATACATTTAGACCAACCTGGCAAATGGGTTGGGTTAATTAAGTTATGGGTTAGATTGAGTTTAGGTTATAAATGAGTAGGTATGTAAAAAATGCCCAGCCCCACACAAATTTTCCCAACCTTAAAAAAAAAGGTGACAAGGTGGAGACAGGTTTTGCTCATTCCATCTTGCCTTATCCTGTTCCAAATGTATATAAGTATTTACATTCGGAACAAGATAAATTGGCAGGTACTAATTTCCCAGTAAATTAAGTATATACATTTGAAACAGGTTTTTAACAGTAGATTAACGGAGGTACTAATTTGGTAGGTACGTAAGGTTTAAGGAGTAAATTGGTTAATAAAAAAGTTTAGAGGGTGTCTTAACCACTACATTCAAGGGGTGTATGAGCATTTATCCTATTCCAAATGTATATAAGTATATAATTTAATCATTTATATATATATATATATATGTATGTATGTATATATCTCTCTCTCTTAGTTATAATTTATTTATCTTCATATAAATTCCATTATCATTTTTCAAAACACTTGTCTCTCATTTTCTCTTAGTACTTTTGCAATTCCCATTTTTCCTTTATATTCATATTTATCTCCTTACTCTGATTAAAATTAGTAAAATATATCCCACTTGCTCAAAACTTGACTTACCTCTCGCACAAGTTTCCCCTGCCTTAAAGAGGAGAGAAAACTGGGCACCAATTGCCATCACTCAAAAAGGGTCATCTTAAAAGATTTGGAAGCGGCTCGACCCATATTTTTCACATGCAAAAAAATTAAATAATAATAGTAAATATGATAATTTCTTTTTTTTGTTTTCCTTTCATGTTTACATAATCCAGAGTTCACTAATTATATTATCATCATAAAAAAAAAAAAAAAAACTAAATGATGTGATGCAGGTCAATTTTTATTTTTATTTAAAAAAAAAAACGAAATCTCATCACTCTCAAGAAGGATTTGATTTAAATAAATAACGATAAAATAAAAAACACCTTAAAAAATGAGTTGCCCCGTTCGATCCAACTCGAAAATTAAACCGGTTAGGTCAATTATTTTTTACCTTGGATGAAAAAATCCCAGGTTGGGTTGGGTCTAATAATGTGAAAACTGAAAACTTTGCGCCAAACCTATTGCTGGTGAAGCTAAAGCCGCTATTCTTGCAGTTCACCTAGCCTGGTCTCTTGGGTTAATGTCATTTTGAAAGGGACACTTTAACAGTCATATCTGCCAAGCTCAAGTTCAACCCTACTCAAGCATACTGGAAAAGTGCCTCATCACTGTAGAAATTCATAAAAGGGCTCTTTCTCTTTCTTTTTCTTCTTCTTCATATTTTTTTTTTTTTTGAATACTATGTATTTTTTAACACACACAGAAGAGGGGAGGAGGTTTTTTTAAAGAAATTTACAGTGGTGTATATCCAAAATGACTATTTTTCTTTAACACATGGAGCAAGATAGATTTTTTTAAATTTATTGTTGTGTTGCTAGAAGAGCTAGATGGATTTAATTCGCTATTCTGTATTAATTTCTTTATTATGTGTTAATGAAAAGTTTTATTCAGCAAAAAAGAGAGAAAAGAAACACGGGCCGCTAACAAAATTCCAAGAGAGGCTAATTTTTGTTGCCAATATTTAGCCAGTTGACCTTGAGCAATAGCTTCGTTGGCCCAATTGATGTGAGCTTGAATTGTTCAACTTGGACTTCTTCAATAAGTTTACTGAGCTATTCAATTTGGAATGCCTTGAGCTCAACTTGTAATTCACGGCACACAATTGGGCTGAACTTGAAACCTATGCCATAGGGCTTATGGGCTTTGCTGCATTTAATTCAAACTTCAAAGGCTCCTACACTCCAACACAGTTTTCATTTTTTGGAAAATCCACTACATAATCGCTATCCACACTTCATATACACACAGGAGTCAGGAGAATACAAATCTACTTTTTTATATCACTTTTTGTATTTTATTTTATACTCTACCAATCACAATTTACTATGTATAATGTATTCTTTTTAACTCTAATTATAAAATACTAATTAAAATTTAAAATGAAAAAAAAAAAAACGCTATATAATATATATCATAATTGATGGAATATAAAATGAAGGTCGAAAAAGTGATACCAAAATTTGTATTATGCGTACAGAGTGTGTGCAATAGCTGATATTGCTCATTAAAATTTTCCACCACCTGTGGAATTGATAGCATTTGCAATTTTGCACTAGCAGCACTTAGCGCGATTATTGGCAACTTTGGCATCTAGATGACATTTTGGCAAAGGGAAAAATTTATCCAATCTGGACTTTGCACAAGTCACACACACCTTGAAGTTTGAGCCCATCTCTTGCTACTTGCTAGTCCTGTCCCTATGGAAAGTCAACCTCACCCCTTTTTCTATGTACCATTCCATTGTTTCTCATTCTCTACCGCATCTGTCTCTTTCACCCATTTCCCCCACACTTTTGCTGCACAGTGAATTTCTCAATTTAACTATACCATTATTATTGGCGGGGGGGCTTTTAAAGTTTAAACCTTTTTTCCCTCGTTTTTACTACCATGTTGTCTGGTAGAGCCGGAGAAACATTTGACAAAGACTAGGTAGCAGAAGAAAGAAGATTGATGAAGAACAAAGAACTAACATGGTAACTTGAGCCCAGTTATGTACTGTGAATTAAACATTTGCTTCTCACTTCTCTCTTTGTTGTAGTTGTATTATTCTCTGCATATAAAGCCAAACAAAGCGCACAATCTGAGACCCTTCACTCTCAGACTTTTCTAGCAAATAATTGATCTTTTTTTTTTATTTGTAATAATACACAAAGTACAAGAATGCTATATATATATATATATATAAAATATTCTATTATTTTAATTGTATTGATATCTTCATCAAGATTTGGTTTTGTATAAAGATTTGGATTATTCGGGTTCCATCTCCATAGGGGTCGTCGGTGTGTCAGTGAAAGAAGCAGATGGGAAGGTACAGTTTTGTCGGTGGGAGTGGGAGGGACAGGGACGAGCTTTCATTGAGGTCTCAGAGGCTCATAGAGGCTGCTCTAGGTGGGGACTTGGAGTGTGTGACAGAGTGTTTGGCATTGGAGGCTGTGGACGTGAACCATATTGGGACAGTTAGCTTGAGAGTCAAGTACATTGAGACTGTGCTGAGAGAGGAAGAGGCCGATGAGGTTGAGATTGAGTATAGGGACTTTGTCACCGATGTCACTCCGCTCTTTGCTGCTGCTCATTCGGGTCATGTTGATATTGCCCGGAAGCTCCTGGTATGATCTTGGTTTGCACTTGTTTATTTGTTCATTTTTCCTTATAGTTCCATACTTCCATAATGCATTTTTTTGTGTCTGTCCTTAAAAAATTGTGACATTCATTACGGAGCAGTTGCCATAGGTTTCCAATCGTGTGGTATCTATATAAAAATTTATTTGTAACATTAAGAGCATGAAAAGCTAAAGTGAATTTTACTATATTTCAATTTCCAAGCCTTGCGCTTTAAGCCAAAATGATTTGGCCTCTTAATGTTTTTAGTTGTTAGGATAAAGGTATGTGATTAAATTCATAATTTTTTATTAGCTTAAGTTTTTGGTATAAGTGATAGTTTATCATTAATCTTTGTAGACCTTGTTTCTGGTTTTGAGTGCCATGTTCATGAGCTGTTCATGCATACACCCCTCTTGCTTTTATTGGCTGTTATGTCTAGACTCCGTAGTCCTTACCTTTCTAATTTGATGCCAAGGATCATGAATTGCATTTACCCCTTTTGATCAATTATTACCTGTGATGCTGTCATGGTATGAAATAAACTGACTTGCACTAATGAAGAAGCATAAATCCATGTTCTAAAAGGCTGTATCCAGTGCACAAAGCCCCCACTTTTGCAGGGATAGGGAGAGGTGATTGGTTGGCAGCCTTACCCCCAAATGTTTTCTTTGTAGATGCTAGTTCCTAAATTTAAACCTGCTATTAGTCATTTTTGGTGAAAGGCACTTACCATTGCACCAAGGCCCTCCTCTAAATCCATGTTCTGTATGTTGAAATATAATTTTTTGGTAATTAAATTTTGTCAAAATCAGTGGTCTTGTAAACAATCTCTGTTGCGGAATAGGGGGTGCCTGGTTTTTCTTGGTTTTAGGATTTTTAATATACAAAGCCAACCAGATTTATGCAATTAACATCTGAGCTTGGTATCAGTGGCCGATTGGCTACAACAAAGTATAAAATTAAGGACTTCTGTAACAATGTTTTTCCATTTCTTTTCTCCAATGTAAATCTAATCTTTTATATAGTGTCAATTCATTGTAGGGTACAAGTTTGTTTTAGAATAGTGGTGTGATCATTTGAGTCATTTTCCAAGAACTGCATAGAACAATTGAAAGAAAAGCTCATTTATCAAAAAAAAGAGAAGAAAGAAAAGCTCTGCTGGGAATCCTGAAATTGATACATACAAAAGATGAAATTTAGAAGTTATCAAATGCTATGTAAATTTGAATTGAATATTCTCTATCTTGATCTTTCTCTTTTTGGGGTTCGAACATGAACTTATAATTAGTGGCCATTGGTTTACTAGGATTGATTTAATGAATTTACAATATTAGCGCACCTTAACAATTTAATGACTTTTGATTGTTTCTCAAACAATGGGTTTTGGTGATTCATGCTCTAGTTAACTGAAGTTGTGCTTTTTTATCATAGTATATAGGACTATAGCATACGTGTGGCAAAATTTTCAAAATAATATTATTTTGATAATAATTATTTGAATTGGCAATGTTTTAAAACTATTTGGGTATTTGCCTTTTTTCTAAAATCGTGTCTTGTAAACACAATTTTGTATGCTGACATTTAAAATCCAGCCAAGTTAGCTGAAATCATGTTTTTTAAAAATGATTTTAGGTGCTGCAATTGTGCTTATAAAAGAGGCTAAATTCCCAAATAACTTCAAAACAAACAGTGCCAATTTAAATATTTAATATAAAAAAGATATTATTTTACAAATTTTAACCATTTATTGATTGACGATGAATATACACCTTTCTACTAGTGCTATGTATCCCAATATTTTTCTTATGAGTTTTCTTCAGCAGTCAACTGGAGCTGATGTAAACCAGGAGTTATTTCGGGGCTTTGCAACCACTGCTGCAGCTCGTGAAGGTCACTGTGTCCTCCTCGATATGCTTCTTAAGGCAGGTGCATCTCAATCAGCTTGTGAAGGTGCCTTTCTGGAGGCCTGTCTTTATGGTCAGGCTGAAGCTGCAGAGTTGCTGATATGTTCAGAGATGATGGGTCCTGATGTGGCCAAACATGCTCTTGTATCTGCAAGCTGCAGAGGATTTGTTGATGTAGTGACTGCCTTAGTTAAGGTGTGTGTAAGAAGTTTTGGTACAATAAATTTTCTTCTCGGAGCTATCTGTGTTAAGTGATTTTCACTCTTTCAGAATGGAGTGGACATAGATTGCATGGATAGGGTTCTCTTGCGCTCAGTTAAGCCTGCATTGCATGCTAATGTAGACTGCACACCGTTGGTGGCTGCAATTGTGAGCCGACAAGTGCCTGTGGTTAAATTCTTGTTGGAGGTAATGAGTCCATCCATTTCCTCTACATATTTCTTTGATTTAATCATCTTTGAACTAATCACCTATTTTTCCTATACACATTTCTTTAAAGTAATCACATTATATTCACAGGATTGCATTTATAATTATCTGATTTTAGCAATATTTTAAAGGTTTAACATTCAAGTCTTACAATTCATGTATATTAGAGTTCCTTCGATGTATTTACAACTGGAAGCTTTTTTGCATGCCTGTCTTGGATTATGAGCAAAGCTAGTTCCTCTGTCTTCATTTCAATACCAAAATTAAAGTGTGGATTTCACATGTATGTGTTCAGGCAGGTGCAAAAACTGATTGCCATGTCAGGCTGGGAGCTTGGTCATGGGATATCTTTTCTGGAGAGGAGTTAAGAGTGGGTGCATGCTTGGGTGAGCCATATAATGAAGTTTGGTGTGCAGTTGAGTATTATGAAGCAAGTGGACAAATTTTAAACCTTTTGCTTCAGCACCAAATTTCATCCCTTGAAAGTCAACAACAGGGGAGAACCCTTCTTTGTCATGCAATCCTTTGTCAGAATCCTGATGCAGTTGGAGTGCTCCTTAATGTTGGCGCTGATGTTGAATTTCCCATAAGAACCAAGAAGGGATATGAATTTTATGCTCTTCATCTGGCTACTAGAATGGGCTTCCTTCCCATTTTAAAACAGCTGATTTTGCATGGTTGCCAAGTCAATTCGAGGACTGAAATTGGTGATACTGCCTTGATGGTGGCTGCCAAATCTGATCAGGCTGACTCTTTTTTGGAACTAATAATTTCAGGTGCTGATTTGGGTCTGACGAACAATTATGGGGACACTGCACTGCAATTGGCAAAGAGAAGTGTCTTCGGGTCCTCTTTAGTCGATATCCTTAAGCAGGCAATTCAAACTGAAAAAAAGATCTTCTCCAGCGATCTTGAGGTATTCTCTTTGCTGCACTTCGTTGCAGGAACTGGTAATGTGGAGCTTCTACAATTGGTCCTCCCAGATTCTTCTGAAGATATTAGTAAGCATGATGGCTTAGGTTTGACACCTATTCTGGTTGCGGTGAAGGCTGGACATACTGAGGCCTTCCGTCTCCTTTTAAATGCTGGAGCTGATATCAGTGTAAAGAGCAGGGAGGGGCAGACAATTGGGTCTCTCTTGCAGCATCATCCCTTTGACGGTGCCAGAATTCGGTTTGAGGAGATATTGCTTGATGCTGTGCTTGCTAATAAACTCAAAGGCTATTCAGAATTTAGAGCTATACACTTTGCAGCACAAATAGGAAATTTGCCTGCAGTAGTTGAGCTCTTGAAAATGGGATTCTCTGTAAATTCTTTGGATGAAAATGGGCATTCACCTCTCATGGTCGCAGCGAAGGAAGGCCATGCTGATGCCTGCAAGCTGTTACTACAAAGAGGTGCTGATTGTGGTATTGTCAATAGCAGTGGGGAGACAGCCTTATATCTGGCTAGGAAAAGCAGTAATTGTAAGGATGCAGAAGGTGTGATAATTGATCACTTAGCTCGTTCTCATGTGCTTCTAGGGGAGGAGCTCTGCAAGCATACACGTGAGGGGAGAGGTTCTTCACACATGAAGGTGGTTCGGATGCTGAAATCTGGCTTGTTGTCATGGGGAAAAACTAGTCGGAGGAATGTGGTGTGTAAGGAGGCTGTTGCAGGGCCAAGTGCACGCTTTTTAAAGAATCAGAGGAACGGTATAGGGAATGGAAACAAGTTAGTTTTTCGGGTACTGACTGAGACAGAGAGAGAGATTCACTTTGAGGCAAGCTCTTATGCTAAATTGGAACTCTGGGTTCATGGCATTAATCTCATTGTAAAGGAGGCAATTTCTGGTGCTTGGTGACCAAATTCTTCAGCTGGGACTTACCAAAAAAAGAAATTTCCAGTTGAGAGTAAGACATACTAATTGAATTATATACACAGATAAGGCAATAGAGTTTGTTAATTTTTAGTGTGATTTCTTTGCTTTACTTAGCTCTGTTGCTGTTTCATTTTTTGTTTTTAAAGCATGAAAACTAACAAAATCAGTTACACCCCCCCCCTTTTTTTTTGGGGGGGGGGGGGGGTGGTGGGGAAGAGGGGATTGTGGGCCCTATAAAAAAACTCTACCAAAGCCTTGTCAATATGTTCATAGTGTAAAGATTTGTAATATCTCCTTCATTGTTGAATTTTCCCTCTTAATCAAAGAATTAAATGGATGAATGCCTGGCTTGTCCGCCATTTGTTAGTCCTACCACCTACTATCATGACACGTTGCATTTGGAAGCTTCTGGATTAATGCAGCAGGGCAAGAATGTTGAATGCTTAAATTTAACTAGTGCCCCATTGAGAAATATATGGTATTTGTATGACAGTTTTGAGGCCAAAAATCTGGTCCTGTATATGTGCCCCATGATAGGGAATGCTTAGAGAAAGTGTGGTGATATGCTCTTATTGTGGACAAGAAAGTAGCCATCTGGGATGGAAAATATTGTGTTCCAATCTAGAAGGTGTTGACATTTTCTTGATAATGTGGAACACCAGCTACCTACCTTATGATATGCTTTTGCATTGTAGACTTTTTGGTGCCGGTGCCTATGATGATGTTAATGCACAGAGAAGTCACTGGCTATATTCAATGATATCATTAAGACTTTTTTTTACATGATAGGCAAAAATATCATTTTAGTCCTTACATTTTGAGGTCACAGTTAAGTTGGTCCTTACATTTTGGCAACAGTCAATTTAGTTTCTGTTATTTTCAACTTGTAGTCAATTTGGTCATTACCATTAACTTTTAACGAAAAAAGCTTACGTGGCAAACGGATTGTACAATTAGCACATTTAATATTAAAAGATTAAATAAAATACTGATATGTCCAAATTTTATTCGCCACTTCAGTGATTAACTGTCAAAAAAATACACATCAGAAAAATAAAATAAAAAATTAAAAGGATGAGGTTAAGGAATTAAATTAATTAAGTAATTTTTCAATTTCCTTTTACTTTCTTCGGAACCAAAGTGCAACCCAGATGCACACAACCAATTGAAATAATCAAAATAGCTTACATCTTCATTTCTCATTCTCACGCTTCCCACCTCCATCACCTCGTAAGTTTATATTGTTTTAATTGAATTGAATGAATTTTATTGCTAAAAGTAAGCTTTCATTTCCGGATTGGTAATGTTTAGAAAAATGATATTTGTTTTGATTTTCTTGGGAAACACACTTGTTTTTAGTATTGAATTTTCCAAAAAACATATCAAAGACTTGTTGTTATTATTATTATTATTTTTTACACAAGAAGATCATTATTATTGTATTAGCGATTGGATCCTCACAAGCCTCGATTGGATCAAATCCGAAAAGGATCATCAATCTCTGGCTTTGGCATATGCGCACTGCGTGTACGAAAGATCAGGCTTGAAGGCATAAAGCCCATTAGGAATTTCACAGATCTTTCATGGAACTGTAGCAATCTTCTAGCAAAACCATCTTTATCTGAATCAGATGTGTTATCTATTGATGAATTGGTGTTGTCAGATCTGGTTTTTTAGGCGGATTTAGATTCGTTTTGTGTAAGGTTCTGATTCCTTGAATTGGGATGAAAAATTGTGTACTGGGTTGGTGTTTGGTTGTCAAGAAAGTCCAAGAAAAAATTAAAATTTTATTGAATAAATTTTTATTTCGTTTGATTAATTTAATTCTTTAAATTTATCCTTTCAATTTTATTTTTCTGAAGTGTATGTTTTTTGCCAGTTAATCACTGATGTGGCGAATAAAATTTAGACATATTAACATTTTATTTAATTTTTTAATATTAAATGTGCCAATTATGCAATCCGTTTGCCATGTAAGCATTTTTTGTTAAAAGTTAACGGTATGGACTAAATTGACTACAAGTTGAAAATAACAGGCACTAAATTGATTGTTATTAAAATGTAGGGATCAAATTGAATGTGACTTTAAAATGTAGAGACTAAAATGGTGTTTTCGTCTACATGATATTGATATTGATGACTTAGGAAAATTATTAGTTACTCTAAGAGTACTAAATGCGTACTTTTTCCTTTCAAATAAATGGTGGCTCATACCATGAATTTAATTAATAGAACGCACCATTCATGTAAGAGAAAAAAGTATATATTTATGATATTTTGAGAATACTCAATAATTTGCCGAAGAATTTGGATATCATACTTTTTAATGTTTCTGAAACGCAAGTAAGCCTGCTAAATGTCTTAAATGTTAGAACTTCGGTAACATTGTTGTCAGAATGAACGAACCCTTTCGAATAGTAATTGTTTGTTGGCAGAGTCTACTTTACGCCTACCTTTCTTATAAGAAGGTTCATAGTTCAGATTAGGGGGGTCCTGTAGTGCTACAAAAAGTGATTTGATAGTCTTAAAGCTCTTTTAGCGGAAATTGCGCTTGATAGTTTCACTAAAGAGCTTTTAGGAGATTCTTAAATTCAATATTTTAAGTATCCTTCACCGTATTTTTTCCAACACTCTAAAACGTTAAAACGTCTTTAGTTAAGTATTTATTTCACAATAAGATATATAAAAGGATCAATAGAGAGTCTATGGACACAACTTTTATATTACATCTTTGATTTTGATTATGAGAGATAGAAAAAAGTTGGTGTGTGTGTCCATATAAAATAAATGGTTTATCAATATCATCAAATTTTAGTAAAAATTGCGACAAAATGTGTGATTATAGAAAACAGGTCAAAAAGGATCATTCTATCTTTTTGGGACACAAATGTCAGCAACTCTAATAATCAACAATTGCAAACTATGGCACAAAGTACCAATACTTATCAATGTATATGCGCGTAGCCTTCAGTTGACTTCTGCTTCAATAGAGAGGTGTACTTTTTTATGCTTGTTCACCACTTCATCATCTACTGTATTTTCTTTTTCCTTTTCCGTGTTCCCATGATTTCATTTGAAATAATAGAAAAAGAAAAAAGCTGGCGTACGTTAAAACTGCGTGGACTGCACTCTCCAAAGGAAGACATTGAAGCTATATTTTCAGGACCAGGGCGTGTACGGTAAGTGAGAGTACGCGCGTGAGTGATTACTATTAACGACTATATCAACCACCATGATGACAGTCCGTTATATGTAAAGAAGTGACGGTCAAATCATTTTTAGTTGAGTCAAGGTTGACCTTTTAATATTATATGTTAAATTTCCACTTTGTACAACGTTAAGGAGCAACCAAACTCTCATGACCAAACTGTATTCTTGTTGTAAAAAACAGCACAAAGTAAAATAATCTGCAAAACCCACCTGAGTTTCTATGGTTGTTACTTGCTTATAAGTGATTCATAACTCCAAGTTTTAACCAGCCTGCCTATCTGTAGCTCAAAACTGTTATGGATGATATGGGCAAAAAAATGAGTCCCTTGTTTGTTTTAGTATATCTATTTTTGGTTCTGAATGGCGAGGGCATCATAGCAAACGTGGAGGCTAAGAGCAATGTACACAATATTCAACCAATATCCAGCAACAATTTATTTTTCTTAATTTTGTTAGTTTTAAGAATTCCTTAATTGGGTGTCCACTATTTCCTTTTCCAATATACAGGTTCACATAATTTATCTGGGAGAGAGGCAGTACGATGAACCCAAGTTGATCACTGATTTACATCATGATATGCTTGCAAAAGTAGTAGGGAGGTATGACATAAATCAAGGGGGAAAAAAAGAGTAAACTTATTGGTTGAGAATACAATCAAATCTAACTTAAATGTTTTTTTTTTTTTAAAAATAATTATAATTATTAATTTTTCTGCAGCAATGAAATAGCGTCAGACTTGATGGTCTACAGTTACAAACATGGCTTCTCTGGATTTGCAGCCAAGCTCACAAAGTCTCAAGCACAAAAACTTGCTGGTACCAACTAAAACAATTAAATACCATGAAGAAGTTGATGACATGTCTAATTAAAGTCTAAATCATGTCTGTGATTACTAACATAATATTGTGCTTATCATTGTTTTTTAAATTATTGTTCATGTGACTGCTTTAGAGTTGCCCGGTGTTGTTCGAGTCATACCAAATAGGCTTCACAAGCTGCAGACAACTAGGAGCTGGGATTTTCTTGGTCTCTCTTCTCATTCTCCTAACAATATTCTTCACAGTAGTAATATGGGTGATGGAGCTATCATCGGTGTCTTTGATACAGGTTCATAAACTTCACCGTCATGATAATCTCTCTCTTTCTTTCTTATATGTCTATAATCGATACTCAACTAGTCACCCAATGAAGCAGGACTATGGCCGGAGTCCAGAGTTTTCAGAGATGAAGGCCTCGGGCCAGTTCCACCTCGTTGGAGGGGTGTCTGTAAATCTGGGGAGAAATTCAATGCCTCAACGCACTGCAACAGGAAAATTATTGGAGCGCGATGGTACATCAATGGATTTCTTGCCGAGTACGGAAAGCCGTTGAACACATCTGGAGACCAAGAATTCTTATCTCCAAGAGATGCAAATGGACATGGCACACACACAGCCAGCACAGCTGGTGGTTCATTTGTGGGCAATGTTAGCTACAAGGGCCTTGGATCTGGAACTGTTAGAGGTGGTGCACCTCGTGCTCGCTTAGCCATATACAAGGTTTGCTGGGATATACTTGGAGGCCAATGTTCATCAGCTGATATACTCAAAGCCTTTGATGATGCCATACATGATGGGGTTGATGTTTTATCTTTGTCAATTGGGTCTTCCATTCCTCTGTTCTCAGATGTTGATGAACGTGATGGCATTGCAACTGGTTCATTCCATGCTGTGGCTAGGGGCATCACTGTAGTTTGTGGAGCTGCAAATGAAGGACCTTCAGCATATACAGTACATAACACAGCACCATGGATCTTAACTGTTGCAGCAAGCACTATGGATCGAGCATTTCCTACATCCATTACACTTGGAAACAATAAAACTTTACTGGTATGATGGTTTTGAGTAAGGCAAATTGCATATTGAAATTTCAAACATAGGATTGAAAACAGTCTCATCACCGTTTCTTTTGAGCATGGAAATGAAGTAATTGGCTTTGTGATTATTCTTGTAGGGTCAAGCCATTTTTACAGGAAAGGAGATAGGTTTTACAGACTTGATATACCTGGAATCAACAAAATTTGATCCTAATGCAGCAGGGTAGCTTGAAGTGTTTCTTTATGTGTGCATGGTTGTGATTAGCAATTTAGTTTGAAGCATGATTCTTTTTTCTTGATTACGCTTGCAGTATGTGTGAAGACCTTTCACTCAATAACATTTCAGTATCCGGGAAGGTGGTGCTCTGCTTCACTTCAATTGCTCGTCGGACTGCTTTAGTGCAAGCATCAGGAGTTGTTAAAGAAGCAGGAGGTGTTGGGGTTATTATTGCCAAGAAGCCCAATGATGCCTTGTATTCATGTGACGGTGACTTCCCATGCATTGAAGTTGACTATGAAATTGGCACCAGGATACTATTTTACATCAGGTCTACCAGGTAACAACAGAGTTATGATAATTCCTTTAATTTGTGATTATTATCTAATCCTTTGATTAAGGGTATTGGAATGGAGTTCACAGGTCTCCTCTAGTAAAGTTAAGCCCTTCCAAAACAATTGTGGGCAAGCCAGTATCACCCAAGGTGGCCTATTTCTCATCCAGGGGGCCTAATTCTATTGCACCAGCAATTCTCAAGGTTTGTTTTTACTACACATGGCTTTGATTATTCTGCCTTAATATCCTGTTTTTCTTCAATGATTTAAAAAATACTTGGGGTAACAGATTTTTGTTCGCATTTTACCTCATTGTCAGAATGACTTACAATGTGTCTAATTATTTTACCCTGCCCTACATGGTATTTAAAGTAAAGTTCACATACATACTCTACTTGGGTCCTGGTTTGAGTGTCCAACTTAGCCTGAACAGGAAGTGCAGGGTTTCTTACTAGATTCATTTGAGACTATCTTGTTATTTCTATGTGGGACAGCCAGATATAACTGCACCTGGTGCCAACATATTAGCTGCCACTTCTCCCCTTGGTCAAATTATGGATGGTGGATATGCCATGCTATCTGGAACTTCAATGTCAACTCCTCATATCTCAGGCATTGTGGCACTTCTCAAAGTGTTGCATCCTCACTGGTCCCCAGCAGCCATTAAATCAGCTCTTATCACAACCGGTACTTCCATGCTGATAACCTTCATTTAGCAAGTTCTTTTTTTTTTTTTTTGGGTTCATTGACACTCAGAAGATCATGTTTATAAAACTTACTGATCACGTGTGGATGTTTACAAATCCTAATGCAGCATGGCAGACTGGTCCATCTGGTTTACCAATCTTTGCTGAGGGATTTCCTCAAAACCTTGCTAATCCATTTGACTTTGGAGGTGGCATTGTAAATGCAAATGGGGCAGCAGACCCTGGACTGGTATATGACATGGGCACAACCGACTATATACATTACCTCTGTGCCATGGCTTACAACAACTCTGCTATCTCTCGGCTCACAGGGAAATCCACTGTGTGCCCCAGTACTAAAGTCTCCATTTTGGATGTAAATCTACCTTCCATAACCATACCAAGTCTCAGAAATTCTTCCACTATCACTAGAACTGTTACAAATGTTGGAGGCTTGAAAACCATTTATAGAGCTGTTATTGACCCTCCAATTGGCATTATGGTATCGGTAAAACCTGATGTCTTGGTCTTCAACTCTACTATCAAGAAGATCTCCTTCAAGGTTACAGTCTCCACAACCCACAAAGTGGACACTGGCTACTATTTTGGAAGCCTAACATGGACTAATGGAGTGCATGCTGTAAGGAGTCCTTTGTCCGTGAGAACTGAGCTCTTACAATCTTACGCTGATGATAACTAAAAAATTGCAGATTTATGAGGTTCTTAATTTCATGTTAATGCCAACACAAGGGTATTTCTTTTTCTAATATTCTTAGCTTTTATTCAAATTTTCATTCATTTTGGAGAATTGTCTTGGGTCTCCATCGTATCCATAATAATAAAGGTTATAAGTTTATATGCAATTTTTTTAATCCACCTTGGAATTTGAACAACTATTCAGCTTTATCCAAGTGGACATGATGACCTCTTAAATAAAGGAAACCCATGTTTAAGAACATAGTGTAATACATAATTAATTATTGGCTTCAATGAAAGCATGAGTTGCAACAAAATAATTGGATAATGACCATGTACAATTGAACCAAATAAAGGAAATCTCTTTACTTACAATAGAAGCAAAACTCAAGTTAGTAAATAATCTATTTTCACATTGTGAATGACTGGATTCAGTGAATTTATGGTTCTGTAGTTGAATGCAATAGAAATGAAATGACCAATGTTATAAAGCAAAATGCCACCATGGAAGATCATAATCCTGAGATTTTCATGTAGGGTGCAATATTGGACATTAGATTTAACAGAGAAAACTGAAGATTGGTTGCCCTATATCAGTTCCCATCTCATCCTTCAAAGAAAAAGAAAAAGCAGGCTTCTTGGAGTCCTAGAAATGAACTGACTGATTCAATAGTTTGATTTGTTCATTGTGCATTCTTATCTTTTCAACTTATTTTACAATTTTCATACACACACACAACCCCCTCCCTTTTAGGTTTTAGCTATTTGTAATTCCCCAAATACTTTCCTGAAATTACAGAACCTTTTGCATTCATAACAAATTGATAAATATATGCTTACATTGTCCTCTCTCCACTAGAAATTCATCATGAATATAATTTTTTGAGTAATGAGACTAAATCAGATGAAACTGATCACGCTTCTATAAGCCTTCATCAACTTCAATAATTCTATGACAATACGAAACATGAAATGAACTATAAGCCCATAGAGCCAAATGTATGATATGGATATTTCCATTGTAAATTAACTTTGAAATTGCTATAGTATAATCAAATGATGTTATATATATGTCATGTCTCTCTTTACAATATACAATAAAAATGTAGACTACAAAAATAAAAAGGCATTTGCTTTTCAATTATATACAGAGCCTGGAAAGAGCCTCCTCCAAGCATAAGTGTAAATGTAAGACCTGATATATTGCTTTTCAACTCTACTACCAAAATGGTCTCCTTCACAGTTGCAGTATCCACCACCCACAAGTTGAACACAGGATACTATTTTGGAAGCCTAACTTGGACTGATGGGCTGCATACTGTGACAAGTCCCATATCAGCGAGAACACAGATCATACAATCTTATGCTGATGACAATTAAAAATTAAAATCCTCATTCCAAAAAGAAAAAGAAATTTTTGGACTATCAAATAGAAAATGAGGGGCATGTCATCCAGAGTGAAGGCAGGTTTTGCTGTTCTGTATCAATATTTTAATTATATCAAGCTTTGGTTGTAACTTGCCTTATAACTTGACAATTGTTAATTATATCAACAGGTGCGTGTAATTTTCTACAGGCTCTATGCAGTCCATAACAGAAGTTTCCCTTTGGGAACATATTTTTGACATTTGCATTTGCTGCATTGATTACTTTCGTGCAGCCTCATGGACAGGGAATTTTAAACATCAACATATATTCCAAACTCAGTTGCTAAGGACAAACATTGATGCTCTTAGTAAAGTTTATGTATCCAAATGCTCGTTTTATTGTCAATTATCTGCCCTGCATCTGATACAATAAATCACAAGTAGCATATGGAGGAACCTTCAGTGTGAATTTCTACCAGACTGTGTAGGGGAAATATCCAAGATATTAATGGATCTTCTGACCATGAACCATGCTTGATTAAAGAGCAAGATGTCTATTGGGACCACAGCTTTTCCTGAGATCATCCCAAATATGGTCCCAAGGACACGCCTGTTATTGTTCCTACCTTTCTGAATCCTATAGTTACAGTACCATGACACCTTCCCCCAAAACAATCCTGCTTTTCCCTGAAAAAGAAGTCCCACTCATGACAATGGAGAAACAAGAAAAGCAAAAGCACCACTTGGACATTGTGGGTTGGGAATCTTGTGGCTCGGCTTTCAGAAAAAAAGGTGTTACAATGAAAGTGGGTTAAGGGGTCTACACCAAATGGTGCAACATCACCATCATTCATCTAGATCATTCAACTGCAGACCATCAACACGACTAGGCAGAAAACAGGACTTTATATCTATGATCAAGTAATAGAACTTTAAGCAGTTTTGTGAAGGACAACACATTTTCGTATTAATATAGGTGAGACCTTTCATAAAATCATGCAACTGATAAACAAAAAGCATATCAACATGCTTCTATTGAGTCCTAATGCTTGGCAGTAATTGACACTGATGCTTAACAAATACACATCAAAAGCTTTTGGTGACAACCATGTCAACAAAATAAAAAGCTCAGAAAAGTAGATAAAAAGAACAATTCCAATTTTCAGTCAATCTTTCAACACAAAATCATGTTTCACATGGTATGCAATATTCCCAATATGTAAAACTCTAATGGGAAGGCCTGCCTTAGCATCTTTCAACTCCAGCACTATCCAATAACAGTACAATTTGCTTGCTTTATCAATGGTTGAGAATAAAGAGCAAAAAGTACACCAGAAAAAAATGTTCCTCTTTTCTCATGTCTGTTAAAGTTCTAGTATATCATCATAGATATTGGGATACCTTATTTAAACCTTGCAAATTTGAAAAAGAGAAACCAAACACACATAGGGAACTTATATCTGAAAATAAAATACAAAAAGGAAATCTCCAAGTCATAACATCTCTTGTATGATTTGCAAATGGATATCAATCCAAGAAACTGGAAATGGGCAAGAAAAAGCCACATTCTTTTGATTCTCTCTCTCTTTTTACTGCAAAACCATCTTCAAGTCTTTGTGATATTGGTTGAGGCCAACAGTAGTGTAAGTGTAAATATGCAACTTCAATTTCTAGCTCTGTATTTTTTCCGTTTCTTTTGGCACAGGTACTTATTTAGTTAAGTGTCTAGGTACATATTGTGTACCTGGGTCAAAAGAAGTATGAGGATCCAGCTACCACCAAACGGTCTCACCATGAAATGCTATCAAATTTGCTAGGAAGGTTTAACTTCAGCATTTTCTGTTGAAATAACTTTAAATTTCTACTGTTAGTAGCAGGAGCTGCAAAATTAATAAGCTTTCTTCTGTTTGTATTGAAGCAAGGAAGCTGCTAAGAGTTCCATACTTTACAGCTATAGACATGGTTTTTCTGGGTTTGCGGCAAGATTGACAGAATCTCAGGCAGAAGCAATTGCAGGTAATATAATAAAAAAATATACATACTGAGCTAGCTCATTGCAACACCACCGGTATATGTCACTGATAAAATTGCAGATTTTCCTGGAGTTGTCCAAGTGATCCCAAATCGCATTCGCAAGCTCCATACAACCAGAAGCTGGGACTTTATTGGGATCAATCATCATTCTTCAAAAAATCTACTAACAAAAAGCAATATGGGTAAAGGAATTATCATTGGTGTGATAGATTCAGGTAATATGTCTTTTAATAAATAAACAGCAGTAACATAAAAACTGTACTTAAAGAGTGCAGAAAAAAATTTATTTGTGCAGGAGTTTGGCCAGAGTCTGAGAGTTTCAATGACGAAGGTATGGCTCCAATTCCATCACGCTGGAAGGGAATTTGCCAACAAGGGCAGCTGTTTAACTCCACAAATTGCAACAAGAAACTTATTGGAGCTCGCTGGTTTATAAAAGGACTGAGGGATAAACTCAAAATGCCCATCAATGAATCTGACATGGAGTATCTTTCACCGCGAGATGCAGAAGGTCATGGAACTCATACAGCTTCAACAGCAGCTGGCTATTATGTTAATAAAGCAAACTATGGAGGACTAGCTACAGGTTTAGCCAGAGGAGGAGCACCTCTTGCTCACTTAGCTATTTACAAGGCTTGTTGGCAGATCGGTTTCGGAGGATGCACTGATGCTGACTTCCTAAAAGCAATCGACAAAGCCATACATGATGGAGTTGATATCCTATCCTTATCTCTTGGCGATGGGATTCCTTTGTATTCCTACGTTGATCATCGTGATTCTGTTGCCATTGGTTCTTTCCATGCAGTCATGAAGGGGATCACCGTAGTTTGTTCAGCAGGAAATGATGGCCCTATCTCACAAACAATAGCCAACACTGCACCCTGGGTTATCACCATTGCTGCAACCACAATAGACAGGGCCTTCCTGACAGCCATTACACTTGGAAACAACCACACTCTATGGGTAAAGTAAATAGTTAATAGAATGCAATCAGCTAAGGATTTATTTTCTGGTAATGGAAAACAATTTTGTTTATTTCAGGGCCAATCTATGTATACTGGAAAACATAATCATGGATTCACAGGCCTTACATACTCAGAACGCATAGCTGTTGATCCCAATGATGATTCAGCGTGAGAACTCTTCTGGTTTCCACTTTTTTGGTTCACATTTTCTATTCTGTCCTCTGATATCATGTGCGTTCTTCAAGCAAGGACTGTCAACCTGGAAGTCTTAATGCAACAATGGCAGCAGGGAAAATTGTACTATGTTTCTCACAATCACCACAACCAGCTATAGCCTCAGCATCAGATTCTGTGCTGGAAGCAGGAGGAGTTGGAATCATATTTGCACAGCTTCATGATGACGGGATTCAGTCATGCTATTCAATCCCATGTATCAAAGTTGATTATGAAGTAGGCACACAAATACTTTCCTACATCAGAAAGGCAAGGTAAGGAGAATGGAGTTGATAACAAACTGCATGTTCATGCAATTGAAAAAAAAAAAATTAACTTGATCTAGTCCACCTCTTTATGAAGGTCTCCGACTGCAAAGTTGAGTTTTCCAAGGACTGTCATTGGGAAATGGTCATCTCCACGAGTTGCATCTTTCTCATCCAGAGGACCAAGTTCCATGTCCCCAGCAGTGCTAAAGGTAAAGCCAGGAAGCTGGATTGAATACATAGGTCACTTAACTTTTTTAAATAGGAGGTAGAGTGGAGCCAGACTCGAATTTAGGACTACATGCTCTGATACCAATATAAATCGCCGCTAATCCTAAAAGTTTAAATTATTAGAAAATTGTGAATTTAATCACTTAACCAATATTCTTTGACATTGAATCCCTATTTCATAGCACAACTCATGATTTCCACTTGACAAGGGTAACCTTAATTTGTGTCTGTATGATATGCTGATTGAGATGGGGGTAGCCTGATATCGCGGCACCAGGTGTTGACATATTAGCTGCAGTTCCACCATCTTATGGCAGTGGATTTGCACTGAAATCAGGAACTTCAATGGCTTGTCCCCATGTGTCAGGAATAGTAGCTCTCATTAAATCTGCACATCCTAACTGGTCTCCTGCAGCCATAAGATCAGCTCTGGTCACAACTGGCAAGTTGAAACCAACATTTGTTTGTTATTAATTATTATGATTTATGACCTTTTTAAGACCATAAATCTGTAATGAACCCCATCAACATTTATGCAAATTGCAGCTTCCCAAGTTGGAACAGATGGATCAGGCATAGCTCAAGACGACCCCAACCACAAGGCAGCTGACCCCTTTGATGTTGGTGGTGGGAATGTTAATCCCAACAAAGCAGTGGACCCGGGTTTGATTTACAATATTAGCATTGGTGATTATGTTGAGTTCCTCTGCTCCATGGGTTACAGCAGTGCCTCCATTACCACATTAACCAAGACCACAATTGATTGTACTAAGAAAGGCCATTTTGGACCGAATCTCAACCTCCCTTCTATCACAATTCCAAAACTCCAAAAGAAATTAACAGTAACTAGAACAGTGACAAATGTGGGGCCTGTTAGTACAGTGTATAAAGTTGTAGTGCAGGCCCCCCATGGCATAACAATGGCAGTTACGCCTCAAACTTTGAGTTTCAATGTGACCACTCAAATTCTTTCCTTCAAAGTTACCTTCTTCTCAACCTCAAAACTGAATGGAGACTACAAATTTGGAAGTCTAACATGGAAAGATGGTAAGCATCGTGTTAGGATTCCAATAGCCGTTCGTGCCATCAATTTTGAATCATTTGAAGATTTGTAAGATGGCTCAAAGTGTGAAAATAATTTTAGTCAAATAATTATTTGCAATTCTGGAAAATTGTATGAGTTCGCTTGAGTCTTGGGATAAGGAACATGGACGTAATAAAATAACAACGCTCGTGGATTTGGATTAGCTTTTATCTGATATGCTGGAAGTGGATGAAAAGTACAATTGTACCAAGATAAAATGAGGCTTTAAAAAGCTATATATATTATAAGCAAATAAGCTAATTAAATAAAAGAAATTGCTAATTCTATCTCTCACTTTTTTTTTTCTTTTGCTTAAGGCATCTATCTCTCAGTTGTGCACGCAAAACTGCTTCCTCCTTTATTTTTTCAGCCCCTCTTACACTAGCACAAGCCATGAAACATGCTTTACTTGGTATTTTACATGGGAATTAGAATTGTTGGTGTGGGTGTGTATTTCCAAACACTTTATCTTTTGTTGAGAGTCATACATTGGTTTGGAGTGAGTCCATTCATGTGTTTAAAAGTCATTGTTCACCTTTATTGATATCTTAAAATAGTGGGCCTAATGTGAACTTGGGTTTTATCCATATTATGCACACACTGCCTTGCTCCGTCTCGTGATGTGTGAGATTCAGGTCAATTTTGTTTCGAGCTATTATTTTTTCTCATGCCGTTGAGCATTTAATAGCTCTCAGCGACTGTTGGATTGATCCATTAGAGATTAGCTCACTTGTTAAGCTAACTCATTTTTTTTATTGTTATTAGTGGCTTACTTAATGATCTATTAGAGCTCATTCAATCACTAGATTTATTATTCTCTCTATTGCAAATAGAAATAGTTGAGCTCTCCTTTTCTCTCTCTCATATTTTTCTTCTTGGGCGAATCATCTCGAACTTGCGCAATTGGGGTTGTTTGCTCAATCTTGATTAAGGAAAGGCATATTAGAAAGTTGTTCTTGAACCTTTGTGAGTAGAAGTGCATTCATCATGAAGGTCGATTCTATAGTTTGATCCTAGGGTATGGGATAGTTTGGCCAAGAGAACCATTCGCATCAAGTTCTACTCTAAGAGTCTAAGTGGCCTGAATCAACATTTAAGGATAATGCTATTTGTGTGATTATATAGCACTGTAAGATCGTTCTAAACTTCTCTTTATTTTTTGTTCTTGCTTATTATTCGGGTTTATTTTAGTTCGATCAAAACTTGTTTATTCACTACTACATTTCCAACAAGAATCACATTGGAAGTAGCATGGACCCCTATGTGTATTATTAAGCAGAATATTCTGATTAATTGTTCAATTCTCAATGCACTTGTTAATCTACACGGTAATATAGTTCACCACAGTTATGTATATACCAAATCTTCAAGCAAGATAGATAATAGCAATTATCACAAGACTCAATATTTGGTAATGAAATGGAAAACCAATGGACTTTCAATGGAAAAACCACTTCGGAGACATAAACAATCCCCGTAGAAAATTCACTAAGGAAAAACAATTACAATGATCTAGCCCCAGAACCTTTGAAATCTTCCTTGAACACCTCCTCAGTACGAATCAAAACCTCTGGCATTCCAAGGAATCCCTGAAGATTTTCTGCAGTTAACCTCATTATAAAAAATGACTCTATGGTTTCAAACAATCAAACTTTCTTTGGGATCGCAAGATGAGTTGCTAGGCAAACATGGTTTTTCTATAAGATCAACAGAGAAGAGGCACAAAAGTTCTCTCAAAAGCACAAGGTGTAACAGCCAGGCTGAAAATCTTTGAAAAATTGTACATAAATGATAAAACACTTTATATAGTTGCACAAAATAGGGTTTTCAAAGATGACTTGATCAGGTTAAAAACAAAAAGAA
The DNA here is from genome assembly GCF_001633185.2 of Quercus lobata. Lineage (NCBI taxonomy): Eukaryota > Viridiplantae > Streptophyta > Magnoliopsida > Fagales > Fagaceae > Quercus > Quercus lobata. The sequence continues at coordinate 27,223,919 of NC_044905.1, read as the reverse complement.
GAAGGGAAAATTACAAATTATCAATTTGTGGTTTGACCAAAGCTTTGCCTACCTGTGGTTTGAAATTTGATACTTTACTCATCTAGGGTTTGATCAAAATTTAAGTCGCTTACTTATGGTTTGAAATCCCATGATGTAAGTGTTCTGTCGAATTATTTTTAATCTTATTTAATCTTGTATTTTTATGTTTTTGGAGGAGAGAGACATAAAAGTAGAGCAAAATTACATATTTAACCCTGTTTTTAACAAAAGTGGGTTAAGGAACTTTAACTGAGCTAACCTCAGGTGGGTAAAGTGTCAAATTTTAAACCATAGGTAAGCAACTTAAATTTCAGCTAAATTATAGGTGAGTAAGTTGTAATTTGCCCAAAGAATAATTATGTTTCACGCGAACCCTTGGAATCTTTTATTAGTTTGCTTGAGTTGAGTGGGCTTCTCTACTTGCTTAAGTGAAGAGTGTTAGGTTCTAAATGTTTAGGATTAAATATTTAGATTTCTATTTTTATGTATGTTGGCAAACCGAGGTCAAAACATGTCTAGATTATGTATTAGACATTGCTCATGATAGTACAAATTAGGATTCAAGAACTTACAAGCTGCAGAAAAGAGAAGTTAATTTCAGTGAGGTTTGACCAATTGAAATTAAGATTCGATTGATCGAAAATTGCAGTCAAGATTTTTCTGTAGAATTCTATTTTAGTCAAAACACTACCAAAAACGTTTAGGGTTTTAAGTGGAACACTTCTTGGTATAAAAGGTTAACCTTAACTACATTTTAAAGGTTCTTGGAAGTCTTGTAAGTTACTCCTGTGAGATTTGAGAGGTTCTGTACCTTCTAACTCAGCAAGCATCTGCCGGATCAAGAGATCTACAATTAAGAACTGGTGGAATTAAGTTGCTGCTACAAGATTAACAATGACTGGTAATCTAAAACCTCTGAGTGGGATATCAAAGTCATAAGCGTGAGAGCTTGTGTTTTGCAATCCAAGAGAGAAGAGTCCGTAGAGTTGGAGCTGCATGTGGTCGTGTCAGTAAGTTCTACTGAAAGTAGCATTAGGTTTAGGAGTTAAATCTTTTGTAAACTTCAATTCTTTATAGTGGATTTGTTTACCTTGAAGATAGTTAGGTCAAATTCTCTCCAGGTTTTTACCTTGAAACTATTGGTTTTATTAGTTTTCCTTGGTAATCATATCATTGTCTTATTTAGTTTTCTACACTACATGATATGATTTACTTCTATTTAATTTAGATCTCATAATTAACCTAAGTAACTACTTGGCTAATTCATTAGGTTAAATAATCTATTTTTTTAAGGAGTCTAAACAAACAAACAAAGAGCAAATTTTATCTTCGCTTGATCGAGATTTTTCACTTAGCAATACTTTGAGTAGCTTCAAGTTTTTGAATAACTAGTCGCAAACTTACCCCACGCGTGGAAAAATGTAATACATACACATATATAAATATATATATATATATATATATATTTATATATATATATAATTATTTTATAAGAATAAAATGTAAAATTTATAGGTTAAATAGTGCATGTGTTATTTAAAAATATTTTTATTTTTATAAAATTTATGTAAATTTTAATATGCATTTTGTATTCAACAACAATAGATGTATATGAAAATGTAATTTAATAAAAATATTTAATATTATTTTATATAAATGGATAAGACGTTAATAAAATGATTTTTTTAATATGTCATATCAGTTGACTAATTTCAACATATCCAAGAATATTAAAAAAAAAAAAAATGTACACCCATATTCTATGGAATTATGTAACACATGTAACATGTTACATTAAGTTTAAATTATTATATAAGTTTAGAATTGTACCTTTCTTTTTCTTTTCAAATATAAATATAATGCTTATATTATTGAAACTTGAAATTTAAGGCAATCTTTTGAATATTTATCATTTTTTTAGGGCCCATATCTCTAAATTTTAATAACTATTTTGTTTGTGTTTTTTAGTCCAAAACTAAAGAGTTTACCCCCCCCCCCAAAAATCATATTTTTTAACCCAAAAATTAAGGGAAAAAAAAAGGAATTTTTTAGACCAAAATTGAAAAAAGTAACCTACAAAAAGAATTAATTTAAGACCCAACCCAATTGGATAGAATTAGGCTGATGTGGGGCCAGAGAATTTGTGATCCTGGCCCACTTTACATTAGGGCCCAAGGTCCGAGCCGAGGAGAGACATTGCCGAGGACGTGCAACGAAAGTCCAAATGGTCTAGAAATGTAGCCGAGGATGATCCTGTCCTCGGCATCCCAATACTTAAAAGGAAAGAATGGCACACCATCAAAGGCAGCCCCAGAGCGTTCCCAGAAGAAAACGCGAGTACAGTGAAGGGGAGGTTCAAGGGAAAGGCTGTCAATACTGCAATTAAGTACTATGCGCCTGACAGGGCCATACTCTTCAGCTTTTACAACCATCCCCAACCACTTTAGGTATGGGCTGACAAGACAAGTATCAGCCCTAAAAAGTTGAACTTACACGTGGACGTTTAAGAGAGGGGAAAAGCTAGTATAAAAGGGGGAGGAAGCAGCCAGTAAAAGGGGGGGACAGCATGATGATCGTCTCTAAGATCGTTGAAACCTAGCATAAAAGGGATAATAAGAACATTAAGCTCCTCGGACAAGGTCCAAGAACCGGAGCCACTCAGGCCGTGCCAGAGAGAAAGTCTTCTTGGACAAACTTAGTTCACCTCTGTGCAATCATCATGAACACCATGACTAACCACCGTCCGATAACCAAGGCCTAGCCTTTTAGGCCACTCTCTACAAATTTATTGTTTGGGTCTTTTAACGTTCAAACCCAATAAACTAACTTGGGGTCGTTACAAATTGAGTCCTTACAGCTAAAGTAAACCAAATAGGACCGAATGGACTAATGAGGAACAAATGGACCGATGAGGACTAAATTGGATCGAAGTGGACTGAAATGCTACATTGATACGGCTCAAAAGGAATATATATCTTGAATGTGATTTGATTTAATGAGCCATGCATAGCATAAGAATAATAAGAGGAAAATATATTGCATTGGTCATTTATGAGTGCGTTTATATAAATCGTTGCAAAAAGGTGTTTTGAATTTAAAATAATGGTTTGTAAAAAAAGTTATGAGAAGTTGATGTTGCGAAACGAAGTTTTAGGCTTTAAAACACTCTTTTAGGCTCTCAAAAAGCCTAATCAAACGGATCCTACATATATGTATCTATTTTTAGGAACATATGTATTGCCTCGAACACAAGTACACTAGTTTAATGAGTTTATAAGAGGAAAAAATTTATGTAATTATTTACATAAATATAGTACAATTATTTCAAAATTTATAGAGGAATAACTAAAATTGGTAAGTACTTGTTTTTTTTTGGGAAAAATACAGGAGATTGGGAGGATCTTCAAAAAAATTAAGGAGGTCATGGACCCCCACCACTAATTGTATTTATTATTTGGATTAAACTTATTGCATAACCAAAAAGAATTTGTAAGAGCAAGTGGGGGAGGCCTAACGAGGGACAGTTTGGGTAATTGGGTCAAGGGTTTCTCAGGATCCATTGGGCATGCTACGAGCATGATAGCTTAGTTCTCGGCACTCAGGGATGGGCTAATCCTAGCTTCCCAGCTGGGTATCCAGAATATTGAAATTGAACTTGAGGCAAAAACAATTGTAGATCTGCTTCACTCTAACACTCTGGCTAACAGATAGTTTTTCCCTCTTCTAAATGGTTGTAGGTCACTGCTAAGCAGGTTTCACCAAGTCAAAGTGGAGTATGCTTTGTGGGAAGCGAATAAATGTGTTGACGCTTTGGCTAGAAGAGGATGCTCTCTTCAAGAGGATTTTGTTGTTTTTAATTTTCCTCCTTCTACTGATATTACTTCCTATGTTAATTCGGATGCTGATGGTCTATATTATTGTAGGCTTTTTGCCGCTACTTTGGCTGCCATGGTTGGTTAGTTTTTAATGCAAATTCCATTTAACCAAAAAGGAAAAAGAAAAAAGAAAAAAAAGAATTTGTAGTTTTGTACGTTCGCTAAAATATTTTCCCACAGAAAGTTTAGCGTTTATCTTCGTATTGCTTCTTTCCCCTTCGTAGTGTCCTCCTTTCCAACTTGTTTTCACCAAGTTTCCGATGTTGTATAATGATTGATATCTTGTTTTCTGATTATGTTCCCTCATTTTGTCTTAGATGATCGGTATGATTATCTTGCTGTCATTTTTATCTATTGGTTCTAAATTGAAATCACTTGTAGACTTGTAGTTTGATTCATATAACGGTCATGTTTTGTAATGGAAAGTTGATTGTGTTAATCTAAATAGAAATGCACGAGAGAGAGAGAGAGGAAACACAATAGAAAAAGAAAAAGAAAGTGATAGAAACTACACTGTATCTTTTCACATAAGTAATATTGAATCAAAGTGCTGAAAATAAGATTTGTGAGGCCACTAGCTCCTGTCCCATGCTTCTAATAACCAAACAAATAAATAACCATCCCCCATTATAAATTGGTTGCACATGCAACCGATACACAATATACTACTTGATATATCCTATAACATCCATGGATCTGCAAGGCTAAATTATCCTTTGTGTCTCGGCTGGAAACATCATAGTTCTGCACAAAGGGCAGGTCACTTGGCCTTCGTCCACCCATCTATCCAAGCATTCCCTGTGAAACACATGGTAACAGTTACACAGCTCTCTGATCTCATGGCTTCTCTCCACGCAATTCAAGCAGACAGAACATTCCATATCCACATCTTCATCATGCACTACTCCATATCTTTCAAGAAAGTTACTACACTCTATCACAGGAACCCTCTTTTTTATCAGCATCATTAGTCTGTGGACTGGGATTAGCGATGGAGATAAACCATCCATTACAAGAACATAATCAGAGGCAAGGTCTTCAGTCTGATCAGCTTGTTCTGGCGGATTGATCAGACCTAGACGTGTGAGTGCCGACATAACCATGAACTTTAAATGGTCCAACAGGCCTAGTAAGGATTTGATGTCTATGAATTTTGGAATCTTCATTGCAAGAAAATGAAGGAGCAACTGGAAGTTTGAAAATTATATGCAGGACAGCAGGAGTAATAGGAGGAGGATTTGGTTGGTGACCTGGTGACCCTTTGGGGGTCCTGGTGTTGTGGAAAATAATAAACCATACAATATAACATTTTTTAGCGTGCACGGACCATTCCAAAGTACTAGTTATTATTTCTCTAAGATTGTCATATATAGAATAAAAAAAAAAAAGGAAAAGCACTAGCTTTCAAAAGAGAATAAAAAAAAGGGCGGTTTCTTATTTCACACAATATGTTTATTTATTTATTTTTATAAACTTAAGTCACTTTTTCAGTTTATGAAAACACAGTATTTGTGTGTACAAGAGTTTTTTCCCAAAAAGAAAAGCACTAGACCTTTTATTTGCTAATACCCCACTTGTGGGTTTGGACTTTGGATTAGTTTTTAGTATTTGATTAGTTTTTTTTGTTAATTTATTTGTTGAAAGTGAACAAATTACCCTTATTCTTATGAAAAGTGAGATTTTAAAGTTGTATATAAATAAATAAATTTTAACCAAAAAAAAGCCCCATATAAAACATTCTTAAACAAAAACTTCTGCCTTCTTCTTCTTCTTTTTTTTTTTTTTTTTTTTTGTCCTTTTTCTTCCATTCCAACAAATAAACAATGATTAACTAGAGTTGCTTTTGTTAAAGAGTAATGTTTATTACACATGCTCTAATTCACATAGTTTTGCACACACATCCCCAAAACAACATAATTCATGAGGAGTAAAATACCAAATGAAAAAAAAAAAAGAAGAAAAAAAAAAAAAGCGAAGATCTCATGGAACCAGGTCCACTTTTGAATTTAGGAATAAAAAAAATCAAGAAGATATAAGTCCCATGTTTTTTTTTTATGAGAAATATGGGTCCCATGTTTTTTTTATGTTTTTTATTATTTTTTTTTAATGGGATATATGAGTCCCATGTTGATTGTCCAACAAATGGATTTGAGAAATTTTAGACTTCATAGATCCATGGATTTTTTGTTTTGTTTTGTTTGTTTGTTGAGGAACAGACCAATGGATTTAATTATGCTTTTTAAGTCCTTGAGAGCAGTAACCTTGGTAATAATATTATCTGCGCTTATCACAAGCCTAAAATAAGGCATGCACGATTTCCTGGCCTTGGAAAAATCTGTACTTGACAGTGACAAAGCATAGAACAATGAGTTTAATTATGCACTAAAGTCCTTTAGAAAGTATTTGAAAACTGAAACGGGTTAAATAACATGACAAAATGAAGCCATTTTTTTTGGATTTATTCGAATTTCTTATCACAAAGACTTCATCTTGAAATAAAAAAGATGAGTACATGAAATTCATAATATGTATATTAACAATTCGTAATATGAATGAAAAAATTAATCATAATATGGATATTTTTTAGTCACTTCTTTAAACATGCATCTTGTATACCACTTAGCGGATCATTCAACCAAATCTAGAAATAAACCTATACCATAAATCAATTAGTACCAATACTTTAGCTGCAAAAGACATCAAACTATGCTAATAATAAAAATAACAACAACAAAGGAGTCAGACAATAGAACTATTTAAAATAAGCGGATCCCAAATAGACCCTAGGGTCCGTTTGAGATTCGCTTATTTTGCTGAAACTGAAAGTATTGTAGGTAAAGGTAAAAGTTCGTTAAAATAGTATAGTGAGACACATGAATAATACCAAAAAATACAATGAGACCCATAAATAATAACAAAAATAAACTAAATAGTAAAATAAATTGACAAAAATAATTTTTATAAACGAACACTTATTTGAATTTCATATCACAAAGACTTCGTCTTGAAATAAAAGTTCTATGCTCTAAACATTAAAAAAACAAATGGTGGTACAGACTACAGACCTAGGACCACTAGCGCAGCCAAAATTAATTATCAAACTGTTATAAATAAGGTGTATTATCTTGTATTATCCAACAGCTTATAACTGTATCCATTATTTGTAAAACTTTTTTTTTTTTTTTTTGTGTTTAAAATGATTTTTTTTTTTTTTGCACAGTCTATCCTCAAAACTTTCAATCAGAGACTAATTACTGTTCGCGACAGGTGGGTCATAGTGGGGTAAATTGTTGGCCTAGGGAGTTTTTTTAAAGTGCAAGTAGCCGAACTCAAACTAAAAAGCACATCCAATCGAACCCAGTATAAGCACCTTGAGACCGAGTGCCCAACCAACTCGGCCAACTCCCTGGGTTTTAAAAACTGAAAATGTGTGTTTGAGTGGGTATACCAAATATCCTCTTAAATTCTTAATCCGATATACTGCAACATTATTTGTAAAACTTTTTTACCAATGAAAGGGAGACAAACTTGATTAGAATTATATAAAGATAGGAAAAATTATCATGCGCCAGGCGTATGAGACTTGCTTGTGAGAGGCAGGTCTCATACGCCTAGCGCATGAGATACTAGCTCATATAGATATGTGCTATAGGCAATTAGGTTGTACCCATTATTCTTCTTAAAAAAAAAAAAAAAAAAGTTGTATTCATTATATCTCTCTCTCAAAAAGGAAAAAAAAAAGGTTTGTATTCATTATATAATAATTATTTATTTATTATTGAGAAATATTTTCTTTTAGAAGTCTTCTAACTGTAGGACTATTATAATATATAAAAAGTTGTACTACACGTGGTAAATAGTTTTTTAGTTTTTGTTTTTTTGCAAAACCACAACTTCTAATTAAGACCTAACATTTGTTATTTAACATATAATATACTAGTTGGTAACCCGTCCACTACACAAGAAAGATTTTATATAATATAACTCTCTCTCTCTCTCTCTTCAAAATATGAGATTTGATTATTATAATAGCTATTATTAGATATTTATTATAATTGTGTTTGTATATGAACTAAATATTTTACCATTGTTTCTCCAAAAAAAAAAAAAAAAAAACCAATAAAAGAAGTATGATGTTCTAACTTCCAAGATTCTAGTGGAGGATTAAAATATAGAATAATATTTAAATTGAATAAAAAAAACAAATACACACACATATATAATTTCTTGTATGATATTAAAACTTATAAAGTTTTCTTTAGTCAATAACCTATGCAATGCATGGCAAAATTCAATATAATCGGATTTTTTTAGTTTATTTTTTTGGGTCTAAATATGAAATTTGATAATTATAGTAATTATTAATAGACATTTATAATAATTGTGTTTATATATGGAATTATACAGTGGTGAGGCTAGGATTTCACTTCAAGTAGGGGCAAGATTTAAAGACAATTTTGATAATCATGTAAAGTTGCATATACATTGCTTCAATTGTATATAGCCCTTTGCTTCTCTATTCTAAATGTGGGTTCATAGCAGAAAGTCAAAGTTTAAACCATTTGTCATCTCGACGTACCAGCGACATATCTTTTTATCTACCAATATCAGTTTGTCACTTAGTTTTGTGATGAATTTGTTGTGAAAATATTGAGACTGTGGCTTTATTGTTGTGTATAAAATATAAGAGCTACAAACAATTGAAATTCCATGAATAAACAAAATGGTATGAACTTTCAAAATGCTATAAGAGCTATAAACTTTCAAAATGCTATGAATAAACAAGCTAAAATTCAGGTACAAGATAAAAATTTTATAAAACAAAAGTGACATTAGCTTTTGTTTAAAAAGTGTTGAATCTCTCAATTGTTTTCTTCGGTGACAGAGTGTATTAAGTAGGGGCTGCTTTTTGTTTTATCATGGGACAAAGCATTTAAGAGCCTATACATAATACTACTCCTAGACTTACTAGCTCTTATTAGCTTTTTTAGGTGGAGTCAGGGGGGCAAGTGCCCCCCTTGACCCCCCTAGCGGGCCTAGCTCCGCCCTTGGAATTTTATATTTTTGTATTAAGTATTTATTATGATTTTTCAAGGTCTAATGGAGGGTTTAAATATATAATAGAATTTAATTTAATTAAAAATTATATATTAAAATAATGATGTGAAAAATTATGAAGTCTCAAAAATTTATGTGATTTAATATTATCAGGTGAACCAAAAGCCATATGACTTTGTTTTATATAGATGGTAGATGATTCTGTATTTCCCAAAAAAAAAAAAAAAAAAAATCATTCTTAGCAACCCAATATAAGTTTCTTTTCATGCATGAATAATGTTACAAACAAAATAAATTTTACAACATCATTTTTTACAAAAGTTAAGTTTGCATGATCTACTAATCAAATATAAGTCATATTTATCGTCTAATTATATGTCAAATATTATTGAACTAAAAAAAACTAATTAACATTGCCAAGGAAACAGAAAGAACCACACTTCTAACTTTAAGTCCTAAACAACAAATAACCAAAGTCAAACAACTTAACAACTCAAGTAATTTGCATAAAATAATGCTAAATATTCAATAAATATGTTTTGAAATTTACAAAAAGTAAAAAACAATATACATTAGTACACAAACCACATGAATCCACTTGATCACATAGTGCAGAGTCACAAGGAATGAGATGTTTATTGTGTTTATTGGCTTTTGTGGCCAATTTTAATTTTTAGGGAGGCTAAGTATAGATATTTTTCTTTTTTATTTTTAAATTTTGTTTATATATTTATAATAAAAAAAATTAAAATTTTAGGGAGAGTCATTGTCTCCCAAGTCAAGGTATACAGGGGCGTAGCCTGGGTATTTCACTTGGGGGGCCGAATTATATATTTATATGCCAGTCATAACTCATAATTAATATAGTAATTATATTTTATATAAAATAGTCAAATTTAACATTTTATAATATTTTAAAACTCCAATTAGATTAAAAAATTGTTCAATTTGCTATAAACATATAAAAGAATTTAAAAAAAAAAAGCCTTAGCATCTCCTATTAGAATTGTTCTTGATGATGATCATTCATAAAATAAATTCCATTCATTATCATTTTCATACTGAAATTCTTAACAATTTTCCCCTTTTTCAAATTTGGGAGGGGGTTTAATACTTAAGAATGTATCTTATCTCTATCGATCGCAACCTAAATTTTGTTGTAGAAACATATCAATGTTGGTACAACTTATAAGGCACCTAGATTCATAAAGGAAATAAAAATTAACTAAAAATATATAAAAATGAGATGATGATAATGAGAGAAAAACATATAACTATGAGGAAAAAAAATGGAAATATGAGAAAATGATCAAATTTTGTGAAAAAATGATGATGATGGGATCTGAATAAATGAATTTGAAGGCTAAGAATGAAAAAGAAAAACACACCAATTCGAGCAACGCGCTTGCATTTAACAATTGAAAACAATAGGAACACCATCCTTTTTCTATTCTTAAAAAAATAAAAAGAAAGACACCTAGAGATTAGAGATTTATAAGATTTTGGTAAAAGTGTGTGTATTGTTTGGGTGGAGTCCACTTGAGAAATTAACTTAATATTGGAATTGTAAATGGCTAAATACAGTCATTGTTATATTTCAAAGAGACATAACATAAAAACTAACAATGAACAGGGCTTTATGACATTTTTTTTATAAAGGAAAATCATTATCCAAAAACAGAGTAAAGAGAAAACTGAGCAAAACAACAGTAAAAAAATTAACATGAACTGTGAAGATGATAAACATTCATAGCTAATTGGAATTCTAAAACCAGAGACTATAGGAACTCTAAAACTAGAGATTATCTTCTATTCAATAGTTTGAAAATTCCAGGTTCTTGGCATGTTGTGCTAGTAGGTGGGCCACTTGATTACTTTCTCTTTTATTATGATTTAAATTGAGTTAAGAGTAGTCTTGACTCATGTATTAAGTGACCTATCCAACATGTTAGACCAATTTTCTTTCATTGACACCAAATTTTCTTTCATTGACACCATGAAGGTTTTGTGAAATTTTTTGGAGGTGCCCATCATTACAATTTGTGGGGCTCAATTTAGGCATAGTTACGTCCCTACTTGAAGCTAGAGAGAACTACCAAAGAAAGGAAGTATTAGAAAAATATTTAAGACGTACAAATTTTTTTTTTTTTTTTTAAATTACAATAAAGGTAAGAGGAGTTGAACCATGAAGGTAAACAACTGCACATATCTTCTAACAGTCGGAAGCTAATTCAAAAGGTTCAGATAAGTGGGATAAGCATTTAACTTTTACGACCACTAGAAAATGATTGCATACAACCGTTAAACAAGATATCATACCTTAACATCTCCTATAACATCCATTGATTTCTTTAAGTCTAAATTATCCTTTCTGTCTTTAGCAGGAAACATCATAGTTCTGCACAATGGTCAGGTCACTTGGCCCTCATCCACCCATCTATCCAAACATTCCTTGTGAAACACATGGTAACAGTTGCACAGCTCTCTGATCTCATGGCTTCTCTCCACGCAATTCAAGCAGACAGAACATTCCATATCCACATCTTCATCATGCATTACACCATATCTTTCAAGAAAGTTACTATACTCTATCACAGGAACCCTCTTTTTGATCAACACCATTAGACTTTGGACCGGGATTAGCGATGGAGATAAACCATCCATTATTACAAGAACTAAACCAGAGGCAGGGTCTTCACTCTCAGCTTGTTCTGGCAGATTGAGCATACCTAGACGTGTGAGTGCCAACATAACCATGAACTTTAACTGGTCCAGCAGGCCTTGTAAGAATATGATGTTTATGATTCTTGGCATCTTCATTGCAATGATTATGAGAGGGGAATAGATGTTGAAGAGGTAGAAAGAAAATGAAGGTTGAAAATTATATGCAGGAGTAATAGGAGGAGGATTTGGTTAGCGTGTTCGACTCTTGGTGACGTGAAAGAATATGCTGCATGCCGCGGCATTGTTCAGGTGGTTCAACGAACACCCTAACTTCCAAAAAAAAAAAAAAAATTATATATAAAAAATAATTTTTTATTAGTTTATTTTATGCTTTAAAATATTTCTGCATACATGGGTTGAAATCTTGCACACCTATTATAGATTAGTACAACTTAAAACTAAACAACAATGAGACATTTAGTGTATTATTTATGCTAGTACATAATTGAAGAAAAAAAATGGTAAAGTTAGCAATTGTTCAAATGTTTGACTCGTTAAGTAGACACTTAGTATAATATTTATGTATCACTCTAAAAATAAGTATAATATTTATGTATGGATAAATATGGATGTGTGGATTAATAAATAATATAATGTCAGTGGGTTTCGTTTTGTCATTTTAGTTTAAAATATTTTTATAAAAATAATAACAACTATATAAAAAATTAAAAATAAATAAATGTTATACAAAATTAATAAAATAAAATGGTCACACCTAGTCACATTGACAATAGATAATAAAAACTGATAATGAACTATCATGTAATGATTTAAAAATATGAAAACTCGTAGAAGTTGTAAAATTTCATATATTTGCATTTTTTTGTGACTCGATATATTCAAAAAAAATTTATTAAATTTATATTTTTTAATGACTCTCTAAAAAAAATTCCTGAAGCGGTTACTAAGTGTATCCTGCATATATTTCTTCATCTTGGTGACCCTGTGGGGGAGCATTATTGTTGTGAAAAATAAAACTTAACATAACAGTTTTAAGCGTGCATTGACCTTTCCAAATTACAAGACAGAAATATAATTAAATAAAAAACATATTATCCCAAATCAGGGAAAAATGTCCTAATACCCCTATGAATTTTAAAGTAGTTGTCTTGATATCCTTAAACTTTTATTTTGACCAATTTGGTACCTAAACTTTACTGTTGTGACAAATTGCTACTTCCGTTAGTGTTGTTTAATAAACTAAAAAAAAAAAAAAAAAAAACTAACGTTCTAATCACGCGTGGACAACATTTTTTTTTTCTTAATAAAAAACGAAGTGTTTGTAGGTTCAGTTTAGAGAGAGAAACCTAGGAGAGAGAGGACTAGAGGAGCAAGCTAGGTGAACCTACCAGAACCACACCCCAAATTCCTTAGCTTATTCAGGTCTCTATATTTGTCTCTCTTTTTGTTTTATTTTTAATCCATGGAATCAAGAAACCCAGAAGAAATTATGGTCTCCAATTCATCTCTAAACACACTTCTTGGTAACCCACTCTTTTTCTCCCAAATTTTAATTCGTACAACTCAAAGTCTCAAATATATCCAAGGAACCAAACTAGCTTTCTATATTCATCACTTTTGACCAAGAGAGGAAGGACTTTACCACACCCAGTGAATGGTGTTCATCAAATTTAAAAATCCTAAAAAGGTAGAAAAAGTACATATATTAAAAAGTCAGCATAAACAACAGTTTGAAACAATTTTGAATGGTGGAACTAGCAAAAGGTTCTTTTTTAATCTTGCTAATTTGACGAAGAATCTACAGAAAGAAACAGTTGGAAAAAAAAAGTTTTAATTTGATTTCTCTCTCTTGCATGAAAGGGAGAAAACTGAACCAAATCCGGCGGAACCACGAACGCAGCGGCAGTAGTGGAACCCCAAATTCCGGCTTCGGTGGGCCTAGGAATGAAGCGGTCTAGTTCCAGTGGCGGAACTAGGAATTTATTTTGGGGGGGGGGGGGCATATATAAATTTGTGTGTGTGTGAAATGTAAAATAGTAATTTACAATATTTTATAACTCAATTTTTTCCCTTTTATTTGTTGAGATAATTGTTAAAATACTTATGTGTTCATTTTAAAAATGATGAATGTTTAATTATTGTAATTTGTTGACATATGTATTTATGGATTGTATTTTATTTAAATGAAAATTAAGTTTATTTTTAGACTTTCTTAAATATATATATATATATATATATATATATGTATATTATCAGGTATAAGGGGTCAAAATGATAAGGTTATTTAAAAATTTACAAAATTTTTAGGATATTTTCAAAAAAAAATTATTTTTTTCAAAAATTTTGGGGGAGCCCAGGCCCCTCTTGGTCATCAAGTGGCTCTGCCACTATCTAGTTCGTTTGATCCTCTCTCAAAACTGAACCTGCAAATACTACTTTCATCCACACTGTAGACGTTTAAATTTATTAAACGGAACTAACGGAAGTAGCAATTTGACACATCAGTACTAAATTGGCCGAAATAAAAGTTTAGGAGAGTGTCCAGACAATTATTCCAAAGTTCAAGGAGTGTATGAGCATTCATCATTCTCAATAGTTATAGTTTAGTTGCACTGAACCAAAAGGATTCTTTAAAAAAAAAAAAATGCACTAAATGTTTTATTTGCCGATACCCATGCTTGTAGGTTTGGATTAGGTTTTAGTATTTGTTTATTTATTGAAACCTAACATTCATGTACCTTTTTTTTTTTTTTATTAATAAAGAAAGCCAATCAAAATCACACATTTTTTTTCCCTTAAAAAACAAGGGTGAAACAAATTTTTTTATTTATTTTTTTCTGTCCTTCTTACTTCCATTCCATGCAACTAAACAGTTATTATTTAGAGTGGTTTTTGTTAAATGTCAACTTGTATATATAGGAGCAGTGAATCCCCAAAAGAAAATAAAAAAGAGCGATGATCTCATGGAACCAAGTCCTGGGAATAACAACTTATCGATTTAAGAATATCAAAACCAAGAAGATATAAAGGCCTATGTTGATTGTCCAAAAGGACCAAAACCAATGGATTCAATTATGCTTTACAAGTCCTTGAGAGCCTAGAATAAGCAATGCAAAGCATAGAACAATGAATTTTTTTTTTTTTTTTTTTTTTTTTGAGAAACAGAACAATGAATTTAATTATGCACTAAAGTCCTTTTAAACATATTAATATTTGGTTAAAATATTAAATGTGCTTATCACAAGTGTTATCATCCACGTATGATTTCCTTTGGAATACTCGTACTTGACACTTGACAGTGACAAAATTGTTAGCCCCGTGACCGCCCTTTGTTTGTTTCTTATGTTAGCTACTGTTTACATTTTTTTTTCTTTTTTTAATATAAGTAATTAAATGAATAAAAAAGATGAGTACACGAAATTCATAATATGGATCCGTTTAGTATAGCTCAAAGTTAAAAACTGAAAATTGAAAACTGAAAACCGAAAACATTGTAGTAAAATAATTTTTAAATATGTGAATAGTACCGTGAAACCTATTTTTAATGAAAAAATTGTTGAAAAGTGAAATTTGTGGGTTCCGTGAACAGTGCACGGATGTATTGTTCACGGGGAAAAGTCAACAATTACAACTTAAAAAAAAAAGAAGAAGAAGAAGAAGAAGAAGAAGAAGGGGAAAACGCTGAAAATGCAAAATGCTAAACACGTTTTAGCTATCCAAACCACATCTATGTATATTAACAATTTGTAATATGAATGAAAAAAAAAATCATAATATGGATATTTTTTGGTCACTTCTTTAAACATCTTGTATACCACTTAGCGGATCATTCAACCAAATCTGAAAATGAACATACACCATAAATCAATTATAACAACACTTTAGCTGCAAAAAACATCAAACAATACTAATAATAAAAATAACAACAACAAAGGAGTCAGACAACTGAACTATTTAAAAGATGAGTTAATGGTTTTAAAAACCAGTACGGTCAAAGAACCGGAATAAAAAGTAGTTATCAGTTTTATGGTCGGACCAGGGTCGAACTGATGGTCGAACCAATAATGCCATAAATAAAAAATAAATAATTATAAAAATAAATAAATAAATATTTTTATCACTGATCATTTTAACTAAAAAATTAAATAATAGTAAAATATTAAACATTAACTTACCAACTTTTATACGTCACTTAACAAAATTCAACAAAAACAAAAACATATATATATATATATATATATACACACACACACACACATTAACTTACCAACTTTTGTACATCACTTAACAAAATTCAACCAAAACAAAAACAAATATATATATACACACACACATAGGCAGCCACAACCAACAAGCCCACTACAAAATATTTTAGTTATTTTTTAATTTTTCAAATAACAAAAAGTAAGTGCACCAATGGGTAGCAATATCATTGCCTACTTGATTTTTTTTTTCCCACCACATATCCTACCCTTAGAGCATCCACATTAGTGGAGTCATAAATTTAGCAATTTAACTCTACCAAAAGTTACTTTATCTATTTTACCATCTCACTTTATAAAACACTCAACATCAGTGGTTTTATTTTAACTTTCAATACAATAAAATAACATAAACAACACAATAAAATAATAAAAACAAACACCACAGCCACATCCACCAACGACCACAACCACCACTCTACTCTAGCAACCACAACACAATGTAGAAAAAAGAAAACAAAAACAAAAACAAAACCACAACCATAACCACAATCACAACCCCATCAACCACAACGGCAGCCATAAATCACGAAACCCATAACTAAAATCCACAAAACCCACTGCCAAAGCCAAAATTATCCACCACCACCACAACCAAAATCCACAAATCCACTGCCAAAATCATCCACCACCACTATCATAGCCAAAATCAACCACCACCACAGCCACCAAACCCATATGAAAAAAAAAAAAAAAAAAAAAAAAACCCCCTCAATCACAGTGATGGCATTGACGAAGTCAGCGAAGATAGGTAGAGAGGGATGAGAGAGAGAGAGGAGATTTGATATGGTTTGTGATGGGAGTAACAGGAGAGAGAGAGAGAGAGAGAGAGAGAGAGAGAGAGAGAGAGAGAGAGAGAGAGAGAAGAATAAAAAAGTGGAGAAAAGAATAAAATATATTAAAGGTGTAGGGTCACGTTTTTCAGCCTTGGCCCAAGATGTATGAGACCTTTGACCAGTGAGCCCGGTACAATGAATTTGTAGAGAGTAGACAATGGTTATCATGGTGTTCTTCACGATTAAGCTGAGATGGACTAAGTTTTCCAGAAAGAATTGGTCCTCGGCATGGAATGAGGAGTTTTTCCTGGTGCCTCTGGTTTGTTGTTGAGGGGGGGGGGGGTCTCAGCCCCCGGCCCTTTCTGTTTCCCTCCACTCCCTTTTTATAGTAGTTTCCTTCCTCCTGAATGGGGTCCCTAGGATAGGTACTTGTCCCATCAGCCCTTCCTTCCAGTTGTTGGGAGTGGTTGTAAAGGCAGAAGAGTATGGCTGTGTCAGGCACAAGGCACGGAATGCAATAATGGCAGCCTTTCCCTCGGACACTTCCGTTTTCTCCGTTGCCCTTTTCTGCTTTAGCACGTTTCCTATCCTGTGGAACGATCTGGGGTGTCACTACCAGTGGCAGGTTGCCCCCTTTATCCTCGACTACATCCATGCCGAGGAGGATTCTCCCCATGGCTGAGGAGGGGTCTTTCCTTGGGCTGGGCCCTTGGCCCAATGTAGACATTGACATGGGTCTCTTGGTTTTTTACCCCCCACAATAGCCCCTCAAAATCCTGCTGTTCGGCTCCTCGGAAGGAGAGGAGGGTTTCGGTGACATCGGGCATCTGTCACGGCTTGCCAAGTCTTGTCCTCCATTAATGCCAGAGCCTTTTCGCTTACCTGAGGCGCGTTCCTGGCTGTGAGACATTCTTTTAGTCTATCCAAGTCGCGTTCCTGTTGTTTCGGTACACGAGTTGTGTTTTAATTAGGGCCTCTTTACGAGGTGACATAAATCCAATGGCTAAAGACTACTTTGGAAATTGAGCGAGATTTATTTCGCTTGCAATTCCTTCTTGGAGATTTGGGCGAATTGATTGCCATCAGGTTTGCCCCCTATATAAGATGCATGGTGGGAGATCATCCCCCTTTATTCGCAGACCCTTGAGTTTTTCTCAGGTTTCTAACTCTGCAAATGTTCCCAAAGTCCCCACTATGAGAGTGACTGAGATTTAGGAAGTGAAATGGTCAAGGATAGGGTGAGGGTGAAGGAACCAAACCCTCTTCAGAAGCCTCGGGTGTCTCCAAGATTCAAAATGGCCCAATCAGGGCAAGGGAGACAAAGGCCAAAGATATTTCTTCCCCTCAATTGGGCGAGAAAGAAGTCTCTCTTCCTTCAGTCAAAATCCGAAGCAGGTGTAGGTCGCATCAGATTTTTGGTGCGACAAAATTGGGACTTTCATTTGGTGCCGTGTGTCACACATGTGAGGGTTCGGGTTTCCCATCGTCGGTACCATCCATACTTGCTTGATTGCTGCTAGAGCAATACTTGCTCGATTGCTGCTAGAGCAAGTATGGGGATTTGGCGTTCCTGATTCTTCTTCTTTTCCACCGCCGGTGCCATCTAGACTTACTTGGTTGCTGCTAGAGCAAGATCGTGGATCGGGCGTCTTCGCTTCTTCTTCTCTTCCACTGCCGGTGCCATCCATACTTGCTCGATTGCTGTTGGAGCAAGATTGAAGATTTATTGTTCCCGTGTACCGCTTTTTATAGTTAGATTCTAATATAGGCTTGTCTAAGCCCTTTTTATGTACATTGTACTTCTTCTTTATCTAATAAAAATGTGATTTTACTTCATTTTGCGTATCCTTTCTTTTTTGCAATAATTATTTTGTGAATGGATGTGCTGGTGTCTTTTCTTTCGAATAGTACTTAAAACCGATGCCATTGATAGTAAAGAATTGTCACTTTGAACTTATCAAAACTGACGGGCATAACAACACCGACTCTAAGTAAGTCAACTATATAAGACTAACCAAGAAAACAACCACATGTTCTGTACTGCGAATAGGGTGATCGCCCGAGGACATGTAACCTAAAGTAAACTGTCCGAGGGGGTCGTTGGGTACTAGGGTTCCTCTCCACGTTTCCGATGATATTTATAGCTTTAACTTGCTTTGGGCGTCTGGTCCGAGGACCCAAGCATGATTGAACTTAGCTTAAACGCTTAGAAAGGTACCATTGCATGTTAGTTTCCACAAAGTCGGAGGTCTGAGGACCACGCAAGACCTTTGTTCCATCTAGGACTTAGGTTTTTCTTTGAAATAACTAGTCTCCCCATAGGTTTGAGTTCGAGGACCATGCAAGACCTTGGTTTTGTCTGATACTTAGATTTCTGGATCCGAGGACCATGCAAGACCTTGGTTCTGTCTAGCGCTTAAGCTCTGGAGTGACTAGTTTCCCCATAGGTTTGAGTCCGAGGACCATGCAAGACCTTAGTTTTGTCTAGCACTTAGGCTTCTGGAGCGACTAGTTTCCCTATAGTTTTGAGTCCGAGGACTATGCAAGACCTTGGTTCTGTCTAGCACTTAGGCTTCTGGAGCGACTAGTTTCCGCATAGGTTTGAGTCCGAGGATCATGCAAAACCTTGGTTCTGTCTAGCACTTAGGCTTCTGGAGTGTTGTCGGTGCGCGTCAATTTCCCCATAGGTTTGAGTCCGAGGACCATGCAAGACCTTAGTTCTGTCTAGCACTTAGGCTTCTGGAGTGACTAGTTTCCCCATAGGTTTGAGTCCGAAGACCATGCAAGACCTTGGTTCTGTCTAGCACTTAGGCTTCTGGAGTGACTAGTTTCCTCATAGGTTTGAGTCTGAAGACTATGCAAGACCTTAGTTCTGTCTAGCACTTAGGCTTCTGGAGTGACTAGTTTCCCCATAAGTTTGAGTCCGAGGACTATGCAAGACCTTAGTTCTGTCTAGCACTTAGGCTTCCGGAGCGATTAGTTTCCCCATAGGTTTGAGTCCGAGGACCATGCAAGACCTTGGTTCTGTCTAGCACTTAGGCTTCTGGAGTGTTGTCGGTGCGCGTCAATTTCCCCAAAGCCGGAGGTCCGAGGACTCGACATAGCTAAGGTTTTGTTTAACCGCTTCAAAAGATTCTGGTTTGGCCTTCGGCTTCTTTCTCTGAAGGAAATTCAGCGAACCGGACTACTAGGCCCGTGAGAGTTAGCCCCTTGACAAGTGCACGGGGCACACATTTGTCGTCAAAAGCCCCTAGAACCGCATTTCGTTTAGCAATCCTCCTCGTGTAGTCAACGCTTCGGAGTGTAGACCTAAGCGGAAGCTAAGTAACGACAATGACAGTGTGTTCTTGGAAATAATGGGGGGTGGCTTTCGCGTAGCTTGCACCACCGCCAAAGTGGTCCTCTCAAGGGACTCTCGTTGATAGGAACTTAACCGTGATTAACCGTTGCATTAGCCAACGCACAAACTCTTCCCACAGATGGCGCCAATTGTAGGGTCACGTTTTTCAGTCTTGGCCCAAGATGTATGGGACCTTTGACTAGTGAGCCCGGTACAATGAATTTGTAGAAAATGGACCAAAGAGCTAGGCTTTAGTGTATAGACAACGGTTATCACAGTGTTCTTCACGATCAAGCTGAGATGGACTGAGTTTTCTAGAAAGGATTGGTCCTCGGCATGGAATGAGGAGCTTTTCCTGGTGCCTCTGGTTCGTTGTTGAGGGGGTGGGGGGGGGGTCTCAGCCCCCCGCCTTTTCTGTTTTCCTCCACTCCCTTTTTATAGTAGTTTCCTTCCTCCTGAGTGGGGTCCCTAGGGTAGGCACTTGTCCCATCAGCCCTTCCTTCCAGTTGTTGGGAGTGGTTGTAAAGGCAGAAGAGTATGGCTGTATCAGGCACAAGGCACGGAATGCAATAATGACAGCCTTTCCCTCAAATACTTCCGTTTTCTCCGTTGCCCTTTTTTGCTTTAGCACTTTTCCTATCCCGTGGAACGATCTGGGGTGTCACTACCAGTGGCAGGTTGCCCCCTTTATCCTCAGCTACATCCATGCCGAGGAGGATTCTCCCCATGGTCGAGGAGGGGTCTTTCATTGGGCTGGGCCCTTGGCCCAATGTAGACATTGATATGGGCCTCCTGGTCTTTTACCCCCCACAAAAGGCATTTGGCTTTTTGCTACAGTAAACAGGTACTAGTTCCTATTTGCAGTAGCATGTAGCCAAAAATTTTTGGCTATGGCATCACCAATGTGCACAATATTTTGTAGTTTGAGAAGGCAAAAATAGCATTATAGCTATATGCCTCCACCAATAATGATGCTCTAACGTTGATATGATATCCCACCCACCACAAATTTTGAAATCTTTACATCCACACGAGAGTGGACCTAAGATTTCAAGTTAGGGGGCCAAAATATATATATATACTAGTATTATGGCCGTGCGATGCACGGCTTAATAAAAAAATATTTTGATAATATAATTAAATTTAATAACAAATAAAATGAAAAAAGAATTAATTTAAAATTCAATATTAAAAAATAAATTGTACTTGTACACCTAAAAGAAATTTAATTTTTATTTCTTATTTTGATATTTAAATCATTTGTTTTAGTGTTGATTTCATTCAAATAGTTATAAGTTATATCAACCCTAAACCAGCACATGTATCCATATGTAACATTCTAAATTAATAATAAATAAAAATATAATACTCTAACTTAATGTAACATTCTAACTTACTAATAAATAAATATAACATCCTAACTTAAAGTAATGTTTGTAATTGTATTGTGTTTTAGCCTTTAAGAACACATATATTTTTTTTTTTATCATAAAAAAACACAAATATTAATATTACACATGAAAAAATAATGAATTCAATAATTGAAATGGTTGAAAACAAAATTAAGCCAAAACCTCAATTCATTAATGAAAAAATATCCAAATTTTTGAGCTTAAAAAAAACGGAGTTAAGTAAAGATAAACTTACATAGAATTTTGGACGGATGGATTCTTTCATATCAAATTTCATGTTTAACAGCAAATTTTGCTTTTAATTAAAGAATATAGATTGCATGGAACAAAGCACTAAACAAAAGCCATAAAAAATTAAATCCACTATAAAATATTGATGTCAACAACAAATAATCATGTACTAAGAAATTAAAAAATACAAATATATTGCTTGCTATATTGACTTTTAAAAAAAACACTAAAAAGTGTGATCAAACATAGAATTTCAGCCTATCTATAAAACTTGTTGATAAAAATCATATTATATATAATAAAAAGGCAACAAATACACAAAATCTATTCAATTTGATGAAAGAAAAAAAAATTACCTGCAAGGTTGTAGGTAGGGCAGAGGGGAGAAAGGAAGAATATAACAGATAATTGTAAAGTACGTAGTAAAAATAATGAAACATCAAAAAACTCTGTGTATATATAGTGAGAATTTTAGGTTGTGAAGAAGGTGATATGAACAAAAAGAAGTAGTTTAAGTGAAAGTCAAATACTTTTTTTTTTTACTTTATTATTAGGAAAATGATGACACAATGAGCAAATTTATCACCCAAAAAAAAAAAAAAATGATGACGTGTTCCCTCCTTGGTGAGATCACTGGGCTACATTACATGTTGGGGCCTATGATTTTAGGCTTGGCTGTACCAGATGGTTGGCCCTTAGGATCAGCAATAATTGATAAGCTTGGATCCTTCGTTTCGTTAATTCTCTTGCCAGCTTATTATGTGCTCAGCTGCGGGAGCTTGGTATGCAAGTTTATATTTTTTTTCCTTTTACATTTTTTAAAGAGACGTATGAAAAAAAAAAAATGCAAATTCGATTTTTTTTTTCTTTTACATTTTTTTATCTCTCTTTTTTTATTTAAATTCTATCCTTAGGTAATTTTATTTTATTGATTTTAGGCTTTGTTGACAACTATTATAGTTGTAAATGAAATACTACTTTCTTTCATTACTTGATTTGTCATATTTATCCAAAAAATATGTATATATCTATTTTTAAAATCTAAAATTTTATTAAAATTTCTACAATTTGGTGAAGCCACTTGATGCAACCACGGCGTCTAAGCCCAACTTTTATTTATCTTTATTTTTTATTTAAATTCTATTCTTAGGTTATTTTATTTTATTGATTTTAGACTTTGTTGATAACATTTTAGATAGACACAACTATTATAGTTGTAAATGAAATACTATTTTCTTTCATTACTTGATTTGTCATATTTATCCAAAAAATATGTATATATCTATTCTTAAAATCTAAAATTTTATTAAAATTTCTGCAATTTGGTGAAGCCACTTGGTGCAACCACGGCGTCTAAACCCAACTTTTATTATATATAATATGATATATATATATATATATATATAAACCAAATAGGTATCCATATAGTATTAACAAACTATCAACTAAGATAAATAAACAAAATCATTGTTTCTTAACACATTAAGATGCAATCATCTACCAATAATGACCAAAAAAAAAAAAAAAATACACACACATGCACAAAATAATACTGTTTCTTAAGAGCATCAGTTATTGCAAAAGAAATTTATTTTCACAAACCAAAAATTACTTTTTCTACTTTAATATAGAATTTGAAATGTCTCATACAATAGTGTTTTCGGTCTTTGGTGTTCTAAATACTAAATATTTAGCATTTAAAATACTTGATACTAGTACTCTAATACTAGGCTGACTAGGATTTTTATTTTTTATTTTAAAGTTTTGTTTTTGTTAAGTTTTTGAGTTGAGTAGTTGCTAGTTGGGTTAGGCTAATTAAAAGGGATGGGATTTAAGTTTTTGAAAGAGGGAGGCGCAACTCTAGAAATAAAAAAAATATAACCAATATAAAAAATTTCTTTTTTTTCTTTGGGTAGTGGGGCCAAATTTTTTTTTTTTTTTTTTTTTTTTTTTTTTTTTTGGGGCTAAGGGTGCCAGACCCCTTTGGGCCTTCCCTGGGTCTGTCCCTGCATCCACACATTTGGTTTTCACTTTTCAACAATAGTTTTGTACTTAAGGCTGTGTTTGTTTTGGCTTCAAACTAATTTCAGAAATTCTTTTCCGTAAAATAGGCTGTTTGGTTGGTTCGGAAAATTGGGTCAAACGGAAAATAACTTTCGTTGACTGTAAAATATGCCCTCTGACCCTGTAAAAGCATTTCCGTTTTTATTTTACCTTCAAATCACTTCCGGAACTCAGACGCGCAAAGAGAGGAACTCATAGATGCGCAAAGGGAGAAAGAAGAGAGAAAGAAGGACTCACAGATGCAGCGAAACGGCAGAGAGAGAGAGAGAAAGAAGAGAGAGCAAGACCGATCCACCAGAAGCACCGGCGAGTCGCACCCAGCACCGACAAGATCGCACCCATTGTCGCCGTCATCTAGATCGTCACCACCCAAGACCGATCCACCTAAAACCGATCTCGTCCTTGACCCACCTAAGACCAAGCTCGTTCGTCGAGCAATGCCCAAAGCATCGACGAGTCGTCCCCTCCATTCCCGAAACCCAGAAAACCCATTCCTCAAACCCACTCCGACGAACCCACCACTCCGACGAAACCATTCCGCAAACCCATTTCTCAAACCCCCACTGGCCGCCACCGATCTTTCTCTCTCTCTCACGCTTCGTTGCTTTTCTGATTTTTTTTGTTTTGATTTTTGATTCTTTGATTGTTTATATATTTTGATTCTCTGCAATAATATATGTTTGGATCCTAAGAAAATGTGAGAAACATGATAAAAATGGGTTTTCTAAAGCATTTTCAGCAAACAACCAAACACTAGAAAATATTTTCCAAAGCATTTTTTGGAATGCAACCAAACACTTAAAAATATTTTCCTTTCCCGAAAATAGCATTTCCGGAAAATAAATATTTTCCGGAAAATATTTTACATGAACCAAACACAGCCTAATAGTTTTCCACTTTTCCTATCTCACTTTTTGCTAAATTTTCATCTCTCTCTCTCTCTCTCTTCAATATTCTCTCCCTCTCTCGTCAATATGTGCATGTGCAGGAAAGAGCAGCAAAAAAAAATGCCTCAAGTGAAGCACACTGAAGTAGACAAGAGCAGCAAAAAAAGGCTTCAACTGAAGCACATATCATGTCATTGTAAAATTGTAAATTAGCTTCATCTTTGGGCTCTTCCTCAACACAAAAATAATAAATCTAATGTTTTTGCCTTTTTTGGGGTCATTGTGGCCATTTTAGGCTTCACCACTTCAGACTTAGGAGCATTTTCAAAATAAAAATCTATCTTCTCCTTAAATTTGAAACAAGATCTCTCTCTTTTAATTTTAATTAAAAAAAAAAAAACACAACAGCAGAAGTCTTTATGAAGAATTTCTTAAAACCGGGTTAACTGTACCAATTATCGGTTTTGATGGTTGAATTGGAGGTTTCCAGTTTTTTGCGGTTTTTCTCTTATTTTCGGTTTTTAATAATAATCGGACCGAATTAAGGTCCAGTTTTTAGTTGAACCAGTCGATCAAGTCCAGTTTTTAAAGCCGTACTTAAAACAGTTTTTAAAGCCGTACTTAAAACAATTGCCTTGCCGACCATTACTATGGAATCAGTTTATGTATCGTATAGCATTATATATAGCAAGACAGCAACATCATTTATTTTTCTTTGAATCAAAAAAAATATTTTGCTTAGAGAGTTAACACTTTCATGTATTTTCACATATGGCATATTAAAAACCCGTGTGCCTTCCTATGCAACTCAACAACTCAAATAGAGTTGGGGACTTGGGAGTACTAGAAATTAAGACCAAAGCTGTTGAGGAAGGCATTGTGCTAGCCGGGGACCTCGGACTAAATGACATCATAATAGAATGCGATGCACAGCTGGTGGTTAAGTCTTTAGGAAAGTAGAGTGTACCTCCGAGTTCCATCAGTTTGGATGTGGAAGGAATTAGGGAGGGGCTGAAGAGATTCAATGCATGGGAGCTTCCCACACTCGAAGGAATGGCAACAAAGCTTCTCACATCTTGGCTAGGTAAGCCAAATTTCTGAATGAATGTAATATTTGGGTAGAAGATACTCCGCCCAAAATTGTTGATCAAATTCAAATCGATGTAGCCCAGTGTAATCTTATTTCAAGTTAATGAAAGTATTGAATGGGTGAGTATATATATATATATATATATATATAAAAACTCAAATAGAGTTGGCCTTCCTTCCCGTGAATCATTAGATGTCATTCCATGCAGAATAGAATCGATTATTGAAACTCCATACTATCATGGAAACCCAGCAATGGTTACCAAGCTCCAAAAATGAATAATACAATAGTTAAGTGGGCGACACTAGAAACGGCTACTGTTATCACTTCCTCTTTCTATATTGATCAATTCCTATCCCTCACGCTGCACTGCAAAAAGAGGCAGAAAAAAAAATGATATTGTACGGTCCATGGCTATTGGTTTGCATCGAGCTCATGATAGTTTCCTAAATGGGCCCATCTCGGTTGCTTACTAATCGAGCACCTACCCTACTCCCAATATGGGCCTGGTTCGAGCTCCCGACGGGAGAATCTGCATGCCGAGCAATTATTGACACCTGGTGCAAGTTCCAAGAGAGTCATGTCTGTCACGAATAGTGGGTCCCATTTGGTCAAGAATATAGCTCAAAGAGACCCACCAACATAGGAAACTCTCATCATGACGACCCCATTAAGGAAAGTCTATAAATAGAGACCGATGGGTAGAGGGTTGGAGGTTGGAAAAATTTGGGGAGAGAGACATGAGTGTAGTGAGGAGAAAAGCTTCTCGGGAAGAAAGTAGTCTAGTCTAGTTTTCTTTAAAAAGGGGGTCGGTCACATTGTGACGTTTTAGTTACGTTTTATGAAAGGGTAACTCTCATTTATTTTTCGTAGAAGCTGTACCGCAATTTTTTGGGCCTCCTATTGTTGGATATTCTTGACCCACAATACATATAAATTGGAGGAATTAGCCCAAAAACTTCACTCCTTTGGGCTTTTAAAGAAATCCGGACTGGACTCCTTTCTTCAGACTATTGAACCATCTCATTATCGTGGGTCCGAGGTTAGACAGGAACACTTTACACATAAGTCCGTCGTTCTACAAATAGAGGGCCATGAGTTGAGCATATTGGCTCACATGCTCTACCGAGTCAGTTTTACCATCATAACAAGTAAAAGGGGGTTGGTCACATTGTTACGTTTTAGTTACATTTTTTGAAAGGGTAACTCTCATATGTTTTTCGTAGAAGCTGTACCGCCATCTTTTAGACCTCCTATTATTGTATATTCTTGACCCACAATACAAATAAATTGGGGGAATTAGCCCAAAAACTTCACTCCTTTGGGCTACACCACTATAGATATAAACATATTTTTTTCTGAATAAATGATTCATTGAAAGAAAAGATGGACCAAATACAACACATGGGTAAGAGTAATATTAGACTGTCTTGAGGGAGAAAGAAAAAAACCAAACAATAACAAAACGCTAGTCACGGACCAACTCATTGTCTGTAGGTGAAAACCTATACCTAACTGGAAGTAGTGGAAATCCTGTGATCTTTGCCATGAAATGAAAATGAACTAATCTTTTTTTTTTTTTTGAGAATCAAATGAACTAATCTTTGAAAATGAATATCTCAGACCAAATTTGGATGAAGTGACGCCTTAGGAAATGGAATCTTGGAAACTAATAAATCGCTGGTTTTATATATATTTGTATCCTACAAAGGAAAAGAAAAATAGTTGGGAATGCTTGCTACTTTGTATCAAAAAGAATCCAACTAAACAATTCAAGAAAAAAAAAAAAAAAAAAAAAAAAAAAAAAAAAAAAAAAAAAACTATAACTATAACTAACTATCTATCTAATTAACTAAGTTCAGGTAGTGGGTATCCGATGTGTGTTATGTGGGTTTTACTGAGATGGGTTTGGATATTTTTTCCACTCTTTTGTGGGTTTGCCATGTAGAGAGTTTGGGAAAGAAAAATTAAATGCGAGAGAGTTAGGAATTGGGATGAAGAGAAGAGAGATGAATTTTGCAGATGTAGCCATGGATAGATATATACCAAGAGAAATTAAAAGATAGTGTTTGCGTGGACTCGGTGTATTATGATACTCCATACTGAGAAATTTTGGGGGTTTTATTTTTTTGGCTAAAAAAATGTATGTAAAGATTATTTTTAATAATTTGGTTTGTTTTGGATTATAATGATCTTGAGCTTTTGGTTGTGGAAATGCATATACTGAATTCTACTTTACTTTGTCCTTAGAATTTGTTGTGATAGTAAGAAATTTTAAATTTTATTGTTTAAAATTTTGGGAGGAGGTGTTTGGTGATATTAACTTTGTTTGATTTAACTATTGCAAAGAAAGGATAAAAATAATGAAGATATAATAAAAATTATTTTTATGGAGTTGTGAAAGATAGAGGTTTTTTTTTTTTTTAATGAAGATTAATAAAAATTATTTTTATTATATCTTCATTATTTTTGTTTTATAATAATAATGAAGATATAATAATGAAATGTAATTGCTTTTCTTTTACATCAAGGTAGTATCTTAGACTTATGTTCCTAGCATAGTATATATGTGAAAGATAGAGGCTAGTATCTAGGGCGTATATTAAAAGAAAGAGAGAAAAAAAAAAAAAATGAAAGACCTTTTCATGTTGCAATTTAGCCAAAAGAAAATTGAATGTCTTTTATTATGGTTAAGTAGAGTTAGCATTAAAGATGTTAATATTGTATTGTATTGGCTGATCTTTTTCCTATTGGTCACCAATCTAATACACTTACCCCTTATGCAATATTTGCAATATTTCGGCTTAAATTGGCACATCTCTATATATAAAGTATTTGGGATTTTGTCCCTCCAAAAAAAAAAAAAATACTTGGAGTCTAGGAAAAAAACAATTTAAATTGCAGAATTAGCAGCATATTGTAACTATCTAAAAAAAAATATTTTTCAGTCCATATGGTTTTTTTAGGAGAAATAATTCTATTTGGTATTAGTAGTACAACAAAATGTTTATTTTGAAATCTTACAATTGTAAAATACTATCAGACTTTGAGCTTGTTGGCACTTGGCACAAAATTGTGAATGGACTTCAAGCTCACAACTTGTCTAATGGGCCACTCTTCTGGTTTATTATTATTATTTATTAAATTTTCATGCTTCAAATTTCAAAGTTATGTGCTTGTGGTGTTAATTTTTATTTTATTTTATTGTTGTAGTCAAATGGGCTAGGGTATAAGCTTATAACAGATTTGAACATGGGATTGCAATAAATAGAGTAAGAATTTGGATTCTAATTAAATTTATTAATTATATATATACATATTTTTTTTTAGGACTATCTAATATATATATATATATATATATACACACTAATGTACCATATTTATATATCCAAATATGTTATTCTCTTAGCCAAATTGAGTGAGGCTTCAATTACACATTTACAATTTGGTTAGCATAGCATTATGTTTGGCCAATAACTTTGTAACTCAATTAGCATTTCTTAAATTCTTATCTTTTTTTTAGGTTTCAGTTAACTCAACTGGTAAAGTCTCTGAGATTGAATAAGAGATCTGATGTTTAATCTCCGCATTTATCAAAAACTAATTAACTTTTTGGTCTAATGATAAAGAGCTATTATTAAAAGCAGTCTTCATAGGTTGAATCTCTATAAATTAAAAAAAAAAATTCCTATCATTTTATAAAATTTTTAAAAAAGAAAAAAAAGAAAAAAAAAACTCCTGATTTTTCTAACCCAAAGGTTTGAGTTTCAAATCCAATCTCCTATTATCATAATTAAAATAAATAAATAATAAAAAAAGAAAAAAGAAAAAGAAAAAAAGTGGGGGATTTACTAAGGAGCACATTTGGGGCAAATAAGTATTTTGGTTAGTCCTGCTCTCCCCAAAACCTCGGATACTATTACTCACTCCGCCGCAGAAGCATCAGCAAGAGCAAGAACAGAAGAAGAAGAAGATGGAGGCTGCGAGAACTGTAAAAGACGTTTCCCCTCACGAGTTCGTCAAGTCCTACGCCGCTCACCTCAAACGCTCTGGCCGGGTCTCTCTCTCTCTCTATACATAAACTCTTTTTTTACATGTACATCTATATATTTCTTGTTCTGTGAGCCTACAAATTTACACTTCTAAACAAAGCGTGTTATTTCAACGAAACCCAAGTACCCTTTTTTGTACTCGACTCAAAGATAGCTTTTTTGGAATCTTGATATACTTGTGAAGCAATCTCAAAATTTGACAAACTTTATTGATTTTTGATTAGTCCTTCATAGTATGGAAATGCAATTCTGCTTTGTATTATTGGTTTGTTTGTCTCATGTCATGTCTTTAGATACTCTGTTCGTGTGCTGGGAAATTTTGATGTCAAGTTTCTTAGAAACGATTAGGGATTCTACAAGTTAAAAATAAAAAGAAAAAGAGAAAAAAAAAGGTTTGGGAATTTGTTATTATGTGCTTTGTGAATGGAGTTTTGTGTGTGTTTATATGCCATCAGGGTCTTGCTTGTTCCCATATTTGTGTCAGGTGTTTAATTTGCTTTATTGTGGCTTTTGTTTTGTCAAGAGCATGTGGGCTTTCATGGGAATTAAGGGTTTTTTTAGTCAAGATATGAGCAACAGTTTTGAGCCCTGCTGCTATGCTTGTTTCTTTTGCTTTGTAAAATTGACAATGAGCAACAGTTTTGAGCCCTGCTGCTATGCTTGTTTCTTTTGCTTTGTAAAATTGACAAGTTGTCCTGCCAAAATTTGTCTTATGCAATCTCATCTTATATATGTTGTATAATCCCAAAATTTGTTTATTATACCCAAACTTTAGGTGATGTAAGTTAATTTTTTGAATTTTTTTATAAGTTATATAACTACTATGGCAATGTCTATTCTTTTCCTATTCTTCAGTTAATGGGTTATCCATTATAATTACTTCTGAAGCTTTCTACTCTGAGATTTGCCTTTTCCTTTGTGAGACAAAATATGAATCTGCTCTGTGCTGATCAAAGTTGTCAATACTGCACTGGAACAAAATATTTTGGTACTAGTTAATACAGGTGTACTGTTTTGGGTTATTTCTATATATGTAGCCCAGTACAGGCCAGTAATTTACTTAGTACGTTTCAGAGGGTATTCGCACTGGTTTAGTGGCAGCTTTGGTATGGTATTAACAACTTTGGTGTTGATTGTTCTGTGATTTCATGAATGGTGACAATGCTATCTCCATAATCCTTGCTATTGACATGAGATGTTTGATTGATATGGATGTATGGGCTCTTTTGTGGTTACTTTTCTTATGCTGAAGTTTCTTGCTTGACTTATCAATCATGACTATGCACCAGATTTTAATTGTACATTATTGGGTGGTGGTGGTGGTGTTCTCATGTTTCCTTTCTCCATCTCCTTTTTTTTAATAGGTCGAGCTCCCTGAATGGACTGATCTTGTCAAGACTGCAACATTTAAGGAGCTTGCTCCATATGACCCTGATTGGTACTACATTAGAGCCGGTATGTCTCCTTCCTCACTGCCTCCTTCCTTTCTTTTCTCTCTAAATCCCCTCCCCCAACCCCCCCCCCCCAAAAAAAAATAAAAAAAAAAACAAAATAAAGGCTCATGTACACACATGGACAAATACATATATAGTGGAATTTTGCATCTTGGTTTCTATTTTTAACTTAATTTGAACTGTAGCTTCCATGGCAAGGAAGATCTACTTGAGGGGGGGTCTTGGTGTTGGTGCCTTCAGAAGGATCTATGGAGGAAGCAAGAGGAATGGCAGTCGCCCACCCCATTTCTGTAAAAGCAGTGGATCTATTGCTCGTCACATACTTCAGCAATTGGAGACAATGAAGATTGTTGAGATCGACTCAAAGGGGTGAGTATCTTTGGCATCATTTCGGGTTCATGATTAAAGAATGGAAAAAATGATCAGATAGCATTGTTTCCAATTTAATATATAATTTTTCAACACTCCCTTTGCCCTGCTCTTTTTCCTACATTACCTCAATTATTCACTGGAAAAAAGTAAGGCTTCTGACATGATTCTTTTCTTAGTATCAAAATTAAGGCTCCATTTACCTAGATAAAATATATCCAAGGAAGTTTTTTTTATTTCCTTGCTGATAAATGTAATATTGTGCCAAGAGCCTTGTAGCTCAACTAACACTTTTTGTTGTTTCAAAGATGTCACAGGTTCAAATTCACCCTCCCCCAATTGCTGATATTAAAATAAAATAAAATAAAAAATGTAAAATTTTGTGCAGAAGGGGATTCCTTATTGGATATGTCTTAAAAAGACATGGCAACTTTTCCTTCAATTTCTTGCTCAATGAAAGTTAAGCATTAAGAAAACAGCTTTTAATTACCCAAGGAAATTAAGGAAGTTATTTCTTGGGTTTATAGTCACACAAGAAAGAATTCTTTCTAAATTGAATCTCAGTTTGTTTTTGCTGTTCTCACTGTTCTTAGTTTGTGGATCAGTTTTTAGAACTATTTTTGTTCTAAAATGGATTCTGAATGAATTTTATTAACATGACTCAATCACATATTGGTTCTTTTTTTTTTTGATAAGTCACATATTGGTTCTTTGATATGTTAGTATGTTACTTTGTCAATTTTGGAGACATCATGTGATGACTGTTTTTCATCGACATATAGCATCACATATACTTGATACTTAGAACTGTTCTATTCTTGTTTGCCAGTGGGAGGAAAATCACATCCAGTGGCCGGCGAGATCTGGATCAAGTTGCTGGACGGATTGCACTTGCCCATTGAGAGGTTAATGCAGGCTTGTTGAAGATTGAAAGATACTTAAGAATTTTGGAATGTAGTTTTTTCAGTGGAAGTTTTGATATAAGAAGGCATTGTTATTTAATTTTCTGCTTTGGCTTTGATTTTTTTTTTTTTTATATAATTTTTATGAAGGTGGCTTCTATGAGGGTTCACTATACTGGTTGTTTTGAGTCTTTTGACTTTGTTCTTCAATCACTAAACCTACTATTTGATACCATTCTTATTAAATGACTTATGTTTAATGACTTCCATTGCTTTTAAGTGGTATTGTGCCTGTCCTAAGAAATGTGATTACACATCTCATGCAGACACCCATGCACTCACCCTAACTACTCGCTAGGTGATTTTGTGAGACTGTTGTTTGGAACTTTGGATTGATTTTGATGGTTTTTGTGTTATGCTACGTGGTCTGAGTTTTGCAAACTGTGGAATGCTTTGTTTGAAACAGAATTTAGGTCCCAACCATGGACTCGAAACAGGACTAGATGTTTGTGAGTAACAGTTCAAGCATAATGCATTGAGATAGTAGGAGCTGGTTGATATCGGTCCAGTGTTGAAAAAAGAAGAATATATATATATATATATATATATATATATATGAGTGAGTGTACTTTAAAAGCGAGCTACTACTAAACTAGAAAGTAGAAACATTGACCTTTTGAGGAGGCAATTTTTAGTCCGAAGATAACCCATATGTGAATGTGAGTGAGTACTAACAATAATCTATATCTATATATAATATTTAAAAGCTAAATGCTACACTTCTGTTAAGTGACATTTTAGTTCAGTTTGATCCATATGGTTCATTTCAGTTCATATTGGTTTATTCGTTCTACTTTGGTTCATTTTGATCTATTTTGAACTAACTAGGCCTCAAATTGATTTTTTTTTTTTTTGTAGATTGCCTTTTAGCTTTGGGCCCAATTTTTTTTCTTAATTTTTGGGTTAAAAAGTATGAAATTTTATTTTATTTTATTTGGGCCAAACTATTTTGTTTTTGGCTAAAAATACCAACAACAAAAAAAGTACTAGAAATTAAAGATATGGACACCTAAAATGCAATAAAAATGATTATTCACAATATTACCTTAAAATTCAAGTTTCAATAGTATACATTATCCCTGTATTTGGAAAGAAGAAAAAAAAAATGCAACAATTCTAAACTTGTATAGTAATTTAAACTTAATAACATATTACATGTGTTCCATGAAATGAGGTGTATATATATATATATATATTTTTTTTTTTTTTTAAATCTTGGATATATTCAAATTAGTCAACCGATTATGATATATTTTAAAAAAAGTCATTTTAATAAAATCTTCTCTATTTATATAAAATAATATTATAATTATATAATTTAAATCTTTTTATTATATATATACATTTCATTACATAAAACTTATAAAAATAGAAAAAACTTTTAAGTAACACTATTTAACTTACAAAGTTTATATTATATTCTTATAAAAGTAATTATATTACATTTTCCTACGCATTGCATAAGTTTGTGACCAGTTAATATCTTGGTTTTAAAAATCGAATCAAACTGGCTGATTCACCCAAAAATGGAACTCTCAACCAGTCCAATAAAAACCGTAAAAACTAGGAATGAGACACTTTTCCCTTTTTTTTGACGGTTTGGGCTTTTAAAACAATGGTTATTACTTGTTAAAAAACGGTGTAACTTGAACTCTTATATAAAACGGGCAGCGTTTAAGAACAAAAGGTTGGAAGCAAAACGACAGCGTCCAAATGGGCATTTGATTCATTGACAAAGAGAGAGGAGTATGGTTACTGGTACTGGGGTTGAGTTTTATCCAAAAAGAAAACCACTTTGAGAGCTAGCTGTGGACTGCAGAGGAGAGGTGACTCAAATCGGAACCCATAGGTACAGACTCAGTCAATGGCGTCTTCTTCCTTCTCCACTCTTCATCTCACTACTCCAACAACCCTTTCTTCTTCTTCTTCCACCTCCAACACCAACAACAATGTTCGGAAGCTTTCTTCTTCTCTTTTCTCTTCACCCATCTCCATTTCCAGCTTCTCTTCAAACCCCAACAACGCTTTCCATTTCCTCAACAACAAACTTGTTTCTCCCACTCCAAGGCGTCTCTCTGTCATCGCTATGGCTCCTCCTAAGCCCGGTGGCAAATCCAAGAAAGGCAAGTTTTTTTTAGAATGATACCATAATTCACACTATCCACTGTAGTATTATTTCAATATGTTGTTTTTATTATAGGAATATCCGAACGTATTGAGGATTTGTAGGAGTTTGAGAAGTTGGTTAATTTGTGTGGTGATGAATTGCAGTGGTGGGAATGATAAAGCTGGCTCTAGAGGCAGGGAAGGCGACACCGGCGCCGCCAGTGGGGCCGGCACTGGGTTCCAAGGGTGTGAATATCATGGCTTTCTGTAAGGACTACAATGCCAGGACAGCTGACAAGCCTGGTTACGTTATTCCTGTTGAAATTACTGTCTATGATGTAAGTTCTTTTTATTCCATTCCTTGGTTCTATTTCTTTTGTAATTTGCTTGTGTTATTAGTATTTTTCTTATCATTGTTTTTTATTTTTTATTTTTTTCCAGGATAGAAGCTTTACTTTCATTTTGAAGACACCCCCTGCTTCAGTTCTGCTCTTAAAAGCCGCAGGTGTGCTTCTTTAACAATGCCCATTATGTGTTTGATTGTTTTACCCTTCGTTTGTTTGGCATTTACTGAATGTAATTAAGCACCTAAATTCCTGGATTTTAGCAGTGTGTTTCAGGGCTATTACCAATTTGATGTAGTAACTTATTGAGTGGTTATTACTTGAATCAAGCTTCGTTTTAATACATCCAACATGTAATGTTATAGCTTACAAGTAGAATCTAGAAAACTAGAATTTTTCCATCACTGATGTTTTCATATGGGAAAATTTACTTATTTGAAAAAGTGGAGCATCTTTGATTTGATTTTGGCATTGACTCTGATTGTGCTAGATGAAAAGTGAATTCATTATTATCTTGCTAAGGGCTCATTAGAATACTCAGAATGGAGAAATTGTGCGGAAAGTTTACTACGCTTTTTGAAAGGCCTCTTAAATGAAATACTCATCTACAAACATAACAAGCGAGCACGTGACGGTTCCAGACCATAACTTTTGAGATGCTTAAATCCTAATGAACTACAAATATGATGATGAACTTTAAAAGGGGAGAGTTTGGAATAATTTTATTGTGTTCTATACAATTAATTTGAGGTGGAAAAAGTGCTCGATCCTGGTGTCATATTGTCATTGGCTCTTGTCCTTGTATCAACCTTCTAAGTTTGATTTTCAGTACCATGGTTGAAAACATTAGAAGTAAGTTCGTATAATTACAAAGAAACTCAGAGTGACTAATTAGTAATTGCAGGAGAAGAGCAGATGTGACTCTGAGGGTGTTCTAATAGCTATGATGTTGAATGAAATATGTTGTGATAAGTTTTGATTAAACCATCTTAGACTTTTTCGCAAACTCAACACAGAACTTAAGGCTAGGTGGCTAGTTTTCCTTTTTCTACTATGTATTGGTTTTGATTGTCTATGCCACGTGCTATAGTTCTTGCTATTTTGTTGAGAAAAATTCTAGTCTTCTAGAGAATTCAGCTTCAAGGTGGTTACCCTGGTCCCTGATGATATGTATTGCTGGCATGCGTAGAAAGTTTATACTTTATAATGACTTGTTATTATGATGTTATGAATAAACTATTGATGGTGACTTTTTATTAGGTTTAAAAAATTAGAGAATTTTCTTCCCTCGTATAAATTCCACTATTGAATAGTGATAGCTTATTGTGCTGATTGATATGTAGGCGTAGAGAAAGGTTCTAAAGACCCAAAGATGGAGAAAGTAGGCAAGGTCACCATCGAGCAATTGCGCACAATTGCCGCTGAGAAGCTGCCAGACTTAAATTGCACAACTATTGAATCAGCAATGAGAATTATAGCAGGGACTGCAGCTAACATGGGAATTGATATTGACCCTCCAGTTCTTGAACCCAAAAAGAAGGAGGAACTTGTGTAGATCCCATTGTTCTTTGTTTGCTTGATTTTTTTCTTAATTGTATTTAGGAATCATATTTGTGTAAGAAGATCAATAAATTCTTGATTTTATTAAACTATACCTTCTATTATGGTCTTCTGGGCATAAAATTCTTGACTGAAAACTCAAACTTTCCGTTTTCTTGAATGAAGTTGACCGGATAGGGAGAGCGCCATTATTCTAGTACCGCTCAATCTCTCATGAGGGATATGCTCCCACCAAGCCCTAATCCTACTGTTTTCCTGAAGTTCATTATTCATAGCTTGGCAAGGAGTAAAAAAGAATCAGGTGCTTTAATTGATCGACTAGAAGTGATTTTTCAGTCTGTTGTGCAAATTGGGATTCAATAATTTTTTACTTTAAGAATAGAATGAGAGGAATATGCACTAAGGTTCCCCCACCCACTCTTTTTCCGATTTTCCCCTACCTTATTGACTAGGAATATCCTCCAAGCAACAAAGAAGGATGGTAAAAGTTAAAGGTTGTGAGAAGTAATTGGACTAATACAAAAAAGTGGAAACTTCAAAAATCTTAGACAAATGGTTAGATTCAAAAAGAGGAAATCAAAGATAAAATTGTCGCAATTCGCTTGAACGAGAATTGAGTAAAGAGTCAATCAAACTCTTGGAGATTGCACATTTGTGTTGAACTTCAAATCGTCATATTTCATTAATTTCAAATTCAAATTGGGTTAAATTTGTGTCCATATTTTGAAATTGTAGATGTTTAATTTTTTGATGAAACACAAGTCACTAAAAAATTTGTTACGATGGAAAAGACGTGGGTAAAAAGATCATCAACTCATAGTCTTTGAGTAAATTGATGGGATTGACGAGTTCAACTTCCCTAGACGATCTCGCTAAATATACTTGTCCACCTCGATGCGACACGGACGAACATAGGAGAGTCATTAATTAGAGCATTCAATGCCTTGATCAGTTATCAAACAGTAGGTAGGCCGTTGGGGCCTCATCAAAACCCATATTCATGAACCCTGAGGCGTTACAAAAAGGGCACTAAAGCCACAATTAAGGCCTCCAACGGCTAGGAACCATGAAGTTGTATATATACACTTTGATTAGAGACAAACCAGGTACATAGACACACCTAAAAAGCACTCATAGTTACTTTGATATTCTGTGTTATTCTTTAAAGGCTTTCTTATACTAACTTTGGCATTGGTGGTGTTGTGGCAGGCACCACATCGGTGACCATCTCGAGGGAGTCATCTCACTATATTTGTAGAGACACGGTCGAGGTTTCAGCCCCATCTAGACGCACTTACAAAGACTGATGATTTGCACTTCATCAGTTTGGCGCCGTCTGTGGGGACGACATTTTTGTACTTAAGTTTGAAAGCGTAGTTTCCAATTAATTTCTACATTCAGATGGAGTCCAACCAGGATTTTGCAGCATTAGCTCTGCAAGTCTAGGCTCTTGCGGCTAGCATCGAAGAGCTCACCAGACAGAATTAGGAAATGAGGCTACGGCTTCAATAGGAGGAGAACTAGTCTAGAGCCAATCAAGAGGATGAGGGAGATAGCCATAAAAGGAGCAACCATCGAGGACCAACTACCCTAGATGAACAAAACTCAGATCTTCTTCGGGAGATGAGAAAGGAGATGGACAAGCTGAGGAACGCCATTAAGGGGAAAATAGACCGAAGCTTGGATAGAATGGTCAGGGCAACAGATTCGCCCTTCACCACGACAGTCTTGTAATGCCCTCTACTATTAAAATTTCAATTGCCTCAGCTTGAGCCATTTGATGGATTTAAAGACCCCTAGGACCACCTCAACACCTTTAAGACGACATTAGGCCTTTAACAGCCTCCTGACAAAATACTGTGTCGTTCCTTCTCCACCACTCTCAAAGGAGCTGCAAAGGAGTGGTTCACAAAGTTACCAACATCGTCTATCGACAGCTTTGAGCAGTTGAGCAATGCCTTTTTGCACCATTTCATCGGGGGACAACGCTCTAATAGGCCAGTAGACCATTTACTCACCATTAGACAAGAGGAAAAAGAAACCCTGAGGTCGTACATAAAACGCTTTATTCGAGAGACTCTGGAGGTAGACGAAGCTGACGATAAGATGTAGTTGACAACCTTTAAAGCGAGGTTGAAGTCCAAAGAGTTCATGGTTTCACTCGTGAAGAATCCTCCTAAGATGATGGTAGAGATGCTCTTAAAGGCACAGAAGTACATGAATGCTGAAAATGCGTTAGTCGCCATAAAGGACATGGAAAAGCCAGGAGACAAGGGAAAGAAGTAGGACGATCGCAGAGGACGAAAAAGGGAGCATCCAGATCATCGAACTAGTGACGGGAGTAAAAGGAAAGACGAAAAAACTCCTCGAACGGTAAAATTCACTCCTTTAGTTATGCCTGTTGACAAAATTTTGTTGTAGATTAAGGATGAGTACTACCTTAAATGGCCAAGGCCATTACATTCGTCACCCAACGTGCGTGACAAAAAGAAGTACTACTGGTTCCACAAGGATCACGACCACTACACAGAGGATTGTAGGGACCTGAAAGAGCAAATAGAGGAGCTTATACGGAAAAGGAAACTACAGAAGTATGTGAAAAAGGGGGAATCTAGTAGATTCAGAGGTGACAACAAAAACCAGCTTGAATCTTCACCTAGTGATGAGGATCACACGTCCCAGCGCCCACCAAGTGTGATTAGGGAGATAAAGGCGATCACAGGTAGGTCATTCAAATCCCTCAGGAAAGCATGCTAGAGGTAGGTGAATAGTGTCCACAGGATGCCCCCATTTAAGCAAAGACGGATAGATGTGACATGTTTTTCTCGGAAGAGGATGCTAGAGGAGTGAAGTAGCCTCATGACGACCCCCTAGTCATAATGCTCACGATAAAAGGATTCAATACTAGGAGAATCCTCGTGGACAATGGCAGCTCTGTAGACATCATCTACCTCTCCGCTTTTTAGCAGTTGAAGTTAGATCCAGGAAGGTTTCGCCTATTTGACTCCCCCCTCGTCAGCTACAGTGGAGACAGGGTGTATCCCAAGGGCATAGTAACACTGACGATTATAGTGGGGACTCACTCGAGGCAACTGACTCATCAATTGGACTTCTTGGTGGTAGACTGTCCTTCATCTTATAATGTGATCATCGGGAGACCCATGCTTAACTGTTGGAAAACAACCACGTCCACCTACTGCTTGAAGGTAAAGTTTCCAACAGAGAACGGTGTGGGCGAGGTAAAAAGAGATTAAGTATTGGCCAGGGAATGCTACCAGGCCGTGCTAGCTGCCAAAGAAAACCATATATGGATGATAGAGGAGAAGGAAGAAAATAAATTGAAAGCCCTAGAGACAATGAAGCTGGTTGAAGGAGAAACAACAAGGACGACTAGAATAGGGACAACATTGAGTCCCAAGATGAGGATGAGACTCGTCCAGTTCCTTAAAAAGAACTTAGACATCTTTGCATGGAGTCACGAGGATATGCTAGGTTTATCCACGAAGGTTATCCAACACAAGTTAAATGTGGACCCCGAAAAGAAACCCATCCAGCAGAGACGACGGGTCTTCGCTCCAAAACAGAATCAAGCAATTACAGACGAGGTTAACAGGCTGTTGACAGCAGGTTTTATTTGAGAAGTCTACTACCTAGATTGGCTTGCCAATGTCGTCCTAGTGAAGAAAGCAAATGGAAAATGGAGGATGTGTATAGATTTCACAGACCTGAACAAAGCCTACCCAAAAGACAGTTTCCCTCTACCAAGGATAGATCAGTTAGTAGATTCCACAACAGGGCATAAATTACTGACATTCATGGATGCATTCTCAAGATACAATCAGATAAAGATGGCTGAAGAAGACCAGGAGAAAATCACTTTCATCATAAGCCAAGGGCTCTATTGCTATAAGGTAATGCCCTTCAGATTGAAAAATGCAGGAGTAACCTACTAGAGGTTAGTGAAATGTTCAGCAAGCAGATCGGGAGAAATATGGAGGTATATGTGGATGACATGCTCGTCAAGAGTAAAGAAGAGCTTGCTCACTTGGATGACCTCAGATAAATGTTCGTGACACTCAAGCAATGCCAAATGAAGTTGAATCCCAGTAAGTGTGCATATGGAGTAGCCTCGGGAAAGTTCTTGGGGTTCATGGTGTCCCAAAGGGGGATAGTGGCAAACCCAGAAAATGTGCGAGCCATACTCGATATGATGTCACCAAATACCGTCAAGGAAGTTCAGAAGCTCACAGAAAGGATAGCAGCACTTAACAGGTTTGTCTCTAGAGCGACGGATAAATGCTTACCCTTCTTTAAGACGTTGAAGCAAGCTTTTACTTGGATTGACGAATGTGAGATAGCTTTTCAAGAGCTCAAGCACTACCTAAGCAATCCACCCCTTCTAAGTCCATCCATGGAGGGGGAAAACTTATATTTGTATCTGGCAGTCTCAGCTATTGCTGTGAGTGCAACCTTGGTTCGAGAAGAGGACAAAAAACATCTTACAGTTTACTATGTCAGCCAAGCTTTCCAAGGGGCAAAAGCCAAGTACCCAAGGATTGAGAAGATTACGTTTGTGCTGATAGTAGCTTCGCGCAAGCTGTGACCTTATTTTCAGGTGAACCTTATCTTAGTAATGACAGACCAACCCATCAAGAAGTCTATGAACAAGCTCGAGGCAACAGGGAGAATGGTCCAATGGGCGATTGAGCTTAGCCAGTTCGACATCGAGTACCACCCTAGGACAACCATTAAGGCGTAGGCTTTGGCAGACTTCATCGCCGAGTTCACTCTTCTAGACGAGGATAGCCCTACCGATGAGACAGAGCAGTGGACGATACAAACCGATGGTTTGTTAGCCCAAAAAAAGGGAGGAGTAAGGGTCGTCATCACCACCCAAGACAGAGAAATGCTTAAATATGGAGTTCAACTAAAATTCTTGGTCACCAATAATGAAGCCGAGTACGAAGGAATATTGATGGGGCCAAGGGTCGGAAAAGCTCTGGGAGCTAAAAACTTGCTCCTTTAGAGCGATTCTAAGCTGGTAATAGAGCAAATAAAGAAGGAGTATGAAGCAAAGGTCGAAAGAATGCAAAAATACCACAGGCTGACGAAGCATTTGACATAGGAGTTTGATAGGGTGGAATTCGTGCAGATTCCCAGGAGCCAAAACATGATAGCAGACGAAATTGCGAAGTTAGCATCGTCAGAAGAAGGATCAACGAGCATGGGCTCGGAGATGGAAGTTCAGAAGCGCCCTAGCATTGAAGAATTCTCTACATTTGCAATCCAGAGCATAGGTAGCTGGATGACCCCGATCATATCATTCCTCCAAGACGGACACCTCCCACAAGACGTCAAGGAGGCCAAAAAGGTCAGGAAGAGAGCAGCCAAATTCACGATCTTGAATGACACCCTGTAAAAGAGAGGTTTTTCCATGCCCTACCTGAAGTGCGTAGATGAAGAGGAAGCCAAGTATATTCTAGAAGAGATTCATGAAGAGGTTTGCAGAGACCATGCAGGCCCCAGATCCTTGGTAAGTAAAGTTTTCAGAACAGGTTACTTCTGACCTACTATGCAAGTAGACACAAGGGAGCTCGTCAAGAAGTGCAATAAGTGCCAGAGGTTTGGGAATGTCCAACGCCTTCCAGCCGAGAGACTGACGACGATAGCCTCCCCTTGGCCATTTGCACAATGGGGAATCGACGTCGTCGATTCGTTGCCCTAAGGTAAATGACAGGTAAAGTTCCTACTAGTCAATATTGATTACTTCACAAAATGGGTTGAAGTGAAGGCATTAGTAACTATCACTGAAGCAAGAATCCAGAGTTTCATATGGAAGAACATAATTTGCAAGTTCGAAATTCCACAGATGATCATATCAGATAATGGATAGCAATTCGACAGTCAGGGCTTTAGGGATTT
This sequence comes from Quercus lobata, assembly GCF_001633185.2. Classification (NCBI taxonomy): domain Eukaryota; kingdom Viridiplantae; phylum Streptophyta; class Magnoliopsida; order Fagales; family Fagaceae; genus Quercus; species Quercus lobata. The sequence goes on along the minus strand of NC_044905.1, from coordinate 27,181,449 downwards.
TTGTTCAAGTCTGGGGATCAAGAACCAGTTCTCATCCGCGGGAAATCTATAGGCAAATGGACAGACGGAGGTAACTAATCGAACACTACTCAAGATTATCAAAGCCAGGCTGGATGACGCTAAGGAGGCCTGGCCAGAAGGATTGCCCAATGCCTTGTGGGCTTACAAGACCACAGTAAGAACCCTAACAGGAGAAACCCCCTTCAGACTCACTTACAGTACTGAAGCAGTAATCCCGGTCAAAGTGGGAATGAGTAGTATCAAACGAGAGATGTTCCACGAGGACAGCAATGACGACCAATTAAGAGTCAACCTGAACTGTCTGGACGAAGTCAAAGACGGAGCCTTTAACAAGATGACGAAGTACCAGCAAAAGATGACTGATTATTACAACAAGAGAGTGAAGCTTAGATGACTTGACATAGGAGACCTTGTCCTACGTAAAGTCACCCCGACAACCAAGAACCCTGCCCAAGGGAAACTCAGCCCAACTTGGGAAGAACCCTACTGGGTCGTCCATTACTCTAAACAAGGCAGTTACCACCTGGAGACCTTAGATGGACAGAGGCTTCCACAACCATGGAACATTGAGCACTTGAAGAAGTACCACCAATAGATGTAACAAACGATTGTATTCATTCTTGAAAGCAATAAAAGAACTTTTCAGCCAATGTCTTAATGCAAGCGAACCTAGCAACTTAAAAGTCAAACATAAAATTGGCTATGTAACAAGTTTCCGCTTAGACAAATGTAAGTTACTGACGAAGCCAAAAATGACAAGATCTTTTAATAGGTGTAAGTCAAACATAAAATTGGTTAAGTAATAAGATTCCGCCTAGACGATGTAAGTTATTGATGAAGCCAAAAATGACAATATTCCTTAAATGGGTGTAAGTCAAACATAAAATTGGCTAAGTAACAAGATTCTGCCTAGACGGATGTAAGTTACTGACAAAGCCAAAAATGACGAGATCCCTTAAATGGGTGTAAGTCAAACATAAAATTGGCTAAGTAATAAGATTCTGCCTAAACGGATGTATGTTATTGATGAAGTCAAAAATAACAAGTGGGTGTAAGTCAAACATAAAATTAGCTAAGTAAACTCCGCCTAGATGGATGTAAGTTACCAACGAGACGATATTCCTTCAATGAGCGCAAGTCTCAACAAAATTTTTAACCAAGTACCAACAATGCAAGCTACTGATGAAGAAGAAGCAAAGTAGACAGAGATAAGAATATAAACAAGTAAGTGCAGAATTACAAACATAAGTAAAGGCCCAAAGACAACGAGCAACCAGCATTGTGTTATCATTATAAACCCATAAACACTGGGTAAAGTTGTTCTCAAATTAGAATATTGTTCTCAAAACAGAATTAAAGAGCCTAAAACACATTGGGCACCTAAAAAGAAAAAAAGATAGAGATTACAAAGGAAAAATGACAGGTTCAGGCATTGTTGGCATCGTCACCACCAGTAGGAGCACTCTCAGGAGCATCTCCCTCAGGAGCCGAGGACTGGGAGGCTTCATCAGTGGCCATCTCTTTATCCACCTCTTCTAGATCCAAATTCTTCAGATCCACTCTGGTGGGGTGCTTGACAAAGTACCTTCTCAGGAACTTAAAACTTTTAAAATACCAACTGAAGAGCATTGTGTTGTACTCTCTAGTTTGTTGGAAGGCCTCAACGGCTTTAGCAGCAATATTTTTGAGTTTCTCCTTGGCAGCCAAAAGTTGTTCGTCTTTTTCTAAAGTTAGTTGCTGCTCGGCTCTGAGGTTGTCACTCAAGGTCTTGGCTTTTTCCTTAAGGGTATTGACCTCATCCATGGCGACAAGTAGGTCTTTCTTTAGCTTGGAGTTCTCCGCCTCCAGAGCCTCCATCCTGGACATCATAGACGCGACCTTGGCTTCTTGAGTGAGGTACTCTGTTGTGATGTGAAGACTCTCCCCCAACACCTAAAAAGAAAATTGGAGCCTTCAAAAAAAAAAAAAAAAAAAAAAAAAAAAAAAAAAAAAAGAAAAAAAGAAAGGACTAAAATTGCACAATTACATTACCTGAACGAGTCTGTGTACATGACGAGCCACCACCTCGTTGGAAGGCATACCCGAGAAAACCTTCAGGTCCTCAGTAGTGACGACCTCATGTGCCTTTTCCACCGCAAGTTCAGCATCATCCTAGATACTAGACGCATGGGAATTAGCATTCTCCTTCCCTTTGTCTGTCAAATGTGGCCTCTTGGAGATAGGAGTAGTGATCTCCTTAACCGAAGTGGCCGGAGAGGCTGTCCTCGTTGTCTTAGTACCGGGGACAACTAAAGTAATGCGAGCAGCTGGAGTAACGGGGGGGTCCTTCCCTGTAATGCGCACTGTCCTCTTCCCGAGATTGGACAGTGGCTCGTTCTTCTTCGATCTCATTTTCGCATACATGTCTTGATTAAACTTAGTCACCATTCCTGCAAGAGGAAAACACTTGTAAAAAAAAAAAAAAGGCAAAAGAATCACCATGGACAAGCCTAACACTTACTCTTTTTTTCCTCAATCTCAATATTTCATAGGACGAAGGCAGATGGTTCTAGACCAAGGCAATAAAAGGCAAGAGTTCGCGGGTCCACTAAATTGTCGAAATCCTCGATCATCCTCATGTACTCAATGGCCTTCTCAACGCGTTTCTTGTACCTGCTTTTAAGCTTGGGTCGTCTCTTAACTACATAAGACAATGGACAAAGGAGTTAGTGAGGGGTTCTCTACCGACGGAGCAACCTTGGGAGATCACCCCAAACCTCGTTAGAGGGAGTCTCCTAATCATCCTCGGAAACAAAAAAGAACCGGGACTTCTAGTATCTGAAGGACGAAGGCAAGTCCCGAACAATCCTAGTCCTCCTCTCCCAAGGCACCAGCTCATAATACCCGTGCTCCTCAGACTCCTTTAAATGGTACAAGTAGACTGGCTCGTCCACTTTAATCATGTATCCATCCGTAGTAGCCAGCCATATCCGTATACAGCTGACCACTATCCTCTAAGAATTGGGCATAAGTTGCTTGAATGCAATACCAAAACGGCCTGAAAGCTCTATAATAAATGAGTGGACGGGGAACCTAAGTCCACACATGAAGGCAGCCTAGAAGCATACCTCCCCAGGGAAGAAGTGGCAAGCTCATTCCTCCTCACGGGGTAGACGAACCCTAACCCTATCGGGGAACTGGAATCTATCCTTAAACCTAGAAAGTGTATCTCCGTCCAAACCACACACCTCTTCAATGGCATGAAAAGCCCTAACCTCTCGAGGGGTAGAGACAGCGGTATCCCCCTCCACCGGGTCGTCGCTAGAAGACAACGCAGTCTCGAGATCACTAGATTTAACCTCAGACATTCTCTCCCTCTCACCCACCAAACCTTTAAATCAATTGATTGATTGACTAAGCACAAGAAATAACTCACCCAATGCAATACCTAAACCACTACCCTTAAAAACAAAATTCCCAACCAAGAGGAGAAAAGCACGAAAGTATCTAAGGAAGCCCCCAAACGAGCAAACAAAAAGGAAATCGAGGGGCATACTACCTGATGTGAACCCCGTCAAGAATAATGAGACCCAACAACGAAAGGGAACCCAAGATCGTTCTATGAACAGATTCAAATGGGAGACCTCGACCCATTGTTTATGACAAACAAGAACCTCGGTATGAGAAAGATGCCACAAATGGTGGTGGAAACTCCGTTTGATAAGTCGAGATGAACGCCACGGGAACCCAATAAGTTCGAGTAGTTCTTCAAAGAACCAAAGAGAATAAACCTCACAAGTTTTTATCAAAAAATATATGAAAAGCGTTTACAGACTTAGATGACTATTTAAGGGCTTCTTAAAACTTGACAGACAAGAAAATTTATTCTAAAATAACTCCTAATTGATACCTAACTATATTAGGAATAAAGTTTGACCTAAAAAGTATTAAATGCACCTAAAAACCATTAAATGCACCTAAAAACAAGGAAATAAATCACCTAAACCTAGAATAACGTTTTTTACATAGACCTAAAATATTTCATGCCAACTCTTAGCCTTGACCGGATCCTTCTAGAACTTGAATCAAGATGACGATTTTTTGTTGCCCACGTGGATCATGCTCAATGGGCCTCCATGAGTTTGCTTGAACCCATAACTCTTGGATGAGTTCGTTAAGTACATCCTTGAACTTCTTTGCTCGTGCTCTTGTAACCGACCCAATTGGTACTTGAACGAGATCCTTCGAAGCGGTGGCTTGATCTCCATCACTACCCTAACCTCAGAGCTATTGACCATGAAAACTAAAAAGAAAACAGAGGGAAATAGATGAATACTAAAAACCTCGAAAACCAAAAACAAACACAAAAAAGGAGGGAAAATTAGAAATTTATCATAGTTTATATCTACGCCGAAAAGAAAAAAGAAGCAGAAAGAAGGAAGAAAAGCATACCTCAAAAGAAAAATGTAGAAAGCTCGGCCACACACCAGCTCTGAGAAGAATTGCAGAGAAAGGTTGGAGAAGAAAAGGCTTAGAGCAATGATTGAGAGTTGGAGAAAGTGAAAGGGAAAGTGAAAAGAAGAGAAGTTTTAAAACCAAGGCACAAAAACTGAAATCCAATGGGAAATTCAAGAGTTACACAATTGGAGCATTAACTCCACTAATCAGAATACGCCACGTGGCCACGATGGGTGTGGCGCCACCACCACGCATTAAATGTGGAGCAAAATCCCAAAAGCCATGTCCAGGTCAGAAAACCTTTCACCTTTTGATGGTCATCATAGCACATCATGGCGACCACAAAACCTGGGGGGCAGCTGATGGAACTGACGAGTTCAACTTCCTTGGACGATCTCACCAAATATACTCGTCCACCTCGACACGACATGAACGAACACAGGAGAGCCATTAATTAGAGCATTTAATACCTCGATTAGTTATCAAATAGTAGGCAGGCCGTTGGGGCCTCATCAAAACCCATATTCATGAATCCTGAGGTGTTACAAAAAGGGCACTAAAGCCACAATTAAGGCCTCCAACAACTAGGAACCATGAAACTATATATATATACTTTGATCAGAGACAAACCAGGTACATAGACACACCTAAAAAACACTCATAGTTACTCTGATATTCTGTGTTATTCTTTAAAGGCTTTCTTATACTAATTTTGGTATCAGAGGCATTGTGGTAGGCACCACACTGGTGACCATCTCGAGGGAGCTATCTCACTATATTTGTAGAGACACGGATAAGGACTCAGCTTCATCTGGACGCACTTACAAAAACTGATGATTTGCAATTCATCATAAATCATAACCTTTTTGTCTTTGAACGACTTTTGATTTTTGCACCAAATTAAATCCTAATTTAATTCTATTGATGCAATCCAAATTTGATACATTTTGACACTAAACTTTGTCAACACTTGTATGAATCCCAACCAGGTTCATGTAAATGGAACACGTTTCTACCATTTTGGGCTTAGTGAAATCATAGGACTAAAGAATCAGCTATGCTTTGAAGTTGACATCTTCCCATGCTAGAGAGTAGAGACAGAGAGAAGGCACCAGTCTTGATGCTGATGTAGACATGACACATGCATCCTTCTATGGATTACGCATAACATGGAAAAGGCCGAGCGTGCTAGTAGGTTTTGGTCAATTCTGCTAAAAAAAGACAAGTCGTTTTTGGTCTGACGAAGGAACCATGGTCGGGTTCTAAATTATTATTATCCGTAGAAAATATCTTCAGGGCGTCAATGCAGACCTTGACTAATTTTTACTACCAAATACCAATACCAATTATGAGGTTTGGAGTTTAGTGGACGGCAGCGAAAACATGGAAAATGTGACACAACTAGGAACATCATTTTGAATGACAATGATAGCCTTTTCTTAATGGAAATCATACTTTTAAGTTGTAACCCACTTCACTGTACTATTTTTGTCAATAAATACACGTAAATATAAATACTTTTCAAGTTTAGCACTATATTAGTATTTAACTAGTCGCTAACCCGTGCGATGTACGGAAAAGTTATTAACTATGAAAAAAAAATTCAACAATGAATAATTAGACATTTTGCTAATTAGTATTTTTTTTTTTAAATGAAGAAATATTTAACTTCTATACTTTTGCAAAACTCCCAATAGTTATGTATATATATATAGACACACTCAAAACTAATATAAACTGCAAAGATATAAACAAAGACCATGTTTTGAGGAATAATTAATTGAAATTAATCCAAACAAATAATTAATCAACCAAAAATCACATGAACCTAAATAAAAAACATTTAAGGTGAAGAATTAAGATCAACCTACTGAAACGCAAATACTAAAAACTTCAAACCTAAAACTTCAAAATTTATAGAATCCCCAAATTCTACTTCAAAACCAACCAAGTTCAACAAATTTATATATAATATACCAAATAAAAATTTATCAAAAGACATAGGTTGCAGCTTTGATTTTTCTCCAAAAAATTAGAGATGCTTTATTTGCCATATACAATATAAAATAATTAATAGAAATTCCAACCCAAAAACCAAACCCACAAAAACAATGTAAATATAAATGTGGAGATTAACCCAAATGCTCAAAAGAAAATCAATTCTAAGCATAATAAAAGAATAAGATAGAAAGAAAAGTTCATGCACATGTGAAAGCAAATAAGAAATTTGACATAAAAGATAAAATTCATTACTAACAATATAAACAAATATCCACATATGTTGAATTGAAATTCTATTAATAATAATATAAAGGTGGTAATTGTTTTTTGAGTCCTATTTTCAACGTGAGTCCTTTTTTTTTTTTTTAGTCCTATCAGAATTTTTTGTTTTATTTATTCAAATAATATTGATGTGAAAAATTGTAGTGAAATTGAGAAAGAAAGACTTACCCCACTCTTATTAAACTGATCATAATAGCGCTTGATTTCTTCATCGGTCATTTCACGCTTTGCTATATATTCATATACTTGGCCATCAATTATGACCCTTTTTTCAAACTTACTGCCCATTCATGCAATCGTAGTCTAGGCTGAATTGGAGATCAGTTTCTGGGTTTGTTTCTGTTTGTGCAAAAGCGTGAGAGTGAGAGAATGAAAGGAGATTGGGAGATAAATCATAAAACTATTGTGTTTGTGGATGTGGGATGTGCTGTGCTCTTCTTGAGCCGAAAATTAGTAGTATTTATATGTTATCTCTTGCATGTATTAGACTTTGAATGATAAACAACCTCTTTTTATTTTTTTCAATATTTATCTTTCTTGGATGTATTAAAATTTGAATGATAGACAATCTCTTTTTAGGAGGGGAGATAATGATGAGTTTGAGTTTAAGCTAGACTTATTAGAAAGATAAAATTTTACTCTTTGTTAAATTTGGATTAAACAAAAATAATTTTATTTAAATAAAATGATAATTTTATTTAAATATTGTACTGACGTGGAAAATTGTAGGAGTTTCAAAGACTTCGGTTTTATATATATTTCAATATTTATCTTTCTTGGATGTATTAAAATTTGAATGATAGACAATCTCTTTTTAGGAGGGGAGATAATGATGAGTTTGAGTTTAAGCTGGACTTATTAGAAAGATAAAATTTTACTCTTTGTTAAATTTGGATTAAACAAAAATAATTTTATTTAAATAAAATGATAATTTTATTTAAATATTGTGCTGACGTGGAAAATCGTGGGAGTTTCAAAGGTTTCGGTTTTATATATATATATATATATATATATAGATTATTAAGGCTGGACACACTTAGCTTGGTGTGTGTATATATATATATATATATATATATATATTGTTTGATAAAAGCGATAGTTATTTTATTTATGAAGTAAAATCGTTTTGTACAATGAAATGTTAACATGGACAGTTCTCTGGTCAAATATTAAAATTATTTTTCTGAATATATCCGGTAAAGTTTGAACCACATCCAAGTAACAAGATTCTTGAGTTGCTCCTGGAATATCCTGCTTATTTGTTTGTTTTTTCATCATTCTCGCCGTAAAATTTTCTAATTCCTTGACAAATTTTCAATTGTCTTCATATTCCTTAGGATTCTGACCCATTGTAGCCTTGTAGGTATAAAAGACCAGCCAAGACTTTCGGCCAAAATACCCTCTCTACACCGAGTCGTTTAAGCTCTTCAATTGATTTTTATTTCCATAATTTCAATGGAAGAGGGGAGATTTAAACCGACGGAAACTTCAGAAGGCGTACGCCACAATACTCTTGACTCATCTGAGTGTTATTACACCACAAACAAGGCAAAAACTCTCATTTATTATATCTAGTGAGGTATATTATGAGTAGTTCTAACCTTTAGGACCACAAATTATTTCAAATTTTTTTTTGCCACAGTTCTGATATAGTAGACCATGAGTGATTAACTATCATTTACATATAGACTTATTATTTTTTCTTCACCAATCACACTCTGTCACGTTACAGTTATGACAAGAAGTTATGAAAAATTTGATGGTCCTAGACTTTTCCTATAATTATTATGAAAAAAAACAACAGACAAGAACACTTTGTCACACGCTTTTATGATCAAAAAATCTAGGGACACACTTTGTCACACTTTATTGTAATTTGCACATATATCAAATGATGATTGGATTATTTTTCACCAAGTATCAATGATGGTCCATATGCTGGTTATGACAAGGTGTGTGGCAAACTATGTGATGCTAAGAGAATTACTTTTTAGGACCTTTAAGCATAAAACCACGTCATATCTTTTGTCTCTCTCTAAATTTAAGCGAATGATTTATGTTTGGCATAGTGGATGCACATTGGGTAATTTTAGTCATATATGGAATGTCACATTGCCAAGTTTATGTTTTTGGATTGTGAGTTGTACTGACAATTAGAAGGGCTATTGCATTGCAACACTTCAAAGTAAGAGATAATTCCCAATATGCTCATGTAGTATGTGCAAGTAGAAAGAAATGAGAAATTATTGTTTTACGATGTTTATATTTTTTTAAGTTATGTATTCACCTTTTTAAGAATGTCAAAATTTTACAAATGATGTAAATAAGTATATAACTATGAATACTGTTGGATGTAAACTAATCAAAGCTCAAAAATAAGAATTCCTTATTAAAGCTTTTACTACTTATTCTTCTTCTTCTTTTATTATTTTTTTTTAATGCTAGCTAAATATATAGTAAATACTCATCATGCACCAGAGGGGTGTATGTATTAATTTGTTAGTGTCAAGTACCAAAAAAATTTATAAAATAGTTTATAGTTTTAACATTTTCAATATTTCATTAAGCAATTTTTTCCTTAAACAACATATAAAGTAAAATATTTAGGGTCATATTAACAAATAATCTTAGAGTAATTGTTAACAAACCAAATTAGGAAAATTTTAACCCTACTTTCATGGGAGATATAAAAAGCTGTAAAAAAAATTAATTACTTTTTCTAATAAAATATTTCTAATTTTCAAGTCGTGGGATTAATATGGTTTGTTCTTCCTAGAATCACCGACCTAATAAAAAATAAATATTTTATTTTTGAGAATCAACAATAAATAATAATGTTATATAAAAAATAAAATTATAACCTCGAATTGTACTTAAAAGTGGTTAAAGTATATTCTATTAGTAGTAATTTAATCACACAAAAAAGGTACTTACTATTCTATTAGTATTAAAATTGACACTTCTAATGATTGCTCAGGACTAATAAAGGTAGCGCCGGCAGCCGAAAAGGGTGAAAAGGTAAAATTGCAGAGTCCTTAATTGACATTGATTTGGTACCAAACAAACTCCTCTCAGAACATAAATCTAGAATCTGCTTGAGCCCTTGAGGTTTTGCCTTGGAGTACTAGTCTTTATCTTTGTCTTTTAAATACACAAATAACTTAGTGTAGTTTAGGAGTAGCTTTGCTTTCTTTTCATTCCAATACTCTGAGAATCTGAGGACCACCACCACCACCAACCACATCCAATCGATACCCAAAAGCTGCTTTGTGTTGTTTCAATCTTTTGCTTTTGCAGACTGAAGGTTCAGGGTATCTCTCTCTTTTCTTTTCTTTTTTTCTCTCTGTTAAGTTTTTTGTTTTATTTCAGTGTATCCATTGGAATCCAATGCCTTTTGGGTTTTCAAGATAATGATTCATGAGGCTGTATGTTTTTTTTTTTTAATATAATATAATATAAAACCCTTTGAAATCCTTTTCTAGAAGAAAAAATTGTGCCTTTAATGCATTGATAGGAAAAAGCATGTTGCTTTGCCTTTTTGGGCTGTTTGATAATTAACGTGATATGAAGTTTTTATATGCGTTATGAGTTTCGTGATTTTTGGATTCTTGTGGGGGAGATTTGGAATTAGTTCGTTTATGGATTAGTGGGTTTTGGCTGGTTTTGTGTTTTGTCTTATTAATTGACTGTAATTGGAGGTCTTCGAATAGTTGAGGTATGTATATATGTGTGTGTTCAATGCTTGATTTGTTTGTGGGATTGATCTTGTTGGCTGAGAATAGCTTTCCGTGATTGGTTAATTTTTGTTTCTGTTGTTTATTTATTTATTTATTTTTGATAAACATGCAATCAGTTGATAACACAGTGCGGATGGACCCATATTAATATTTATTCTATGCATCTTTCATACCTGTTGATATAGTATAATGGGTGTTTTTGTTTGTTTTAAATCATTGAGTTCTGCGTGAAAATTTAGAGTGCAAAATATGTGATCCCCAATCTCCTTTTGAGAATTTTGAACAAATTAATTAAGTAATAGGTTGTATTGTGTTTCGTTTAGTAATATGCAATCACTGTCAGTTTTGATTTTACTGTTCTGAGAGTTTGTTTTGCTCAAGATTTAACTTGTGCTGATTAGTTTTCTAACCTTAGTTTTAGGAATGGATTATAATGCTGGGTCACTGATTGTAGCAGATTCATCATAGGATGATGGATATGTTTGAGCTGCATAAAACACCTTTCAATCAACATGAAAAATAAGTGAAACTGTTGTTTGCTCTCAATACAATAGCGTTGTAGGGCTCTGAATATATTGTAGGGATGTCTGTTTGTACTTGCTTATTTGTTGGTCCTATCCAGGACTAAATTATTAGTAAATGCAATTATTATGGTGATTGATTACAATAAAATGAAGTAAAGAAAAGGAGTAAAATGTGGTGAAAAAAAAGAAAGAAAAGTAAATATGCTACCCATTCAAGAGCTATTCCTTCATCCAGCTATGAGCAGAAGAAACATGTTGTCTTAGGCGTTATTGGTTGCTTCTATAAAGGGACAATTCAAAGGCTTACATTGCTGAAGTTCACCTGTAAAGTTGAAAAGGAATTATTGGTTCCATTGATGGATTCCTATCATACTGCATAAGCTTGTTTCTGCTGCAGTGTTCTGCACGGTCTCTAATAAGTAATCCAATGATGCATTAGATTTATGATGTTGTTTTATCTTGTATATAGCAAAATGATAGGCTTGCATGTGCTTTAACTAAATCCGAAAAGGAATTCATGTTTGTCATTTTTCGTTTATTTACAGATGGAAGTGCAAAATTCTGAACATGGTCATATAATTGAAGTGTGTGGAGATGTGCAAGCTGCAGCAATGAGTTTCACAGGGAGTAAGATTTGTGGGGAAGCACCATGTGGATTTTCAGATGCTAAAGCCAGTTCCAAAGATGCCAAGGAACGGTCAGCATCTATGCGGAAACTTTTGATTGCTGTTGTACTGTGTATCATTTTTATGAGTGTGGAAGTCGTTGGAGGTATTAAAGCCAACAGTCTTGCAATTTTGACTGATGCAGCTCATCTATTGTCCGATGTGGCTGCATTTGCAATATCTTTATTCTCACTTTGGGCATCAGGATGGGAGGCAACACCACGTCAGTCATACGGTTTCTTCAGAATTGAAATATTGGGTGCTCTTGTTTCCATACAGATGATATGGCTTCTTGCTGGGATCCTTGTTTATGAAGCTATTGCTAGAATTATCAATGATACTGGTGAAGTTCAGGGCTTTCTCATGTTTGTAGTTTCTGCATTTGGTTTGGTGGTTAATATTGCCATGGCTCTCTTGTTGGGACACGATCATGGTCATGGTCATGGCCATGGACATGATCATGGACATGGTGGACATGTTCATGGCCATGGTGATCATGGTCATAGCCATGGTGGTCATGATGAATTGCATAACCATGGTTTAACTGTTACCACCCATCATCACCATCATCATCACAATCATCATGATGAGGGGGACTCTGAACATCATGATCATCATGATGAGGGGCACTCCATAAATGACCATGAACACCATCATGATCACAAAGCTGATCACGCCGAGCCTCTACTGAAGAAATGCTGTGAAGGTGAAAAGAAGCCAAAGGATGAAGCTAAACAGAAGAAGCAACGGAATATTAACGTACAGGGGGCTTATCTTCATGTACTTGGGGATTCCATTCAGAGTGTTGGGGTGATGATTGGTGGGGCAATTATATGGTATAAGCCTGAATGGAAGATTATTGATCTGATATGTACCCTTGTATTCTCTGCAATTGTGTTGGTCACAACAATCAGGATGCTGCGGAACATTCTGGAGGTTTTGATGGAGAGCACACCCAGAGAAATAGATGCCACAAAGCTTGAGAAAGGTCTCTGTGAGATGGATGAGGTAGTTGCTATCCATGAGCTGCACATTTGGGCCATAACCGTAGGGAAAGTCTTATTGGCTTGCCATGTTATAATTAAGCCCGATGCTGATGCTGATATGGTACTGGACAAAGTTATAGACTATATCAGGAGAGAGTACAAGATCAGTCACGTGACTATTCAGATAGAACGCCAGTAGATGCTGAGAGAGTTATTGATGATATAGGTAGCATGTTGCAGTTGGTGGGTTTGGACGTGTCTTGAAAGTTTCAAAAAAAATTTTCCTTCTATATATTCAAGATTGTGTCTGCTATATGGCTGGTTCTTTTAGTATCTGTACATTGCAGAGAGGAGAATTGCTATTTAGTATATCTCTTCGTGCAACAATTTCAATCTCTCTACATTTGCCTTTATTATCAGTTGCTGAAATAGATCTTTTTTATTCTTCTACAGCCATCAAAATTATAAGAGCTATTGAAATGAATGGTTTGAATTGTTCAAAAGTAGAACTAATAAGTTGTGGGCCTGCTGCTTTGTTTTTTGTTTTTTGTTTTATGTTTTTTGTATTTTTTTTGGATAAATAAAATAGGCTGTTTATTTGAAGTTTGTAACCCTGAAATGGGGCTTTAGCGGGGGATCACTAAATAGATACCTGTATACTGGTTAGTATTGTAGTATGCGGTGGCATGATCATCTTATTCTTATCTAGTATCCACCAGTGACAAAGAGTCTTAGGGGAGGTTCTATCTGCATTTTTATCATTCATATGGTACATGCTCTAGGGAACATTTTACTGACTTCTGTTGGTGCAAGAACAGAACATGTCATGACTAAATGTTACATATTATTGTAGAACTCCACAACTGGAAAATTATAAGCACAACATGCAACTTGAATACCCTAAAATCCTGCTACTTTTGCTTGTAACAGAGTCTCAGCAGATATTCTATGCATTTTTATTGCTTGTACTGGACCTGTTTTAGGGAACATTTTACTGATGTGTCTACTGATGCAATTGCAGAACATGTGATGACTAAATGTTACATATTTTTGTACAACTCCACAACGGAAAAATTATAAGCACAACATGCCACTTGAATGCTGGAAAATCCTGCTTCTTTTGCCAAACTTTCGAATTCTCTTTCTGTCCTTTCTTTACCATCCGGGTTTGTCTTCATCAGGAACAAATATAACTGAAACAAGCTTTTATCAGCAGCGGTAGTTGCAGGGGCTTCTGGAATCACCATATCTACTAGTATCACTTTCCCCTGGTCTGGTAGTGCTTCATGGCAGTTTTTTAGTATCTTCAAGCAGTATTTGCCATCCCAACCATGAACTATCCACTGTCTCATACAAATCACAATGTCAGTTGAAAACTGTCCAGAATCTACAACCAAAGAATTAGTAATCTATGTTTGTTGTCCAGAATCTACTCAGTTTATACATCATTAACTAGTGCTTATGGGGGGGAATAAAACCTTCAAAAACCGGTGTCATTGAGAGGGATATAGACAATATTTGTTAGATTTGATTACCTTCATGAAAATGGCATCTCCTTTTGGAATGTTTACAAACATGTCTCCTGCAACGTGCTTGATACCTGCAAAAGTAACCTCCCAGGAATTAACAGAGAAAATTATGGAAGTGAATTAATTTAAGAGCAAATTGCAGATGCCATACTAGTGACTCCTGATTGTTTCAATTGACACTTCAAATCCATTTTTCTATTTTTATGTTGACTAAAGGTTGAGAGCCTAACATGACCCCTTAGTATTAAAATGGAACAAGTCTTGTCTTGGGCTAGCCTTGCCATGAAGCAGGAACATCTACGGGTCACTCACTGAATAGCTTTGGTACACCATGAAGTCCATAGACTCCATACTCCATATTAATCCACTTTAGGTTTGGTTTAAATCAAAGCATGACACAAGTAGGTTCCCAAGCTCTTATAGTACAAAAATGCACAATTTTCTATCAAATTTTGATCTGAAGTAGCATTTTCCTATTAAAGAAGGAGATGGTTATTTGATGAAACCCAAACATTGAAATTCATACCAGGATAGGAGGGTGACTTTTCTAAAACAGAGGCCAAGTCAAAGTTGACACCCTTAATGGTAGGGTACTTGGAGATGATCATGTTAAGGATGGTGCCATCACCACCTCCTACATCCACCAGCAATTTCAGACCTTCAAAACCCTTGTATTTCTCAAGAATCTTCTTCATAACTAATGGGTTAAAATCTTTCATTGAGCCCTTAAAAATTTCACGGAATTTGTCATCCTTCCCAATGTACTCAACTGCATTCATTCCATAAGCCCTGTAAAATGGAAGTCCTCCTTCCAGAACTGCATCTTTCAAATGGTACCTGTTGTGATGGTACTTAACATGACAATTTTTATAAAATGAAAAAAAGAAAAATAAAAGATGGTAAATGATAATGATAATAAAGAAAGTTTTAGCCTTTTGTTAAACACTTAGTGTGCGTTTGGATTGCACGTTTCCAATGTGCAATCCAGCGTTTGCGTTTTTGGCTGGGTCCCACGACACTATTCACGACCCAACCAAAAATATAAAAATGTGCGTACCAATGCATTCTTGGATCTCACGGCACTATTCATACTTTTAAAATTTATTTTGTTACAGTATTTTCAGTAATAAGTTTTCAGTTTTCAGCAAATAAGTGGTATCCAAACACATTTTTAAAGTGATACCTAACATTAAAATTTTGCAAAAATTCAATTTAGTCCCTTGACTTCTATTTCAATTGTCAAATTAGTTCATAATGTTTAATTTTTATCAATTTAGTCTTCCACTTTGTGAAAATAAATCAATTTGACCCTTCCCCACAAATTTGTTAACAAGCAATGCTGTTTAAACATTTTTTTTATTAATTTTTAAATGACAACATTTATGAGATGCTCCATGTAATAGGTCTTGTTGTTTGATGAATATTATTTAAAATAATAATAATAATAATAATATTTAAACACTTCCATTTACTAGCATATTTGGACAAAAATGACTAGATTAATTTATTTTGATAAAACGTTGGACTGAGTTGACAATAATTAAAATTTAAAGACTAATTTGATTATTGAAGTATAAGTCAACGAACTAAATAGAAGATGGTACTGATGACAAACTAAAGGAAAGTTTTAGCCTATTGTTAGCTTTAGATAGTAATACCAGGTATTCATCTCGACCTTGTCCTGGAACAAATCTAACAAGGGTGCAAGTGATCCTCCAATTCCATCCTGGTTTTTGATGAAGTATTTGGAAACAGGTGCCAAACCATAGAGCCTTGAAACCTGGCCATCATGCTGATGGGTGGCAATAGAGCAAGCGAGTACAGAGTGGCTAGCAAGAAGCTTGAGCATACAATCAAGAAGCAAAGACTTGTCTTGATTGCTGTGAGTGGGGAGCTGGGATGCTATTTGGGAACTAGAAAGAAGTGCTCCAGGACCAGCTCTATCCAAAATCTCAAGCACACCAAGCTCTACTGCTGCTTTCAATACCATGGGCAACACTGATGCAGTTGCTAGTTGCATTGCATACTGGGAAAGACTGTCCTCTTCATTGGTGGATGCACCAATCTGGCTTTCCTTGGAGCTCATGATGTGGTTTTGGTGTCAAACAGAACTTTTGAACCAGGTTGAGTATGCTAGGTAGCTGCAGGATCTTGTTTGATAAAACCAGACCACTGTAACTTTGTTAATTGATTACCATGAAATCAGAACTTTGTGTTCAAAAAATCACAGCTCTGACCCCTTCCGCTGTCTTTGGGCGGCTTGACTTGCACCAGGTTATTTTTAAATCTTCAAAATTAATTAAAATATGTGGTGACAAGGCTTGTTGGATGGCAAATCGAAGATGAAAATCACAATCAATTGAATAACATATCAAGAAGTCCATGGATACAAAGTTTTTCACAGTTAGGTTAATTTGACTTGTTAGGTGCCGTTTGGATTCGGATGAATGTTGCATCTGCGTCCACGTTTCAGCTTTTTTTTTTTTTTTTTTTTTTTCATTTCACGCGTTCTGCAGAAAGGCAGGGACAATTAACACTATAGCAGTACTGTTTATATACTGTTCATGGGACCCACAGTCACTTTATTCATAAAAAATATTAAAAATGAGTCCCACGGTACTATTTATACATTTAAAAATTATTTTGTTACAGTATTTTCAGTTTTCAGTTTTTAGTTTCAGCAACAATAAGTTCAATCCAAACAGACCCTTAGTGCATAATAAAAATGATGTCATTGATAACCATATGAGAAATAGATATTAGACTAATCTTGCTCCAATCACAACTTGCTATCTTAGTAAGGTGAGAAAAAATGTTGGGTTTAAGCAATAACTCATGATATATTGGTTATTAGTTCAGCTTTTAGTCAATGACTCAGATATTTTAACTTTGGTGAACTAATAACTCAGATGCATCATAAGTACAACTTAGTAGATTTGCACCAGAAATATAAATTGTTTAAAAACTGAACTTAAGATCAACCTTTTAAAACTGAACAAACAAATAGACGAAAGATAGAAGGAATTTTTTCATTTTTGAGAGTGATTACAACTTTATTTAATAATCAAAGATCAGACCAATGACACGATAAATACCACATATTTTAAAATTTTGAAACTAATAAGAAATGATAAATTTAAGTAATTAAATCAACATTCTAACAAGGACAAGCATGTTCTAGGAATTGTACATTATAAGTCAAGCACTAGATGTTTTGAACATGTCTAAACAACATTCAGTTGCAAGTCCTCTGTTCCAGAATTTCTCATAGTATTCTGCATATGTAAAATTTCTATAGATTGCAGGATGATCATTGTCGATAAGATCCTTAGCAGGTCCTATTAGAGCATCATTTGATGGACAGTAGAATGTTGGGATTGATATTCGCTCTTTGTTGCAGTTCACAACAGCTCGATGAAGCACACTTTTGTATTGATCATTGCTAAGTACCTGATGCAATGAAAAGTTTCTTGTTTATTATTTAAGTAACTATGAGAAACCTCAATTATAACTCGATTAATTTAATCCTTTTAGGGTATGACGCATATTAGTTTATCTTGTTTATTGTATAAAAATACCCCTCGAAAAAATTGATACTTAAAAAAAAAGTATATATTCATTTTCGAGATGAAAATAAGTTCAATTAAACATGTAATAAAATAATGACAACGGTCTCAGAAAGTAGCTAAGAAAGTAGCTAAGGGTGTAATTGTACCTGCATTTGGTCACCAATGTTGACAATGAAGGTATTGGGAATAGGATTGACAGCAATCCATTTGCCATTTCTTAAGACCTGCAATCCAGGCACATCATCTTGAAGAAGAATTGTGATTAAGTTAGGATCAGTATGACCAGGCAACCCATAAGTAAGCTCTGGCTGTGGACAAGGTGGATAATAATTCAATGCCATATGTTGACCCTGCTTGCCTGAAGCCTTTTCAATGCAATCTCTTTCTAGGCCCAAGCTCTCTGATATGGCCTCTAGCAACCTTAGCACTAATCCTCTAACACTGGTGCAATACTCAGCCACATCCTCCCTATATAAAATTAAAAAACAACATAATCAGTTGTAATCAAAATCTAAAAATATAATGGTTTTTTTTTCACACTGGAATATTCTTTAGAACTTTCAATTAAAGTATAGTCGTCATAATAAGAGTAATTCTAAAATTACAAATTATTTCACAATTTTTGTGCCACAACTTTGATATGACAGATTATGAATGGTTAACCATCACTTTCATATGAATTCACCATTTCTTTTCCGCCAATCACACTTTATCACATTCCAGTTTTGATAAAAAGTTGTGAAAAATTTTACAATTATAAACTTTTCCTTCTAATAAACGAAAAAAGGTGCACCATGGCAGTACACTAACTTCTTTAGCCTTGTATAATCCTTGTGGCCATTTGAAAAATGTTTCTATTAATTTTACTGTGCAAAGGACCATTTTTGATGTGACGGGTATTTTTTCACCGACCTAGTATTGTTGATGTACCGTGTTGGCCAGTGGCCATAGTATTTTTGACAAAATTAGAGAAATTGAAGTCACCGATTACGCATGTGGTGCTACATGCGTGTGCGTAACGTAGCGTAGGTAGTGCTATCTGTTTTAAAATTTTGGGGGATTTATGTGACTTAACGTGTCTTGTTCTTCTACTAAAAAAAATGTGTCTCGTTGGATTATTAATAAAAAAGAAAAAATAAAAATAGTGTCATTTTCACAATACAAGGACCAATAGGAAATAAAGGGATATCGTATGGTAAGGACTATAGGGCGACATTGAAAAGTTTTCAAAATATTCATCACAACTACATTTAGTTTTTGCTTGTTTTAATAAGCTTATTTGCATTGTATTTGTTAAAAGATATAGTTTTTGGTAAGGGTGAAAATGGAATGGTCTAGTCTAATTTTTTTGCATTTTTTGCGACCAAATTTGTCTGTTCAGTCTATGAAAAGCTTAAAAAAAAAAATGACCAGACAATTGATCGGTTTCTAGTGGTTCTAGGCTAATTGGTCCTGATCAATTTGGTTCGAATTTTGATCTTGGGCCTGTATTGTTGGGTTTCCAATTTTTCGAGTTTTTGCAAATAATTTTGGGTTTTTTTTTTTTTATAAAAAAATAGCTAATTGAATTTTTTTTTTTTTTTTTTTGAGAAGAAGCTAATTGATTTTTAAAGACCCAAATATATGTTCAATTTTATTAAAATAGAATGAGAGAGTTAGATTATTTGGGTTTTTTAAAAATATATATATTTATATATAATATAATATGAAAAAAAAAATGTATATAGAATTGGTTTGCTTGGTTTGGACTATTTTTGTAAATCTGATACCAAATTAAAACCCATATTTTTTTTTTTTTAAATGGAGAACCAAACTGGATACCTCAGAAAACTGTTCCAGTCGGTCAATCAGGTATGAACATATTTTTTTTTACAATCCTAGTTTTTAGTAGGTTTTATGTTAAAGTATAACAAAAAGGAAAAAAAAAAAAAATCTAGCTTATTCTCACACCAAAAAAAAAAAAATTTAAATTATTGGAAAAAAAAAAAAAAAAGAAGCAAAAAGCAAAAAGTGAAAAGCAGTAACAAAATGCATGTTAGGAATTATTTGTTTTCACTCATTTATTTGTATGGTATTTATTAAAAATTTAATTTTTTTTGTAACTTTTATATTAAATGTGTTCTAAAAATGTGTTTAAAAAGTTAAAATATAAGGCCCCGTTTGATAGAGTAGTTAAACAACATATTTTCAATTTTTAAATAATTTACATACATTTTCACACACTTTTTTATCCACATATATTTCAATATTTCTCAAACTTTTCAATCAAACTGTCCCTAAATTATTTGAAAAAATAAAATAATGTCACCAAAAAAAAAAAAAAATTCAACCAGTCCCAATCCCAAAGCCTCACTAAATTAATATAATATATACTTTAGGTACGAAATTAAAAGTTTTTTTTTTCTTTTTTAATAAGAAAATAACAGAAAAGGAGATAAAATGACTCAATCATCTAGGGATGCTCAGACATAAGCTAGTCCGAAACCTGTGGCTTCACATGTGGGGAAGGATCAAAATCATATTTTTAAGTTTTAACCAAGTTTTAAATTGATTAATAAACTGACAGTAAAGTAATGGAAAGAGGCACACATAATTAACGCGAGGACGCATATGAGTCCGAGTGAGCCGGCCACCATACCTAAAGGAAGAAGGATTAGAAGGCCATTCGTTCACGTAGTCCTCAAGAGGGTAACAATGGAGTCTTAAAAAATCCCTCCAGTTTGATACCTTCTCAGTCTTTACATTGAAACTAGTAGAAAGCCTGGTGGTTTTTGTTGGGTCATCCGAGTAACTCTTCATCCTCTCACTCTCTGGCAATCGGAAAAATTCTCTTGCTATGTTCATAATTGTACTAATCAGTGTCTCCGGTATTCCATGGTTTTTAATCTGACAAAAAGTTCAGCAGAATATATATATTAATGTAAGAACGAAGTTCAAATACAATAATAACAAAGGATTAGAGTAAGTACCTGAAAGAAACCTTCTTGTCGGCAAGCTTGGCCAATCTGTTTGATAATGTTGGAGTGGTTGGGGCCTTGTAAGCCTTGGAGATCAATAAGAGGAATGGAGGCATCCGAGGATTGAACATCAGAGAGGTTTGGTCGGTCGGAAATGGGTCGAATGTAGTTTGAGGGAACATGGTTCACACTTGAAGCAAGGTCGGTTAGAAGTACTTTGGTGGCGGTGGCGGTGGTGGTGGTGGCTGCCATGTTTTGCTAATTGCTAATTGCCAATTGCCAATTGGTAATGCTATCTATAATGATGCAAATTTGCTGATTTTGTGAGTTGGAAAGGGAACATTGTGAACCTATATATAAACTAACTGATACACAGTCACACACACATATAACGCGCACAATCAACAATGACATCACATTCTGACATAGAACATGTGACGGCATACTATACGAATTTATAGTTTTCTAATTTTTCTGGTTCTTCTGCAGTAAATTTGAGAATCTCTATTTTTGTTTTATTTATAAAATACTAATAATGTTTGGGAAAATCGAAAGGTTGAAGAAAATAGATGATTCTGCTGTCTTTTTTTTTCTGAGATAGATTCTGCTCTCTGTTCATAGTGATGCCACGTTGATACGAAAAGTTCGTATTTAATTTGTTTGTACTGATTGTTCAATTCTAGATCTTACTGGTCGTTGCACATGCTCGCACCGAAAGATCACAAGAGATATTTATTAGTTCGTGTTGGTAACTTTTTGGGATGTAAAAACTATTAGGATATTTATTTAGTGTTGGTAAATTTTTATGTATTTTGGGGTTTTACATGTACCAAGTTTTGGGTAATAAATGTGACAATTGGAACTGGAAAAAGAGCGCTAATCAAGCTATATGATTGAGGGAAATCGAAATTTGGGTCGAGCAAAATCAAAATTCAATGGAATAAGTCAATTTTTGATCAAGTAAAAGTCTAGCAAAAACTCTCGCGACTGAGATATTTGTTAGACACCCAGTTGAACAAAATCTAATTATGGGAATTTCCCTGCTTTGCTTCCAAAGTAAGATTTGTGCAAATCTTTAGCTCAAAC
Source organism: Quercus lobata (assembly GCF_001633185.2). NCBI lineage: Eukaryota > Viridiplantae > Streptophyta > Magnoliopsida > Fagales > Fagaceae > Quercus > Quercus lobata. The sequence goes on along the minus strand of NC_044905.1, from coordinate 27,159,655 downwards.
CCTATTTGTATTAAAACCATACCTTAATTATAATCTCTAGAGAAGGAAGATGGCATCTAGAATCGAATGAAAACACCGTTTAACCCTAGTGTGTCTTCCAACCCTCACTAAATCGATAAAACCATTGAGATAATAATCAAATCACTCAAAACACAAAGATCATTGTTTGTGTTGTTGGAGCGAGACATTGAAATCATAAAGACTACCACAAATCTTCAAGTGCCCTTAAAGTAACTGAGAGCTTGATTTAATGGTCAACATCTTAACTTAAGATGACAAATCACTATGAAGACAAAGTATGAGGAAGCGGTTGCAATAAGAAGCTGGGAGCTTATATACAAGTCAGGTTATATGTATTGGAGGTCATGTAAGTCTCAATTGTATCACAATCTATTCATAGTAGATTTGACGAGATTGGGCTAGGTCACAGTGTTTATTTTTTGGGGTTTGATTTTCACTTCATGAACAATTCCTCTTCTTTTTCTTTTTTCTTTGTGTGTTTGTGTGGTTGTTCTTATTATGCTTATTCATTGTTTATCGGTATTAATGAATCCAACTAATTAACTACTTGGACTTAATTAGATGAATTGGTAGCAAGTTGTACTTGGGTAGAATATTACTAACAAAAAGTATAATTGTATTAAAAATAAACTATAAAAAATTTTAAACAAATAAATATCTTAATTTTTTTTAGAAAAAAAAAAAATCCAAACCAACCTTAGACTTAATTAACCCAAACCAACCTTATTTCAACTCTTTAAATTAGCTTAATCATCCATCACACTAATGGAGGTACGATTGATCAACACACAAGGGAACGTTGTTTAAGTAACAATAAGTATGGGAAATAAATTAACAATTTTCATATTTTATTATTCTTGATTTCTTTCTTGCAAGCAATTATGGGCGTTGCCTCAAAATTTGTTACAAATTTATCCATTAAAATTTTGGGTTCTCGAAAATAAGAGGTTTCCTTAAATCCCCTTCCCCTCAAAAGAGATTTGATGATTTAGGTCATTGACTATAGAGGTAAGGAACCTTCTTTTAAAAAAAAAAAAATTATTATGGCATTTTTATTTGGTAAACACGTGTTGTTTTACTTTGATTCCATTGAAATGTTTTATTTGTTTTTGATAGACAATTTAGTCATCTATAGAGAAAATGACTTGATGGTGTAGTTCATTGACTATGAAGGCAAGGAATTTTTTTTTATTGGCATATGTTGAATTTAATTTTCTTTGAAAATTTCATTATTCTATTGAGATTAAATGTTTTATCTATTTTTGATAGACAATTTGGTCATTTATAGAGAAAAATAAAAATTTTCAAAATATTACTATATAGACAATAATAAAGCAATTTTATTATGAGAAAATTTGCCGTCAAGTATAACATAAATGAAAGATGCTATTTGGATATTTGTTTGTACATGTATATACTATAGAGTAAACTTGTCACCTTGTATACTTTCAAAAATTGGAATACAATTTTTCTTCAAAACTCATCTTTTATGTATGAAGAGTTGATAAATTTTCATAAAATGTATTTACAATTGATGGTTTACTACAATACAAGATCCATAATAATTTTCACAAATTTTTTAATATTTTTTTTTTTTGAGATGGAATTTTTTAATAGTTATCAATGTTATAAATTATCATTGGTCCAACATCACTTATATAAAGAAATTACTTATATCATTTTAATTATGTCAACCATTACAAAAAAAAAAAAAAAAAAATCTATCAAATGGAAAAAAAATTAAAAATAAAAACCATTACAAAAAAATATAAATAAAAATAAAATGTAAAAACTGTCATATTCCAAAACTTATTGAATGTATATTATTATGATTCCCGTGTGAATGATGAAAAACTCGTTGATTCTACAAATAAATGTGATACTTACTAAAAAGATATGCTTACGTAATAATGCAAGAAAAGAGAATACCTACATCCCCATCCATCAAATCCAACACATGGGTAGTATTAGTGGGGCATCGTAAGGTAAGGTGCATTAAGAAATTGTTTTATGTTATATCATTTTGTTTTATATCAAAATTTTTCCTAGCTTTACTTTATGTTACATTAATTTTGTTTTATATCAAAAATTACTAAAAAGATATGCTTACGTAATAATGCAAGAAAAGAGAATACCTACATCCCCATCCATCAAATCCAACACATGGGTAGTATTAGTGGGGCATCGTAAGGTAAGGTGCATTAAGAAATTGTTTTATGTTATATCATTTTGTTTTATATCAAAATTTTTCCTAGCTTTACTTTATGTTACATTAATTTTGTTTTATATCAAAAATTTTACTAGATTTATATGGTGTAGAGCCAATGAAACTAACTTTTTGAATTCCACTTACTATTTCAGTAATATTTCAATCCCCTCATCAATTTATACCAATTTTTTATTAGTTGGACCTTATAATAAATCATCCTTAACGAACGTCTTACGATACCCGTTAATATTTCCTTTTCAAGAATACAAAAGGTGGGGATTTTTCAGTCCCCTCATTAATTTATACCAATTTTTATTAGCTGAATCTCACAATAAATCATCCTTAATGAACATCTTATGATACCTATTAACCTTTCCTTTTCAAAACTACAAAAAGTGGGGTTGGGATAGGATTGAGAATTAATATCATAGTGGTAAACATTACCAATATATGCTTTTCATAAGGTTTAGGACAAGTAAACACAATCTAAACTTTGGTCCCCCGTTAACCTTTCCCTTTCAAGAATACAAAAAGTGGGGTTGGAGTAGGATTGAGAATTAAAATCACAGTGGCAAAAATGGCCAATATACGCTTTCGTTAAGGTTTAGGGCACGTAAAGACAATCTAAATCTTTGGCCCCCCTTAACCTTTCCCTTTCAAGAATACAAAAAGTGGGATTATTGTAGGACTAACAATTAAAATCACAATGGCATACATGGCCAATTTATGCTTTCCGCAAAGTTCAGGGCATGTAAACACAATCTAAATCTTTGGCACCCAAAAAAAAAAGGGTAAATTACACTAAACTACCCTGAGGTTTGGGCTAATACCAGTTAAGTTCACAACTTTTAAAAAGTGACCAACTTAGTCCTTGAACACCATTTAGTCCCTAGACGCTGTTTAAACCCATTAGTTATTCTTAGCATCTCCTCTCTCTTACCTCTTCTCTCCCATTCTCTCTCTCCTTTACTGAATGCCTAGCTCATGCTAAGATCTTTAAGTTTGTAAGAATCACACTACATGGCTACATCGTGTCATAGAACACAAACATACACACATAGCCATATAAAACTTGAAACCCCCAAAAATCTCAGATTACAAACACAAATTCATGATCATACATACCAAAAAAAAAAAAAAAACACTATATTAGACCCATTTTGATACAAAACTTAAATCAGAAAATACCCACAGATTCACAAATGATCATACCCAAAACCCTTATTTAAAACCCAAATGAAAAAAAAGAAAACTCAATCCTAAATTCACCAAAACCCAAACCAATGAAGAATGAGGAGAAAGACTTGCAACCACTAGTGGTGGCCTTGCTGGTGTGATTTGTCACATGTGGCAGTGGTAGAGCTCATGGGTCTCCACCAATTTTTTGACGTTTGGCGCAGAAACCCAAGCCCAAACAAAAGCACAAATACAAACTTTTTTCTTATATTGTTGAGGAACACCAAAGCTAGTGTTGGTAGCACTCAATCAGAGCCTTCAACGAGGAACAATAGCAATAGTGGTAAGGAGAAGCTCGAAAATCCTTAGCCAATTGTCTTCATGGCATTGATGTGAGAGAGAGAGAGAGAGAGAGAGAGAGAGAGAGAGAGAGAGAGTGTGTGCAAGATCTTAATAGCAAAACATGGGTTCGGCCATGGCCAAAGGTTAAGAGAGGAAGTCTTCAGTCGCTTACCGTTGTGGGTGAGAGAGAGAAGAGAGAGTCAGAGAGGGATGAGAGAGAAGATAAGGGTTTGTGAGAGGGATGAGAGAGAAGAGAGAAATGGAAAGAGAGAGGATAGACTGAGAACAACTAACGGGTTTAAACGACGTCTAGAGACTAAATGGTGTTCAAGGACCAAGTTGGTCACTTTTTAAAAGTTGTGGACTTGAGTGGTATTAACCCAAATCTCAGGGTAGTTTAGTAAAATTTACCCAAAAAAAAAAAAAAAAAACAATTGCAAATGCAAGTATAGAAGACAATGAATAAATAGGGTAAATAGCTTGATTTTTTTTTTTTTTTTTTTTTTAAAGTAAGCCTTTAAATTAATTATTAAAAGCTTAAGACGTATTGTCATTTGAAGATTTTTTTTTTTTTTTTTTTTTTTTGATGCGAGTCATTTGAAGATTTTGATTATTAAGTGGAATGATTTAGCAATTGTTAAATTAATTAAGGAGTCATGTGGTTTTGTATTATTTATTAGTTCTTTATTGGATCAAGCTCTCGCTGGCATATGTTCCTAAATTTCCTTGCCGGCCAATTTAAATTTATTATTGAGTAAGTCTACTACCACAATCATTTTTAAAATTTTTGCCGCAATTTGTCTACCTGATGAGGTGTAAGTGGTGGGAAAAAAATGGTGGACTCATAATTTCACCACTATAAGTTGCCACGTGACAAAATTGTAATAAAATTATAAAACTAGTTGTGGTACTGAACTTAATCTTTATAGTATGAAGCAAACTTTCTCGGGATATATTGTTTGTAGAATATAAACAAGAAAACCAATACATGAATTCTAGACGTATGTCTTTGAAATTATATATATATATATAGAAAGACAAAGGATTTTTTTTTTATATCTACAAATTATTTTAAATATTTGAAGAATTTTAGATATTTTTACTATAGGTTTTACTATGGCATTTAAGAGCATATTTTAGTAAATTATTTTTACAAAACTTAAAAAAAGAAAAAAAGAATGATCAATCATACATTAACCGAAATCTTTTACTAGAAAAGAGAGAGAGAGAGAGAGGAGAATATATAAACAAGATGTGATTGAAACCAAATCCAATATTCTATGTACTGTCATATGGTAATCTAGTCATATATATCTCATATCATATGTGTTGTAATGCACCAAAAAAAAAAAATATATATATATATATATATATATAAGAAATGGTTTTAAAAAAAATGATACATTCACAACATTTTTATAATAAATTTTAAGTGGCAGATTATTACTGATTGTTATTGTTGGAGTAAAAAAATAATTTTAGTGTTAGGTTCAAATTTGAACAAATAATAACTAATTACTTGTAATTTGTTGTAAAAATGTTGTGTTTTTAGTCTAGACTATGAGGAGTCGACACGATCGGAAGTCGTGGCAAAATCGGACACATATCATGTCGGCATAACTCCGTGTGTTATCCACTGCTATAAAGATTGATTGGCATTCAGACTTGAGAGAGCCTTAAATATATATATATATATATATATATATAGTTGTCAGGAGTTGACTGGAGTAATTGGACGGTGCCGTTTCGTTTGAATAAATCGGAGGAGTCGGTACGAGCTGGCCATCCTTCATCAACGACAAGATATATACATAATTATAACGAGTCAGGCTGACACGGATCTAAATTGGATTACATTATTACAACTACCCAGTAGTCACTAGGCACGCGTTTTAAGAAGAGATGACGTATAGGGAATTCCCTTTTCATGACCTAATCTACATGACATCACTCACCCAAACGTAAACCATTTTCCATTTCCTTAAATTCTATAGTGACAAATTATTCCACAAATTTTTTTATAGTTTGTTTGAGTAGTTAATCATCATTTATATAAAAATTTATTATTTTTTTTTATTAATCATACTTTGTTACATTACAGTTGTGACATAAAATTGTAAATTTTTTTGTAATCCTAGACTTTTTCTTTTATAACCCCTCTAATTTTCCTACCACAAATAATATAATAAGTATCTTCTCCAAATTGCATATTTAAAAGATTCTTTTGTAAAGTATTGACTTTATTATAAGATTTTTGGTATAGACCGTTCTCATCTTAAATCCTTTGTTTAACCATAAGAAGTTTTAATAGTTGAACTAACTTGTTCACCTACTATAATATTATAAATTTGATGTACTTTTTTTTATCTAATTTTCTTTTTGGTAAGATTGATGCACCTCATTTTTTAAATTTTCTTATTCAAGGTTCTATTTTAAATTAATATTTAAGGTTCAAATCAGTAACTACCTTTGAAAAATCACTATTCAATTCAATGTCTAAACTCTAAAGTTCACTTAAAAAAAAAAGGAAAAGAATTCAATGTCTAAAGGGGTAGGTAAAAATCAGAATTTTAGGTCCAACTAACCAGCATTCAGCTAGAAAGAGCAAACTATTTTCAAGGGTGGGGTGGGGGAAAAAAAGAAATGAGTAAGCCAGGTAATGGAAGTCTTTTTTTTTTGTTTTTTTTTTTCCGATGAACGTAATGGAAGTCTTGTTCACTTGCTATTAATATATTTTATTAACATTATATTGTAGGAACTTCTTTAACTAAGTTTTGACCAATTGTTTAAATGGCTTTTTGAAAAGTTCCAGTCTCGGATTAATATTTTTAAGAGAGCTTTTCCAATGACTAAGTTGGTTTTTTAGCTTAAGGGCACAAAAAGTAATCATTTTTTTTCGATAAACGTAACTTCTCGGTTACAACACGTGGAAGTTACTCATTTCTGAGATCTATACTTTATGTATGTGTATTTTTTTTTGGATAGAAACATTACATTATGAATGTGTAGATACTTAGGTACACACTCAATTATCAAGTATCAATTATATTGTGATAAGGGGTGGCAATTAGATGGGTTGAGTAAATTTTGGGTTGGATCATAAATAGGTTAGATACACAATCACCCATTTATGATCCATATAAATATAAATTAAATATTTATTACGCACCCAAACCATTATAATTTAGATTGGACCCAACCCACCCATATAACTCATTATTAGATTTATATATACTTACAAATACCCAAAACTAGTAAATTACCAAAATATATTCACTAAAAAGGAATTATTACCAAAACACCCACTAATTTTTTTTTTTTTAGTAAACCAATATGTTTTCAAAAAATTAAGAAAAACAAAAGAAAAATTACCAAAATACCCACAGTTTTTTCACTCACTATTTAGTTTCTGAGAAAATTGAGATTCTGAAAGTCTCTTGGTTGGAAAAATGAGAGAGAGAGAGAGAGAGAGAGAGAGAGAGAGAGAGAGAGAGAGAGAGAGAGAGAGAGAGAGAGAGAGAGAGAGAGAGAGAGAAGTTTGGTAACTAAGAAAATGTGAAGAAAACCCCAAGAAAATCAATGAGAAAGAAGAACAGAGATATTTGATGCAAGGGAATCAATCTTGTACCAGAGGCTGTACCGATTTGACCAGTGGAACGATATATTTCGATACCGATCAATATCAGTTTACTGTTTTGAGTTTACTGTTATTTTTTATATTTATAAATATAAATATATATATATGTAAGGACACGATTCGTGGCGGACCGTAATAGTGTTGGGTTCGCACGTAAAAAGGCCCAAACAACATCATTTGTAGAGCGTGGGTTTGAAAGGTTAGGTCTTGGTCGTCAAACGGTGGGTTTTACGTGATATGCATACATGGTTAGGTTGTCCTCGCCTTAGGAGTCTTTCTCCTAGAGGCGGGCTGGGAGACTCTGGTTTTTGGCCATTTTTCCCAGCCCCCTCTTTGCACACTCACTTTTACATTATATAGTCATTCTTGGTTGATTCTAGCCATCCACTTGTAGGTCAGGCAGGTACTTAGTCCTGTACCTGTCCCATCAGCTGTCCCCTCTTACTTTTCTGTTTAGTCGTAAGGATCAAGGTTACACCGTCCAAGCGTCTTCTCTCATTAATATGATCAGAACATTGGCCAGTGCATTTAATGTGAAAGGGACGTATTTTCTTTGAACCTACTTTGCACCGCCCCCCCCCCCCATGTGGGCCCTATTCCACTCACATCCCCTTCAGGGGATTATTCGGGGGCGGCCTTCACTAAGACGTTGCTCTTCTCATCAGAGTCCTGGAGTGCCGAGGACAGGGTCATCCTCAGCTGTTCCCCTTAACCCCTCGGCCTTTGATCACTCGTCCTCGGCACACTACCTCCTCGGCACGGGCCCTGAGCCCGGATAGTGCATGGGCCGGATCATAAGTTTCCCGGTCCTACAATAGCCCCTCAAAATCCTGCTATCCGACTCCTCGGACGGATAGGGGGGTTTTGATGACATCACATATCTGCTAATGCTTGTCCATTCTTGTCACCTATCGGTTCCCGAGACTTTTTATCTACCCTAGATACGTTCTTAGAGCCCTTGGAAGGCGAAACGTGGCCTCATTAAATGCGGGCGGTTTTGTATTTCCCACGTTCAACGGTATGATGAAGATCGAACGGTCGTGATCCCTTGGTTTTTATGGGCGGGAAAACTTGTGCAGTTACCCTAGAAAGTATAAGAGATTTTTTGGAAAGGATCTGTCTCTTTAGTTTTGCACTTAAGAGCTCTAGCGCGTATATTCTGGGTTCACCTGGATTTTCGTCCAAATTCAAGTCTATCTCCAGCACAAAAAGCCTATCCGAAGCGTCTTTCTTCTTTTGTGTAAGTTCCCTACCTCCATTAACTTGTGCTTTTTCTTTTCTGGGTTTATTTCTTTTTGGCTCCCTTTTCTTTCTCGTCGCGGGTTGGGTTTGTTTAGAAAATCACAAAGATGACTAAATTGAGACTGAGGAAATTAGTCGATATTGAAGAGGCGATGAATAAGTTCATCGTCGATTATAGGATTCCCCCCAACGTAAGTTTGAAGCACTGTAAGATGGGGGAATGGCACTACAAGAGGGAAACGGGCGCGGTAGTAATTCCCGTCCTCGCCTTTGTAGAGGGAGGTATGAGAATTCCTATGGGGCCAGTGACGAGGGGTTACCTCAGGCACTTCCGTTTAGCCCCCACCCAGTGCGCCGGCAACGTTTTGAGGATTCTGGGTTGCGTGGATGCCTTAAATGAGAAGATGGGGTTAAGACTGACCCATCATGACGTGAACTGGTGCTATAACCTCCAAAAATTGAAGGGGAAAACCTACTACCTGAAGTCGAGGGACGAAAGGGTTCGGTTAATCCAGTGCCTCCCTGACTCCAACAAAAGACTGAACAAGGATTTCCTTATCGTCTCTGGGGAATGGCACGATGGCGACCCGTGCCCCATAGTAGAAGGAGAACCAGGTGGGGTACTGGGAATGGAAGGGAGATGACCCTTTACACCATTCTAATCTAATGTTTGTTCGGTAACTAACCATGCGTATGTGTTTGTCTTTTTGTAGATCTACACGCCTACACACGGCATTTTCACTTAGTCAATCGGGCGGACTTGGAGACCGTTTTGCAAGCAGCAGTTTTTGTAAATGACAGAGATGGTCAAGTCCGAGCTGCTCACAAGATATTAGGGTACCCCCCTGTTCAGAAGTCATTTGCGGACGCAAGGCATGTGATCAGCGCTAGCTGCCCTTGGCTTCCAAAAATTACCGTGGTTGAGACGGGATTTTTAATCTCCCAGGAACCAGCTGTCCCTGAGAACACCCCACTGGTGGGCCCCTCATCGTCTTATCAAGTAGCAGAGGACGAAGGCGAGCCAGATCGGCCCGAGGAAGGTTTTGGGGTATTTGACCAAGCCCTCCAATCCGAGGATCCTTCTGGTGACCTAGGCGACCCAGCCTTATCCGAGGCGGAATTGTCGTCAGTAGGCACCTCTTCTCAAACCGAGATGGGAGTCAAGAGAATACCACTGACCCCCCTTCTCGAACTCCTCGAGGACCAACCTGGGAAGGATATACAGGGAACGCCACAACCCAATGCTCCTTCCCCACCACCTCGGCCTCTAACTATCCAGACCAGATCATCTTCCACCAAGTCACAGCCACAATCCCCCCACCCCGCACTTCCTGCTTCCTCCCAACCAGCCCGGCCTCCTCGTCCTGAAGGCACTGACCCAAAGAGAAAGAGGAGTCCCAAGGGTAAGGGAGTCATGGACGGGGGAAAATCCCAACCTTCCAAGGAGAAGGAGGAGGCCCCGCGTACTAAACAACTGAAGATTGGACACCAGAGTAAAGGCAAAGAAGCTGAAGCCCAATCCACCCAAGGCAAGGGAAAGGGGATAGAGGCCTAGTCCCTGCCGAGTGCCTGGCTTCCCGCCCCAATGCTTCACGGGGGTCCACTACTGGAAACGGCATCCCTGAGGGACCTTGGAGATGGTGAGGGTGGCTACGTGGCTGACGCGTTAGGGAGAACCATGCTACTCCCTAATGACATGGATGAACTGAGGAAAATTAGGATGCAGGAGGTCTTCCTCAGTACTAAGAGGTACTTGGGCATGGTAAGATTTTTTCGAAACCTAAAACCTTATTAACTCTTGTCACCGGTTTGTCATTAACTACACGCTCATCTCCCTTGCTAGGCTCTCCAGGTAACCTATAGAATGGAGGAAGAGGTGAATAACAGGAGTAAGGCGGCCGAGAACGAACGCAAGAAGCGCATAACGGCCTCGAAGACTCTCGAAGCCTCTGAGGATGAACTTGCCAAAGTCAAGGCTGACTTAACAATAACTATCCATGAGAGGGATAACGTCTCGGCGGGCCTAGCTAGCGCCCAAAAACAGGCCGAGGACCAAACAAAGCGCGTACTTGAAGCCGAGGATCAGTTGCGAATAGCCAAAGATCTGATCGAGGGTTTAAATAAGCAACTGGCCGCGGCCGTGCATGAGAAAGGGGTGGCAGAATACGCCCGTGATGAAGCCCAAAGGGCCAAGAAGGAGGCCGAGTTTGCCAAAAACGTGGCAGAGATTGCCAAGGAAACGGCCGAGGATGACGATTATAATGCGGGGGTGACCGAAACCCAAGCCATCCTTAAAACCCAGATTCCTGGAGTGTGCAGGTTCTATTGCTCCCAGGTTTGGGAAGAGGCATTGAAGCGAGCTGGGGTAGATGTTTCATCTGATTTGTGGAAGGCGGAGAATATATTCTACCCTACTGCCATCCGCGAGGCCACTTCTACCAGCTCCGTGACTATGGATGTCCAACCTGAGGAAGGGGTCACCCCGTCGGAAGACTTACAGGTCAGCGGTTCTTCTGGCCAGATGCTCAAAGAGGGAGAACTTCAAGATGTGATAGAAATATCTCGGCATACAGATCCTGAGGCACCTAGAGAGGTTACTGAGCCCGTGGTTGGCATTCAGGTGTCTAGTATTGAGGAGCCAGCCGCACTTGCCCAGCCGCCGCAGGCAGTTCCCCTTACTGTGGTTCCCCAGAGTACCAATGCTGACCCTGTTCAACCTTCCCAAGAAGGGACTACCCTCCAGGGCGTCGAAGTTGATCCTGTTCCTTCTTCCCAGGATGTGGCCGACGCAAAACTAAAAAAGTAGAAATCTTGGCTAGGCTTTTGTATTTATTTTGAGTTTAACGATCAACTTGCTTTTTTTTTTTTTTTTGAAAACTTTCTAATCTGTTGATAATTTGAAACCGTTTGAACATGTATATATGAAATCCTTTCATTCCTTTTTCCTTCTGGTTAACTGATAATTGTCCTCGCTGATACTTAATGTTGTTTATGAATCCTGCACTAATTTATCTTAACATGTATGAATATTTGTGCATGCGATACATTTAACATCATGCTTCAAAACCCTAGCTTATTTGCACCCGGAGAGTCTTTAGACTCATTTCTAACCCTCATTCAACTAAGATATAGGTATTATTCTAGATATCACGTGTAGCTACTAAGTCTTGCTTAGTGCCCAGGTTCCCTGAAAGTGGTTGTTTTCCCCATGTATGAATATTGCATGATCCGAGGACCATACAATACCTTGGTTCTGTACAAAACTCAGTTTTCTCATCCAAGTAGTTGGTTTCCCCATAGGCTTGAGTCCGAGGACCATGCAATGCCTTGGTTCTGTCCAAAACTCAGTTTTCTCATCCTGGTCCATAAAACCATGCATGTTTCTCTTCAGTTTTCTCCAAGTAGTTGGTTTCCCCATAGGCTTGAGTCCGAGGACCATGCAATGCCTTGGTTCTGTCCAAAACCCAGTTTTCTCATCCAAGTAGTTGGTTTCCCCATAGGCTTGAGTCCGAGGACCATGCAATGCCTTGGTTCTGTCCAAAACTCAGTTTTTTCATCCAAGTAGTTCGTTTCCCCATAGGCTTGAGTCCGAGGACCATGCAATGCCTTGGTTCTGTCCAAAACCTAGTTTTGATAAGTAGTTGGGGGAATTATCCCCTCGGCTATGGCGTAGGATCTTGGTTTAAAGGGACCAGCCCCTCGGCCTAGCCCTGGAACCATCCATGCTATTGACGCTACAAAGCGCAGCCTCTAGTGAAGAAACGTAGCCCCTAGTGGGACTTTACTCTAAAACACTATATTCAACTACTGAAAATGACGTGAAGGATGGTATCAACCCACCACCAGTGCCAAGACACAAGCCCTTCCCACAGACGGCGCCAATTGTAAGGACATGATTCGTGGCGGACCGTAATAGTGTTGGGTTCGCACGTAAAAAGGCCCAAACAACATCATTTGTAGAGCGTGGGTTTGAAAGGTTAGGTCTTGGTCGCCAAACGGTGGGTTTTACGTGATATGCATACATGGTTAGGTCGTCCTCGCCTTAGGAGTCTTTCTCCTGGAGGCGGGCTGGGAGGCTCTGGTTTTTGGCCATTTTTCCCAGCCCCCTCTTTGCACACTCACTTTTACATTATATAGTCCTTCTTGGTTGATCCTAGCCATCCACTTGTAGGTCAGGCAAGTACTTAGTCCTGTACCTGTCCCATCAGCTGTCCCCTCTTACTTTTCTGTTTAGTCGTGAGGATCAAGGTTACACCGTCCAAGCGTCTTCTCTTATTAATATGATCAGAACATTGGCCAGTGCATTTAATGTGAAGGGGACGTATTTTCTTTGAACCTACTTTGCACCGCCCCCCCCATATGGGCCTTATTCCACTCACATCCCCTTCAGGGGATTATTCGGGGGCGGCCTTCACTAAGACGTTGCTCTTCTCATCAGAGTCCTGGAGTGCCGAGGACAGGGTCGTCCTCAGCTGTTCCCCTTAACCCCTCGGCCTTTGATCACTCGTCCACGGCACGGGCCCTAAGCCCGGATAGTGCGTGGGCCGGATCATAAGTTTCCCGGCCCTACAATATATATATATATATATATATATATATATATGTATGTATGTGTGTGTGTACATATATATATATTATAATAAATATAAAAGTTTACATAAAACATTACCTTAATTCAGAACAAATTATTCATGATTTTAGACTTTATCATCAATTAAAAGAAAAAAAAAACATAATATAAAAAATAGAAAACTTATTTGTTCATTACATACTAAAAAAACAAATAATACTAATAAGTTAATGCAAGTAAGTTACCCTTCTATTCTTACAAAAATTCAAAAATTATAAAACTAAAAAAAAAAAAATTTATGTAGCGGCCAATATTACCCGAAATTGGCTAATATGGCCAGTACATGGCCGGTACAGCTGGTATTTAAACCGATACAAAACGTTGGTGTTTCGATACTTAGGTACACACTCAATCATCAACACGTGGAACTTACTCATTTGTGAGATCTATACATTATGTATGTGTATTTTTTTTTTTTTTTTGGGTAGAAACATTACATTATGAATGTGTAGATACTTAGGTACACACTCAATTATCAAGTATCAATTATATTGTGATAAGGGGTGGCAATTAGATGGGTTGAGTAAATTTTGGGTTGGATCATAAATAGGTTAGATACACAATCACCCATTTATGATCCATATAAATATAAATTAAATATTTATTACCCACCCAAACCATTATAATTTAGATGGGACCCAACCCACCCATATAACTCATTATTAGATTTATATATACTTACAAATACCCAAAACTAGTAAATTACCAAAATATATTCACTAAAAAGGAATTATTACCAAAACACCCACTAATTTTTTTTTTTTTTAGTAAACCAATATGTTTTCAAAAAAATTAAGAAAAACAAAAGAAAAATTACCAAAATACCCACATTTTTTTCACCCACTATTTAGTTTCTGAGAAAACTGAGATTCTGAAAGTCTCTTGGTTGGAAAAATGAGAGAGAGAGAGAGAGAGAGAGAGAGAGAGAGAGAGAGAGAGAGAGAGAGAGAGAGAGAGAGAGAGAGAGAGAGAAGTTTGGTAGCTAAGAAAATGTGAAGAAAACCCCAAGAAAATCAATGAGAAAGAAGAACAGAGATATTTGACAAAAGGGAGTCAATCTTGTACCAGAGGCTGTACCGGTTTGACTAGTGGAACGATATATTTCGATACCGATCAATGTCAGTGTACTGTTTCGAGTTTACTGTTATTTTTTATATTTATAAATATATATATATATATATTTATATTTATATATGTATGCATGTGTGTGTGTGTGTACATATATATTATAATAAATATAAAAGTTTACCATAAACAATTACCTCAATTCAGAACAAATTATTCATAATTTTAGACTTGAGCATCAATTAAAAGAAAAAAAACATAATATAAAAAATAAAAAACTTATTTGTTCATTACATACTAAGAAAACAAATAATATTAATAAGTTAATGCAAGTAAGTTACCATTCTATTCTTACAAAAATTCAAAAATTATAAAACTAAAAAAAAAAAAAATTTATGTACCGGCCAGTATTACCCGAAATTGGTTGATATGGCCAGTACATGGCTGGTACGACTGCGTCGGCTGGTATTTAAACCGATACAAAATGTTGGTGTTTCGATACCGGTATGGTACATACCGGCCAGTATCGGTACGGTATTGACCACATTGGTTTGACGGCTAGGTTTGTAACTGGGTTAAATTAGTGTTTTATCTTTTATTTATTTATTTAAATGTGTTAAACTTTAAATTTTACATGGCTTAGTGGGTACCCAATGAATTTAACCATTAAAACTCATTTAAATAATGGGTCTTTTCCCATTTAACCCAAATGTTTAATTGGGTTGAATCAAGACTTATCTAAATTAGACAAGTAATCAATGGGTTAATGGATTTGGATAAAATTTGTCATCCCTTATTTGTGAGTGATGCAAATGGATATTGGGAGCAAGTGTGGGAAAAACCATGGGCAAGTGGCCTCCCATTTTTTTTTTTTTTTTTATTCAGGGTGCAAATTGATATTGGAACAAAGGCTTTGCTATTAACATTGGAACATCCACAAGCAGACTTAGGGCAGTTAATTAAGAGAATGATTATACACGACTTGGCAGCTGGGTTATAGAAATGTAATTTTGGAAATCGATTCTATTATATTGTGCTAAATGTTATCACCTCTAATAGAAATTGTTTTCTTCCTGTGTTGGCTTTCTTTGATTTTGGATTGTAATGAATTACTGAGCTGGCCATAGAGGGTGATACCTTGGCACATATACCGTGAGACCAATCAATGTGCCAACGTTTTGATAAAGAGGGAAAGATCACAATCACACACACACTGACACTAGTGGAATTGAATAAATTCCAAAGTTTTTTGTTGCAAAATTTTGTATGGGACTTAAGGGGTTAATCTTAGAAGACAGATACATTAACATACCCCCTCCCATGGTTTGTAACAAGTTTAGTTAGTAAATAAAGAATTCCATGTTCAGAGGGCAAAAAAAAAAGAAAAAGAAAAAGAAAAGAATAATACAGTATATATTGTTTTCGAAGTCCATGAGAACGGGTTTTTGTTGTTTATATTTTATTATTTATATATTGAAGAAATTTCAGTGACTTCTATCAAGAAAAGAAAAAGAGAAAAAAAAAGAAAAAAAAAAACTTAAAACACGAATCTCCCCTATATAGTTTGTTTTGTGATAGTTACATATCTCTTGTGGTTAACTTGGGTATATTTTAGTGCTGAAAAGATAGCATGAGTGAGATGCCTATGATGAATATAACAACAATGAGATATAAAATAAGGGTATAGTACTTCTAATTCTATTAATGTTACTTAAAATCATGGTTATTTTCTCATTTTCTTTAATTACAAAAGTGTCTCAAGGTTTCGGAGCTCTGTATAAAGGCAAATCGTAAGGAGATATAATTTATCCGTTTTTTTGTTTGAGTACATTTTAAGCTTTCAATTTTTTATTTTTAATATATAAAAAGAGAGCAACTACTTTTATAGGATAAATTCTTTCAACCAAGAACAAACGATAGGAACTTCACCACACAACACACTTCACGTTTAGGGTTAATTGTACCATATACTAATTTTAATATGATTGATGTTTCTAGAAAAGAAAGGGATCGCATTTCAATTAAAAGAGGGAGAAAGTGAAAGGAATCACATGAGTCAAAAACTTTTTGGGTTTATGTCATGTGATATATTCAAAGTTGATTAGCTTAATGTAGAAAAAGAGATTAGAATAAAATTTATACTTGGAAGAAGAGAATTAAAAAAAAAAATGTTGCAACATGATTCACAACTGGAACAAATCATTGCCGTTATATTATTATTATTATTATTATTATTATTATTTGTTAAATGATCAAATTGCGAATCAAGTCTGAATTCTGATTGTCGGTACTCAAGGAATTGAAAAGGATGCCCACCTTTTAAGTGCTATGGAAAGATAGATCAACTAATTAATTAAGTACTTTAATTTAAGTTAAAGCCAACCGTGCAACCTTTTTAGCTGTTGTACACAAATCTATAAGTGGAAAGGTAATATTACCTTTGCTGCCGAATGCAATAATTAGAAAGTGTTCCTTTGGCACTCTGCAATGATGATCGTTAGGTGGTTTGACAGCGTTGAGGAAGAAAGAAAATTTATCATATATCTTATATATGTATTTAGCTTCTCACATAAAAAAGGGTGTGAATCTTATAAGTGTAGAGTCTATCTTCATGTAAAAGAATGAATACATATATTTGATAAGTACTATCTCATTTAGAAGAGTTAATTATTTTTATTTGAAAAATAAATTGAATATAATTATCTCAGAGGAAATTATATTTATAAGCATTATAATTTAGAGGTAATAAATTAAATTATATAGTTTCATTCCAAAGGTAATAAGTTCAATTTTGAAATTTCAAAAAGTAATAAATTAAATCCTATAATTTCGAAAATGTAGTACAAATTATGATGCCATTCCATTTAATTGGGTTGAGATTTATTTTTATTTTTTTGAAACTTCATGATTTAATTTATTACTTTTTGAATTTTAAACATTTATTTGTTACATTCTTAAATTAATTATATGTTTAATTAAAAAAATTTCTAAAAAATTATATCTATAAAAAAATGAGTTTTTAAAATTTTTTCACGTAAGCTAAATAAATTGCAAAATAAGTTCATTCGATCACAAGTTCTATGCATTAGATACATATAAGCAAGGTTGTTGAAATCGGGATCTTACGTGGGATAGTGGGAGGAAGGTGGAATCGTGGATCGTATGATCAAATCATAGATCGTAAGATCCTATATTATTTGAGAAAAAAAAAAAACATTAGTATGTTAAATAATCACATAAATTATACATTCATTCATAAATTTGCATCCATTTGATGTAAGGACAGACCCAGGATTTTAAACTAGCAGGGGCCAGAGTATAAAGAAAAAAAAAAATCTAAATAGACATCCATATAGTATTTAAAAATTATAAATGCATAAAATCGTTGTTTCTAAATACAATAAGATGCAAACATCTACCAACAAAGACAAAACGAAAAAACAATAATGTTTAAAGTAAAAACTCCTAACCTTTGTTTTTCTGCCAAATTTAAAGATATTAATTTTGAGTATTAATAAAAAACAAAACCAAAATTTATCTCATAATTTTGGACATTAAAGAGGTGGAGTCAAATCTTACTGCCTTTCCAAATTTATAAACCCCAGGTTTAGGCATTAAAACCAGAAGTTATTTGGTTGCATTTTTAGAATTTTGAAATTAAATCTAAGGTTTTCAAAGAAAATTTTGCCTAAAGAAAGGTAGTGAATTTCCTAATGGGTGTTAAGGATCCTCCTATGAATGCTCCTTAGGGCCTTTAGTCAAATTTGTTAAATGTTGTTTTTGGGTCAAAAGATCTGATTATCTATATCACATAAAAAAGGAATGCAAGTTTGTGATTGAAAAAATCGTAAATTTTATGCCAATCTATATAAAGATATTTAGAATCAATATCTTGAAATGTTCTACCATAGAATGAACAAAGTTTATTGTTCAAAATTTTCCATGTATATATACATGTTGCTTTGACTTTGAAAATAGAGCACGAAAATTTTTCCATTTATACACAAATCTCACCACACGTATTCATGAAAACTTTGGTGGTATCTATATGCTTATGCATCATACTTTCATAAATTGACCCATAATTTTAATGCTTAGTACGAAATAAATTACATTTTATGCACATACATATTTGTGTTACGTAAACACACTAAGGGATACTATGCTAAAAACTATGCCATAGATGCATCAACATATACCGTCCTTAAGCCACAACAAATTTTATACATTTGTGGTTAATAATATTTGTGAATTTCTTACTTGACAATGCTACTCCCAGTCTAACACTTTGCACAGTAAAAGTACTAGATTATTTAATGTACCTATATTCTTAAGTTCATAAGCTTTAGAATGAGAACTTGTCAAAAAGAAATAGCCAAGAAAGAGATCAAAAAGTCTTAAGTGGAAAAGGGGAATACAACCAAAGATTGTGAAAATTCCTTTGACATCACAAATGGCGAATCAAGCCCTAGTAGCTTTAAAGCTAATATCAACCCAACAAAGAAAAGCTCGTTGAAGAGGAATCAACTTGAAAGGATACCAAAAATCCAGTACACACATCCAAGTCACTTGTCATGTGCACAAAGTGGTTCCAAGCCAAGCATGAATGTTCTGACATCCTTGCAAAGGTGGGCTCAGATATTCAATTTCTAAAAAAGTCTCTAAGGCTGACAGGTAATTAAAACCTTACTCTTCCTCCTATTAACTTTCTAAAACTTAATTGTTAAGTGTAACGTATATAGTTTATATTTAAGGCATTGCATAATCTTTGGCATCATTACTCTAAATACCATAATAATATATGGATGTCAAGAAAGAGAAGCCAAATCCTAAGATGATTGTTGGATGTGCTCAAAAGCGGAAAGTGATGGATTGTGTTATTTAATAATTCATCTCTTTTTTCCTTTTAACATTTGCAATGCTGTGTTATTTTGAAAGTTAAATACCCATTGAGCAAGGTCAAAAAGGAGTATATATATCTACCCTCATATAGATTCAAACAGAACGTGCATCAGGGGTTCAACCAATTGGTTGAATTACCCGAAACACCAGTGGACTACCAAGTTTAATAGTAATCTTATGACAAAGGTCAACTACGTGGAAAATAGCCTTATAAAGATTGCTAAA
Source organism: Quercus lobata (assembly GCF_001633185.2). Classification (NCBI taxonomy): domain Eukaryota; kingdom Viridiplantae; phylum Streptophyta; class Magnoliopsida; order Fagales; family Fagaceae; genus Quercus; species Quercus lobata. The sequence continues at coordinate 27,140,206 of NC_044905.1, read as the reverse complement.
TGTGAGCCTACCAAAGAAAAAAAAAATTGTAAAAACAAAGAGAAACCTGTCAAGAATAGGAGTATCCAAAATAATTGACGATCTCTACTGTAGTCTCGACACTTTAAAGAAGCCTATAGTATAGCTTCATTCTTTATACATCATATAATACTTCTTTGTGATTTATATAGAGTACGCTTTATCGAATGACATCAATTATTGTGCAACATGCAATTGCCTATTTGTATATTGTCATTCCTAACGAAATGCAGCTAACTCTATCGAAGTGAGTCATCTTAAATGACCATGGTCAAAACGCTCCCGTCAAAAATAAGATTAAGCCCAAAGAAAGGAAAATACAAGTTCAAACCATGATAGGTGATTCCTTTGGTCGTTGTCAGATAAGGATTGCACCTTTCATGTCTGAGTAGGAGGCAAACCCTCTGGATATATCTACATCTTCAAATAGTTGGAACAAAATATAGCAACGATACTGCCCAATTCTTGGGCATTAAGGTCAGATTTAAAATTTTCTTTTCCTTTTAGCTCATTTGCAACAACGTTTGAAGTCAAGTTTTAGGTATTATGACAAATATCATTATTGCCATATAAAAAACCAGCTATAAATTTAAAATAAGATCATAACTATTTACCATGATAAATATTTTGACTGTTTATCATAAAGGAAAATATCATTAAACACACCGAATTCCAACACTCTTTAAGAAGTTTAAACATTTTGTGCCAAGAATTATTTAGTTGCATGAGAATAGGATAATGATTATGAAAACGATTGTTAGAAAGGTAAATTCCTAAATCACAAGATTAGTACAAACATGCACAATTGACACAAAATGCTAGATAATTTCTTGCTAAAGTTAAAAGGCTTGATTAGTAATATCTACTCTAGATAGTGCGACCTATTTTAGACTTTTGATCTCTAACCGATCAAATAATCTTAAGTTCGTCCGTTTCTTTTGCTATTCTACTATCGTCAAAACAAAGAAAAAAGTGGAAATGGTTGAATTGCCTATAGAGCATGTGCTTCATACATAAAATAAGACAATTTGGTTTGATTGCATGGCATTAAGTGTGGCTTTAATCCTCACTAAGTTTTCATACTCTTACATGAAATGATATTGTTTGGAGGTAAGCTATATCAATTCACCCAAAATTTTGTATAATATGTAAACTTATAAGAGGTTTGCTAGATTACTAGCTTTAGAAATGCAAAAAACAGATATTCCAAATTTTCTAAGGGGATGTCATAATTTGACGAAGAAAAACCCTTAAGAAGAAAATAAAGATATAGCTAAAAGTTGTGAAAATTCCACCTACATCACAAATGCCGAGTTTAACTCTTGTAAATTATGGAGTTGTACAAATCCAATGAGGAAGAGCTCTATAAGTAAGAGTTCAATGACAAAGAGTTCGTCAAGAAGACTACAACAATGAAAAAATCAAGGTATGTACAATATAGTATTGAGATTTAAGGTCTTCTATTGAGGTAATTCATTTCTTTCTTTCTTTTTAATTATCCATGAGATTATTTTATTGAAACTAACTAATATCAAGCTTGCATGATTATTACAAATGTGTATGTGGAACATGTTGAAAATATTGCCATAAAATTTTTACAATTATCACAATCAATACGACTACATTATTAGTAGCATATGTTTCATTGTCATGAATCTGAGAAGTTTTATTAAGTTTCCTAAACTTAAAATGCTAGATGATTGTGTTCACAATATGCCCATGAGTTTAAGTTTCAATAAATTTTCGCTCACCAAAATCTTTTTAAATCGCTTTAAAAATCATATACGGTGCAAGCGCCTAACAAAGACTAGTTTAAAGAAGCATATAGTCAAATAGCTTCAATTTTTATACTTCTCTTTGATTCATATAGAATGCACTTCGTCTTGTATAGCACGCAATTGCACATTACATTGTCATGCAATTAGCACTATTGAAGTGACTTAAGCGTACAATTAAAGAAGAAGGAAGAGGAAATTGCTATTACAAACGGCAATGACCATAGTCATCAAAGCACACCCCAAAAAAAAAAAAAAGTTCCAATCATGATAGACCATTCCTCTAGTCGTCAACAAACGAGAATTGTACTTTTCACATTTGAACGGAGGCAAAAACGTGGCCTAGTTTTTACGCCTTCAAAAAATTGAAGCAAAAGAGATCTAGGCCTTAGACATGAAGTATCAGCAGTGATAAAAAGTGGTCGTCTAAAGAAATCACTTCGCTCCTCAGCAGTAATAAAAAATGGTTGTCCAAAGAAATTACCTTACTCTTCAGTAGTGATAAAAAAATGATCGTCCAAAGCTCACTTTCAAGATCAAGCTATGATCCCTCGAACGTCCAAAAAGACCTTCAAAAGGCAGATACTAAGAAGTCGTTGCAAAAATACTACCATTCTTGAAGAAGAAAGTAGTTGAAGATAAAGAAGTCTGAATCTAAACAAGTCAAGAATATTCCCAAAGCCTGACTAGCACAAAGCAAAATCAGACTTGGGAATGGGGGGCAATTGATGAGTCCATGAAAATTATTAAGGTCGTCCATCTTAATGGACGGTCATTGCGTCATTAGTAGGCCATCAAAGATAGATGAGTAACCATCCAATACATTCAATAATGATCATCAAATGCCTTAAACCCTCTTATCAAGACAAAGAACGTTACAATTAGGGTAATAATCACCCTTATTTATGTCCAATAGCTACCTAAGTCACCTATAAAAGGGACAATCTGTCTCACTTGCTAAGGTATGTCAAAAGCTACAACAAAACACTATCTAAATATGAGAAATATGGGGTGATACTAACTTAAGAATCGGAGGCTCCCTTATCGGGCATAACCCGGTGGTCTCTTCGATCTATCTCTCTTTATCTTGCAGGTCCTACAAGATTGTCTAAAGCTCCGGATTTGACGAGTGACCCAACTGACGATTTTGGCTTCATCAGAAGCGTCCAATTTGGTTTAAAACTTTGGTTTTCTCTTTGTGGTGTATTACATAATTTTGTTTGACAAAATTGTAACTATAGCTGTTGATAGTGGATTTAAAAACATGAATCGCAATAAGGATTCCAACTAGAATGGAGTTCGAACTACGAACTCCCAAGAGTCCACCAATTAGGAAGACGTAACAAGAGAGAGGCCTACTACTTAGGCCGAAGACAAACTAGTGGGATTGCTTGGAGACACTCCAAAAATCAAATCAAAAAAGGAATTCAGAGAGGAAGTCTTAAGAGAAAAGTTGTAGAGGAACAACAGATAAAAATGCATACATTTTCCTTTGAAAATTCAATAGTTGGGAGAAGGGGATTTGACTTTGAACGTATCTATTGGAAATACTAAGAAGTGTGAATTAAGTTACAAAATTGTTAAGAATACATACATTTTTTACAAGTCTTAAGTGATATTTATAGGTTTTGTTGGTGGTGGCATAAAGTCAGGAAGATAGCTTGACAATATACCATCCCCTCAAGCTGGCTAAAGGAACATGATATTAGAATGTTCTTTCCTAATCTCAAGGGTTTAATTTAGTGATTCGTAAGGCCTTATGATATCTATGAGATCCTAAGTTCGAAATCTCTTACTAGCATCCTAAGGCCACTCCAACAGATTTTTCATTATAATAACTCGGTGTGTGTAGGACAGGAAGGACTGCATACATCTAAATGAATGGTCAAATACTTTAAGACGTGGGAAGTAATAAATGCAAACGGTGGTTATGATCTTAGCGGAGTTTGGTCCACCAACCTCCAAGTAGGCTTCTTTGATCCAATTCTATTTCGTAGCCTTGCCCCAGACTTGTAAACTCAACCAGTCTCGTCGGTCATAGGGTCGTCTGGGTTACATAGTCTTGGGCCAAACCTAGTTGTGATGAAAATGAACCCCTCGGGCCCGTCTTTACAGGGCTTAAGCATTCTGGACCTATGGAGCTTTCCCCTCCCCTCTGGTACCTCCTTTGTCTCAGTCGTCATACCAAGATACTTAATGAATTTGGTTATGTATCAATTTTCATTGTACTTTGAATTTCATATATGCACGCACGTTGGTACGTGGGATGAAAATGACTGGCTGCTTTCCAAGAACGAATGTGTTGAGGAAGGAAGTGCTCCACCTTGCATTCTGGATATGTTATATATTAATGATCGTTTGACAATATTTGTACTAAACTACATCTACATGCAATGACCTGTCGTTTGCCTTGATAGCCACGGTGACCGCCATTACATGATTTTCCAACTTTTTACTAAGAGAGCAATTAAGGATATTTAGGTCCGTATAGTACACCCATTCAAATACATGTTTTCAATTTTTAAACAATATTATACATATTTTAACATACTTTTCCACTCACATGTATTTCCACATATATTTTTAAACATATTTTTAATTTTTAAATACATATACCAAACATCTCTTAACTTATTAGGATTGAAATGTTGAGATTTGAAAAGTACGCCAAAGCTTTGGCATACCTTCCTAATTGCCAGCTGGTGCTATTGCAGCTGACTAGATATTGATATTTTAGGGCCTAGGACAAATCCTTGAATTTGGTAACAGTTGGCTATATTAATCTAATCAATTATGGTGATTCTCAAAAAGAAAAAAAGAAAAAAAAATCTAATCAATCATGGAACAGTTATTTTAATGCATGCATCTGATTGACAATTTGCTCAACCATATTATACATAAGAGAATTCATTTTGGGGGGGGAGGATGGGGCCAAAATTTATATATAAAACCGACTACGTGAACTCTTTATCCCCACAGAAAAATTCCTAATTGCCAGCTGGTGCTATTGCAGCTGACTAGATATTGATATTTTAGGGTCTATTACAGATCCTTGAATTTGGTGAAAGTTGGCTGTATTAATCTAATCAATCATGGTGACTCTCCAAAAAAAAAAAAAAAAAAAAAAAAAAAAAAAAAAAAAAATCTAATCAATCAGGGAACTGTTATTTTAATGCATGCATCTGATTGACAATTTGCTCAACCATATTATATATAAGAGAATTCATTAGGGGGGGATGGGGGCCAAAATTTATATATAAAATCGACTACATGAACTCTTTATCCACACAGAAAAATTCCAAACCCCATCCCACAAACCTATTTTCGAAATGGAGCACCATATGTGTCATTTAAAGGAACTTAGCAGGGATATCTTGGCAGATATCTTTGTTAGAACTGATGGTTCAACCCTGGCTTCTGCTGCCTGTGCTTGTTGTGAACTCCATGATGTTGCCCGAGACCAAAGCTTATGGAGACAGTTATGTCGGGCCACATGGCCATCTACTGCACTTGAAGAAGCCCAACATGTTATTTCATCTTCACCCATTGGTGGTTTTGACAAGTTCTATGCCTACTCTTATCCCCTAATATTACATGCCAAAGGTACCAAACCTATGCCCTTCAAATGTCCAGAACTAAAAACCCATGTTTCCCCTTCTGAACTTGCATCGCTAGTAGATGTCTACTTCAGGAAAGAGTGTGTTCTATCTAAAGTATTAGATGGCATACCTGAAGCTATGAATTTTAGCCATGCCAAAGATAGTGAATACAATTGGAACATGAACTCTAACGACTGTTGGAGATGGTACTCAAATTGCCCATTTAAACTAGAGCTGTTGAGCCTTGATTATGACAAATTCACAGGCTTTTACAATGAAAGCTATGCCAACAACGAAAACGACAATCATTGCCATGGCCTTGATGCCAATGATGAAGGAAGAGGCTTTCCATCCACATCAGGGGTTGATGATGAAAATTTGAGACATGATTACAGCATGGAGCTGATGGAGAGCCTCAGGTTAAGTTGGGTGCTGCTCGACAAGAAAAACGGCAGAAGTGTTAATCTCTCAAGCTGGAAGCCATTGTTAGTACAGAAAACCTGGCCTTTTCATGGGGTTTATTTGATTCACTTTGGAAGCATTGTAGCAGTAGAGGAGAGCTTGCTGCCTCACAAGTTGTCCAAGTGCATAATAATTGTTAGATGCAAGATGACAGAAGGTGAAGGGTGTCCAAAATGGATGGAAATCAGCATGCAAATGGAGGACTTGACAGGGGCAAGTGTTAGTGGAAGTAAGGGCTTGATGGTCCTGAATCATGCTCTAAACTGCTTGCAGAGTTCAAATCACCTTGAAGTTGAACAGGGTTTTCATCAGTATGAGAAGAAAAGGAGAGAGATGATGAAGAAAAAACAATTCAGAGAAACATTAATTGACAGTTTTTGTGTAACAATTGAGATTACCGTCTTAGTTGTTTTTTGTTACTATTTTTTTATTTTCTAACATTTCTCTTCCAAATCCAATGCAATCTTATCAGCTCAAAACATTTGTAAAACATCTAAGCTGCACAACAGTTCTATATGGTTCAAGCATTTAAATCTTTAGACAGCAGCAGCAAAATGCTGAGAGTTACAGAGTTTGCATTGAAAAAAAAAATCAAGTACATAAATCAGTACTTAACGTGAAGAAAATTGTCCCCATGATAAAAATCAGAATTGAGATAGCAATACCACACATAATCTCTACCCGTCTATCTATAGTTTCTTTGAAATGAAGCAACTCTGACGTTCTTCAAGAAATCCTCCACTCCAAAATTTTAGTGTGGTGAGCTAAAGAGAGTACTGGTAATAATACCAGTGGCCTCAATGTAGCGATCCACACACCTAGAGATGCAACTACTCTCACTCCCGCTCATGCTAGACCCTGGTTTTGTAATACACTTGTCAAAGCACTTTGTGCTTATTGTCTGCATGAAAAAAGAAAAAATAATCCAAAAATGTCAAAGAAAGTAAAATATAAACTGCAAAAAGAAATTAAGCTAGAAGCTATTCTCTAGTAAGAAATGTCCACAAGCATTTCTCAAATAAGATTTTAAGCTAGAAATTTGCGATGCAGTCAATAAATTAAATGTAATTAGTTAGCAAAGTCCAAAGTAGTTTTTAATCTCTAGCAAGAGATGTCAATTTTTATGTCTTAAATAAGAATTTAGGATAGTAATGTGTGACACAGTCAATAAGGTAAACCTAATTAGGTAGCAAAGTAAAAAATAGTTATTAAGTATCAAATGAAGTTTGCAATACTTTATATATTTTGGAGTATATATTTGGTACTCATGAGAGGTTGGGTCTTGGTGCCATGGCAAGTGCCTTCCACAAAAAGTGAAGGGTTACAGGTTTGGGTTGGGGTTCGAGAATCAACCTCTCACTTTTTTTGGGGGGGGGGGGTGTTCAAGTTTACTTACTAAAAACCTCCTATAAACCCCACAAAAAGTAGAAGCTTTGTGCAATGTGAACAACCCTGTAAATTAGGTACCTGCACCCTCCATAGCAGCTAAGGCTTCTATAATATAGGAAATACAATTCATCTAATCGAGGCAACATTATAAGATCAATTTGCTAAACCCACATAATCGTAATTGGCCATCCTGTGCACATAAATATGGATGAAATTTTTTTAATGTACAGCTAACATCAGCTAACTTATCAAGTAAAATGGTTAAAATTATACATGTAATTCCCTATGGCATAAATGGCTAAACATAACAAACACTAGGATTTTTTTTTCCTTTTAAATTTGTAAGTTACACTATTACACACGCACCCAGTGGATCTTGAACCCACAACCTCACCCTCCACCAAGCACTTATAAGGGGAGAAGGTGCCAATTGAGCTCGAGCTCATCAACAATAAACACTAGGAATTAAAAGCTATGAGCGAAGAATTAAAACTGTAAATGCTTATATTGAGAACCTCAATAACCCCAAATCACCAAGCTATTGGAAGATAAAATAATTTCTTTCATATAAATCCATTAGGACTATTAAAATAACGTTGCAGAGTTTACACACGCAATTTAGTGAGCTCAACTTCAAATACAACCTTGCCTTGGAGACTGTCTTGTAGTCCCATTTGTATCAATAAAAAAATATTTTCTTTACATGTTCCATAGACAAAATCTTAAAAAGGATTTTGGAAATGGCTTAAGGAATGTCTTCCCAGGAAGAAACTTTCATGCATGCCTACTTATTTCATGATCGTTCACTTAAAATAAGTATCAACTTTACTGTCAAAAGGGAAATACACTTATTGCATCATTGGAAAGAACTTAATTTTGAAGCTAATTATAAGCTTTTATTACATTCATCAACTCAATAGCTTAGGAAGTTCAAAATGGGCACATTGCATCTGGGTGATGAATGTCAAAGTCTATTGATTTCATCATGTCTTGAGATTCATTTAGCCAACCAATATAATCTAAGGTAACTCTTCTAGCACTAGCACCTAAGAATTTGCAGTAGATGAGGCTTTAATTGACAAAAAAAAAAAAAAAAGCTTCAATTTTTACCCAAAAGAGTACAAGAATAAAACAATTAACAAATACCCAGAAGCCAGATAAGGCGTAAGGCTTTACCAATCAGACTAAAAAAGAAGAAGAAGATGAAAAGATGGCATCTTGAAGGATTGATAATGAAAAAAGAAGGAAGGGTTTTAGTTTAGTTTACCTCCATGAACTGCTCAATATAAGCCTGAGCTAATTGTGCCTTGAGCTGGTTCTTCAACTGTTCGGATTGGAATTGAGAGTTGGATCCGCTTGACGGCGATGATGAAAACGAATCCATTGCTCTTCTCTGTGTGTGTGTGTGTGTCTCTCTCTCAGCCACGCACTGCCACTACTAAACCCTAGACAGAACAATAACCTAGTATGAGTATGTTCCTATGTAAGTACTTGACTTAAACCCCAACTCTGTCAAAAATAAAAACGTAAAAGCCCAAACGCACAGCGATACAAACAGTACAACGTTACTAACTTTGCTCGATGCTGGGCCTGGTTGGTCCAACTTGTTCTGGCCCAACTGCTAGAACTACAATAGATCTTTGTGTTTATTAGGTTTAGGTTTGGGCCTAATCATAATAGGGAATTTTAGGCTGAAATGGGCCCAACTGGGTTGGGTTTTGGACATGGTGAACATCATTTTTTTATTGGATCTTTCGGTTTCCTAAATCCTAACCCGTATTTATTAAAAGATATGAGCTGCACTTACCAGGGGAAAAGCTGTTTTTTTTTTTTTTTTTTTTTTTTTTTTTTTCAATGTGAAAAAGGGAAAACTTGGTTATGTGTTTGTATGGGTGTAAAAATTGATTCCTTCAAGCGGTGGGTTTAACCTGGTCGTTGGAATCATAGAATTGATTTTAAACATTTAAAAAAAAAAAAAAATTATCAAATAACTAGTTCAAAACTAGACCAAATATATTTCCATTGTTAAAATTATAGTTAAATAATTTAATTCACCCTTTCTTCTAGTTTAAGTTTTCAGAAAAATTGATAATGGATAATTTTTAATTTAGTTAATTAATTGTGTATTCCTTCTAAAAACAAGTTTTAAAATTTATGTTTTTTATATGAAAATTTCCGTAAAAACTAGTTTTAAATTGACACATATATTCTCATAAAATTGGTTCAATTTAAATTAAAAAAAAAAAAACCAAATTAATTTTGAACTAGCTTTCTTTTTGGTTCAAGTGATATAAAACTAAATTAGTTTTATGATTTCCAAGCACCCCTAGACTTTTTTTTTTCCAAGCATCCGTATATAGAGTTTTTGTACAATAGGATGCATGCTAGGAACATTAACGTATTTTTTACGTGTAAAACATGGGTCCATGTGTGTACATTTGACACAATATATAGAGAATGGAACCAAGACATGTTTACATGGCATCAAAAGGATGGCCGTAATTCTCGAAAGTTATCTTTTGCTGTGTATGTCTCTGAATTTTAGTGTAAAGATTTCAGAGATGGCACAATCCAAGAATCGGATAGCTATGTTGCTACAAATCTTAAGTACAGATACAATGCATGTTAATGGTTGAATTATTTGCCAAATGCCAGCTATATAAAGATGAATTTGGTTAGCTTAAACTTGTAATAGGTCATCTTGTCCTATAAGGCTCTAGTTTGGCTGTCTAGTTTTAAAACAATTGCCTTTTTTTCCCAATCCAACAGTGTGAGGAAAAAATTTAAGGATGTTCAAGGGCTACCCTTAAAAAAAAGAGAGCATTATCTCATCAAATCTTGTGACTTTTGGTATGGGACATAGTGACTTGTTCAAGTTTTGCATCACATTATATAAAGTTACAAACACTAGGGTACCTAGTCTCACTTATCATGTTTTGCATTATATATGTAGGTTCTTGCTTCTTTTTGGCTTCATCATGAAGCGGTTAACTATCTACAAGTCTTGAAAACTAGTAATAAATGCAATTATTTATGGGCCCAAATTACATTATTAACACAAGAGGTGCTCATAATGGAGCTCCTAATTACTACTAAATACCTATTGCTCGCCCTTAACACCACCAATGCCCACACAACGCCAGCCCAATCTAAAAATTTTCTAGATCTAGAGCCCCCTGTATTGTATTGTATTGTTTATCCCTACTAAGTCACTTTCCTTCTCCCCATTGAAGATTAATGTCATGATTATTCAAGTTGGAGAAAATGATTTGAATTACAACTATATATTTGTATAGTCACACCTGGCACAAAGTGGAAACTAGTCAATAACTAGTAACCTTTTTCTTTGGATTAGTGTATTACTCGAAGACACCGACACAATATCAATATTATCTCATATATCGGATATATTTATCATCTTTTTCATATTATGGATAGTTGTGTAGGATTTAGACCCTTATTCCTACGCAACCAAGTTACTAAACACACAAGATTTTCGGAAAACAAATGTCCTGTTTGATAAGAGATTTATAATAACGTTGTTATTGTTTTGTGAAAATACATGTAAGTGAAAAAATATATAGAAATACGTGTAATATTATTTAAATATTAAAAATGGTTGTTTAAACAACAATATACCCCCCACCCAAAGTTACTAACAAGAAAATTTCGAAAACTGTTTAGGGATTTGGGGCTTCGGAAATGTGTTAGGGCCTAGAAAAAGTTGTCGAAACAGGGCCTGTTGCAATCCCTATACTAAGGTACCCACACACAGGCAGAGACAACAGAAATGTAAAGATAAGATAGCCGCCAACTGGAGGAGGGTAGGGTGTGCTTGGTGGTCCAATTGAGTTTTGAGGGGTTGTGGTCCTGTGCCTCTACAGTCTACAACAACATACACCTAAGCTAAGATCAAAAGTACCATAAATCTTACTTTCTTATCTTTCTTTGATTGTTTTTTCATTATTTCATTTTTTTTTTCCTTCCAAAATTCTGTCGGAACCAGGAGCTATTGACTAATTATATGTTGATAAACTTGAACATATATATACACTGGATTTATATTTTCTACTTCCTCATCCTTTTCTCTCTCTTGAGCTTTCATTTCATTTGTTTCTTGCATTATTCACATCTGTGGTGTTTTTTCAACTGTTATAGTCTTGATTTTTCATTTCTTTTCAGTACTCCATGTATACAGTCCCATGCTCAACTAAGTGGGTAGAATTTTAATTAGAGAGGGTGAAAGAAAGAGGTCCCCAACTCCTAAAAGCTTCGTGAATACAGGGAAGGCAACTCCACAACCAATTGAGATTTTGACCTAAAAGGCTAAACTGAGTGATGATGATGATATATATATATATATATATATAGTTATATATATATTTAATTTCAAACTAACCCATTTCATTGTTTAAATTAAATATCATAGCATCTTAAGCTATATCTATTACCATATGGCATTTTGTTTATTGTTAGATAAAAAAATAAAAATAAACTCTCTCTAACAATATACAAAATGGACTCTCTCTACTTCAAATGAAAAGGGAATGATCTTGTACCTCAATTTCACTCATTTCAACCTATTCCATTAAGGATTGTCTTATTTCTTACCACTTAATTTGTATATTATCTCCATGTTGTACCTACCGAAAGGAAGAATTAAAAGGATAAAAGAGAATATGACCCTATAGCCACAGAGCCCCATCTAAAACGACCCTATTAATTACCACGCAACCCCAACCCCAACCTTCTTTTTAAAGTGGGGAAAAGAAGAATAGAGGACAAGTACTGGTAAGCTGCAAGGGGCTAGACATGGAATCCTACTAAAACCCTATATATGCATATGCAATGTCAATGAGCTTAGACAGGGGTCCAGTAATTACTCCAATTGGTGAGACATCATAGTCCACCTCTCCCATCCCTCTCCACGTTTTACTTAATCCATCCACGTATGCTTAGCTTTTTTTTGTTTTTTGTTTTATTAGGCCAGATTCAAATTAAATTTTTTATTTGACGACAAAATACTTTACGACATCTATCCTTGCTCTTTTCCCCTTATCGTGAGTATCCAAAACTCTTCTAATTAAGCTTAATGAAACTCTCTTAGCTGGTTTATTTCTGTTTTAGTATATAACGAGTGAGTAGATTCTCAAGCTGGAAACTCAATTTTCTCTTAAATTAGTGAAACCCATTTCAGTCCAAAGGGGAATTGGCGTAAGCCCTAACAAAAATATATAGAATATTACAACTCAGTTCAGTTTTAATTAAATAAGTACAAGTTTTTGTTAAAGTATAGAAATGGTGAGGATTATGATAATCCACCTCTCAAAGTGGGAAGATCCCTGAGTATATCCAGGGTGGACTACAGATATAGAAAGTTAGAAACAATGAACTATTTTAGTATTGTATAGTACCGTGGCTTAAGTAGTCTCGTGTGTAGTTATATATTCCTCCAGCCTAAGAAGATATGGACCTTAAGGAGTCAAACAATAACGCTACAGCTAGATCACTTGCTAATTTTCCTATAATATTTGCCACTTGTTTAATGAAATAATAATTGGTATTTTCTATTTCTCTACGTCAAACGGAAGGAAAAAATAACGTGAAAAACGCAAAGACCATTTAAAAAATATATGGCATGGAGTTACAGTCACGCTATTGAGTATATGGGCATTATTAATTTCACCGTTTTAATTCAACACTATGAACCTAAACCCCCTACCTAGATTATATATAATTAAATGCCTAATGATGTCTAACAACTGTAACTATATATGTAAAGTAATTAAGGGGATTTGACCCTCTAAATTAAACCTCACAAATGGGATGGATGCTGTTAGGTCATAAATTTACTAATCAAAATTGGGGATGACAATTTTGCCCTGCCTTACTTAACTTGCCTCTCCCCGCTTCGCCCTGCGTGGGTCTTCTCTGTCCTGAAAAGGTGGTGGGGTGAGGATAGGGTAAGATTTTAGCCCCGCACCACGAGGTGGGGCGGGGAAGGGTTTAGATTTTTTAGACTCGCCCTGCCTCGCCCCTGCCCGTTCCCGCTTTATGTTGTTAAGGATTATAATTGTAAATTTTTTATACCCTAAAACCCTACTTTTTTTTGGAGAAAAAAACTTTATTATTTAAACAAACATATCAATATTAGCTTATTTTATTCTATCCAATATGATTCTCTGTCTTTATTTTGTTATGTGTTATACTATGAGTTTTTTTTTTTGTTTTTTTTTATTGTCTTGTTAAACACTTGGATATATTATTTAATTTTTAGAATTTAATTTGATAGGATAAATTTAGTTGTAATTTTAAGTATATTTTTATTAATGAAATAGATTTCATTAAAGAAATTGTACTAGTTGCCGGGCAAATTAACAAAAAATAGAGTTTTACAGGGTGGGGTGGGGCTTCGCGAGGCCCCAAGGGATAGGGATGGGGTGAGAAAGTTTTCCTTATCATGCGGTGCAGGGATGAAAACCCCATCCTTTGACCCCACCCCGCCCCATTGTCATCCCTAATCAGAATCACATTCCCAATCTTTTTTCTCTAGTTCTTAATGGGGATTTGTGTGATCATGTTTGAGGTGTAATCAATGCTGAATGAATTACTTACAATAACATTAGTCAGCTTTTGGAGTTTTTGAGCTTATTTTGGCCGCATATAAATCAATTAATTCTTTTTTTTTCCCTTTTCTATAAAAGTTTTATAACTCAATTAATTCTTTTTGATATTTTAAACAAAGACGTTCAAGGTTCTAATCCTCCTTCTCCTAACAGCATGTTTTTGGATGGAGGGTGAGGAGAAGGGAGCAAATAAAAGGAGAGGGAATAGAGTGGTTTATTAAACTTATTTGGATTTTGGGTATTTTATTAAAAAGGGTGGGAAAGGGATTGAGAGAATTTGGAGGAAGTATCTTAAAAAAGAAACAATGACAGTTAAATAGAGAGAATTCTAATACAAAATAATGGGAGTTTATTTCAAAGATAAGATTTTATTTTCTGAATTTAACAATATAAAAGGTGCCATGTGGTAATGGATATACTTTTAGATTTGGATAATTATCCATAAAAAAATTACATTATTTATATGTTTCATTAGTCAATACAACCATATAGTTATCTTTTTGGAAGGACAATTAAATTCAATATAATTATATATTTTAATTTAATTGTAAAATCTAATATACTACACTTGGTGAACTGTAATGAAGTTTTATTTTTGTTGAATAGCTATTAAAAAAAAAAAAAAAAAATCCTTCTGCTATGTGCGAGTTTATTATTAATTTATTTAGCTAAGAAATTTAGACCAAAGCTCATCTTTTGTGATAAATTAGTTACCCTCGGTTTTATGGGTTTCTTTCAAATGTTTACCAAAGAAAATTGAAAAGGAAAGATGACCCCTGGAAATGAATGAGAGATTTATTAAAGGAGTGGGGGACAAAGAGAAAGGCATAGTAAGGCTTTTAGTGTCTCCATAGGGGGAAGATGACTAATTGACTATTAAAGACATGTGATTTTTAAATATAAATAAAAGGCTTGATTGTATAAGATGGGAAACGTGGATTTCCTTTGTGGGACCCTTTTTTTTTTTTTTTTTTTTTTTTTTTTTTTGTACATATATTATTTGTTTTATTTGGCATGGAGCAAATTTTATGTGTACCGAAGAATCCCTTTATCATATATACTGGCTGCCAGAGAGTTGGCATAATTAACAACTTCCTCCATTCTATTTGCCTAGCTATGTGTCCCACAGTTACCCACAGCTAGCCCTCCTTTTTCTTCTTTTTTGTTTTTTGCTTTTTTTTTCCTCAGAGAGGGAGACTTAGTATTTCATTTTAATAATATCTAGGGCATTAATTTCTAATCATGCCACAGCATCAAATTAAATCCTTGAAAATCCATGTTTGCAAAAATAATGAAAAGAATTTCATTATTGTTTTAAGACACGAATCTCCAATTTCAGATAGTATAGCACGGGTACCTGACAAATTATTGTCACAAAACCATGTAAGTTGAGCCACATTAATTAGTTAGTCTTACAATGTGAGAAACAGTTTAAAGAGAAAGTTAAAATTAATGCAGATATATATATTATAAATATATGGACTACAGCTAAACTTGAATTAATAATTAATTAATTACTAGAACTAGCTTGATTTTTTACTCATATATATTACTAAAATAAGAGAAGTAACGTGTTCCAGGAACCCCTATATGTCACTCGGGTCCTAATCATAATAATAGTAGTAATTAAGAAAGTAGAGAGAGTTGAATATATAAAGAGAATAATAACATTGTTGGATGGATGGCTCAATTCTTAAACAAGTGGGGGTGTTGCGTTTCGGGATGCGAAAGTTGCAAGCTGGCTCAGAAATCAGGGGTGTGTACTAAGCCCTTTTTTTTTCTTCAAGGTCAAAACAACCATACACACACATATAAAATAATTAAGCAACATTAATGAGTAATTAGAATATGTGATTCCCCTTGTTTGATTAGCTCAATACAAACGTAAACGTCACTGTAATCAGGAGAGATGACGAAAGCCACCTCTTACCTTCGACTGAGGTTGGAAGATAATCACTTACTATTAGTATTAAGTATTAAATTAATTAATTATTTTAAGGATAATGTCGCGTAATCTGTTTATAAGTACAATTGGACTCCCTTATCTTATATATTAATATTAATATTAATATAAACAATTAATAATGACTTTTTAGTGTGGTCTCTCACAATACTCCAAGTGGAAGAGTTTCGAGTTTCGAATCCCCACCACAAGACAGACATGTTAGCATCACAACATTCAAATTATCTAAAGAAATTTAATTCCTATTTGTCACGTTTGCATCTGAGAAGTGAGAACTAAGAAAGAGAAACGGGGTTTTAATTTTTTTTAATATTAAATGAGTCGTAGAAATCACAAACAACCAAAAAAGTTGATGAAGGATCATTAATTAAGCATAACGTGGCATTAATTCTTAAACTCCCCTCAAATCAACACTTAATATTGAAGATGAAGATGATGCTGTATTATGTGTTCCATCCATCGTGGTCACGGGTTTGTCCAAGCAAAGCTTACTAGGATAGGATCCACCGGCCTAGCTCTGCTGGGATCTCTTTAATTTAAATAAATTAAAATCAGTCTAAAAATTTAAAAAGAATAATAATAATAATATAGAAAAGAATATCAGGCCGGAATATATAATTGAAGAAAGCTGGAGGAAAGTGACTAGAGGGAAACCAAACCCTCACATTTAAGTGTCATGTATTAAGGCATCCCCATCTTTGCAACTTGAGTAGGTGATGTTCATCAATTACCTCCTTTGGGGTGGCTATTCAATAACCCACATTCATGTCTACCATTCAGATGCTGCTGCTTGTCAATTTCATGAACATCATTACCATTTTAAAACCAACTGGAAGCTAGTAGGAACCATTATTTCAGTTTTATATCTGAACCTAATTGTAAACCATTGCCAAATTGTCTCGTACTTTAATCCAGGTGCATTGCCCTACTTTCATAACAACTCTCTCTCTCTCTCTCTCTCTCTCTCTCTCTCTCTCTCTCTCTCTCTCTCTCTCTCTCTCTCTCTCTCTCTCTCTCTCTCTCTCTCTCTCTCTCTCTCTCTCTCTCTCTCTCTCTCTCTCTCTCTCTCTCTCTCTCTCTATTTTGACACTACAATAAAATGTAGTTTCAGTGACGAATTTTATTGAGGAAAATTTTTTCCTCACAAAAAAGTACTATATAACGGCGAAATTTATATTTTGTTGCTATTTATAAAAAAATTAGTAATATTTAGCGATGAAAATTAGATTTCGTCGCTATATGTTGTGTTGCACTCAGGTGCCAAGCAAAAAATGCTGGTGCGAAACTAAATTCAGCTACAGCGACGAAATTCTTCGTCGCTAAAAGATTAAGTTTTTTGCGACAAAATTCTTCGTTGCTAAAGATTAAGTTTTTTGCAACGAAAACTTTTGTCGCTAAAGGTGTTAGTGAGAACACTATTAGTGACGAAAACTATTTCATCGTTGAATATAACATATAGTGACGAAAATAAGTCGTCGCTAAAAATAAAAACATAAATATTAGTACATTATCAGCGACGAATCCAATTTCGTTGCTAAAGGTAGCTAATAGCGACGAATCTGAGTTCCTCACTAAAAGTTTATACTAATATGAACTCAGGCGCCAAGCGAAAAATGTTGGTGCCAAACTAAATTCAGCTACAGCGACGAATCGTTTTGTCGCTAAAGGTGTTAGTGAGAACACTATTAGTGACGAAAAATATTTCGTCGCTGAATATAACATATAGTGACGAAAATAAGTCGTCGCTAAAAATAAAAACATAAATATCAGTATATTATTAGTGACGAATCCAAGTTCGTCGCTAAAGGTAGCCAATAGCGACGAATCCGAGTTCCTCACTAAAAGTTTTATACTAATATGACTCAGGCGCCAAGTGAAAATTTTTGGTGCCAAACTAAATTCAGCTACAGCAACGAACCGTTTCGTCGCTAAAAGTTTAAGTTGTTTGCGACGAAAACGTTCGTCGCTGAATATAACATATAGTGACAAAAATAAGTCGTCGCTAAAAATAAAATCATAAATATTGGTACATTATCAGTGACGAATCCCAGTTCATCACTAAAGGTATCCAATAGCGACGAATCTGAGTTCGTCACTAAAAGTTTTATACTAATATGAGCTTCAACCCTTTTTTTTTTTTTTTTTGTTTCACTTTTCTCTTTTTCTGGTTTTTTTCTCTCCTTCCCTCACTCTCTCTTTCCCTCACAGCCCATCCGCGTATCGTTGATTCAGCCTTCGATTAGGCTCGCCGTTGCCGCCAAATCGACTCACCGTCGCCGCCGAATCATCGCTTTTGCTTTTGCTTGCTGTCGCCGCCGAATCGGTTTGCCGTCTTATTTGCTTGCTCATCGTCGCTTTTGCTTGCCATCGTCACTTTTGCTTGCGTCACTTTTGCTTGCCGTTGTCGCTTTTGCTTGCCGTCGTCGCTTTTGCTCGATTGTCGTCGTCGATCAAACCCCAACGATGTTTCGGCTCCCACCCACACCGACGCTTCGGCTTCCCTTCGCCGATTAAGCTCCCACGACCCTTTGACTTCTACCCACACTGACTGTTCGCCTTCCCTTCGCCGATACATGAATAAAAATCATGTATTTCATACCGAATAATGTTCCACTTTTTTTTTTTCTTTTCCATTTCTTTTTTCTAACAAAGTGACCAAAATGTAAAATGGACATACTGTGATTCACTATATATATAAACACTAAGCTAAGAGTGAAATATAGGATTTTTATTCATATATTTCCACACAAACTAATTGATGTTTAGGGGCTTGAAATCGCATGAAAAGATTTGTAATTGTTGGGTTAAAAGTTGACCCCAGTTAAATTAATCAATTACTCAAGTTGATTAATTAATCTAGTTACATGCAATATTCAATCAAGACACAACTGCATTGACAATCTAGAGTTAATATAGTGGAAATTAAATCGACATAGCAATATGGTTACAATGAGAAAAATATTCACAGGAAAAACCCTAGCTAGTGATTATCTAGGTCACCACTCATGAAGAATTCACCATAAAAGATTGAGGTTACAAATACATTGAATCTTACCTTATCTCGAAGTACCTACCTACTGTAGAACCTACTAATCTATCCAAACTTAGCTCCAACCCAGTTGGATTTCTCTATTTAGTAGACTTATTTTGTGTACAAATCTCGAATCAGTGGCTAACCCCTATAGCAATCCATGATTGATGTAGATTGGTGCAAAATTCTTCATAGCAACACGTTCTAATATGAACTAGTAGTAGTTCGATACAAACCCTATGTGCACAAAGTCACAACAGCTTCTTAGTATATGTGTCTCCTTTCTGTGTTATGATGGCTAGAGCAAATGTATCTGTTTAGAAATCTCATAGCTCGATTGGTCGAGAGGTGTTAAGCAAGGCATTGAGCTTCAGTAAACTGTGATTAGTAAACAGGTATTAAGAGACCCATTTCAACAGTATTCTCAAGTAAAATTTTGAGCTATTTTCTTGTATCTTCAAATATATTTTCAATATATTTTTGGACACTAAAAACTTAAGACTCGAAATATATAAAAAGTGTATTTTGGAATGTGTTTGCCAATGTCTAAAATTATGATCCTAACAGTAATTATATTATTGTGCTAGATCCAATGGACTAGACGTTAGCAACCCATGACAAAAATGTTAAGTTTTGATAAGGTTTTGATGTATATTTATAAGTCCAAGACCAACCAAGATTTGCTAAAGAAAAACAACTTTTTTATAATCTTACCTACAAGTTCAACTAATCGAGATAAATACGATTGATTGAGAATCATAGATTCAGTTCTTCAAATTTGACATGATTTATTTAGTTGGTTGTACATGTGGGTTTTTGTAACCCTAATGGAGGGTCTATATAAAAATCCTTTAAATCGGACTTTAAGAGGGTTGGAAAGGCAAAAATGCTTATGCTATTCAGAGAGAAAAACCTAACCTCCACCTATTCAATCCATGAGTTCAGAAGCATATAGAGATCCATCTTCCACTGTGTGGAGCCATCTAGGGTTTACTATGGAGATCAAATCTTCAAAATGTTCTTGGAGTCACAAAGTAGGGAGCTCGTGTGACATAGTTCATTAGTAGAAGAGTTTGTGGATTCGGAGTTGCGTGTGATTAGTTAGTAATTACTAGATAAGGTAGAAGTAGATTTAAAATTATGTCTAATATATAAACTTCTATTCTATTTTGTGAATCTGTTTACTGTGTGATTGATAGGTTAAATCCCTCTTGGGTTTATATTGTGGAATTTCTAATCCATTGGTTTTCCTTAGGTAGCCATATTGCTGTGTTATGTATTTTTCGCTACACTTACTATGTTATTGCTTTATTGGTGACACATTCAATATGTGACAATTGACTTGGAATTAATCTAAATTTATTAATGGTTAATTATTTAAAATAGATTAATTCTGCTGTAAAATCAACCAATGTCTAAAAACCTAACAGAGTAATTAACCATAATGCACAAATATTACAATTAATATGGACAATAAGGATTATCAAATGTCTACGTACGACTGAACTAGTTTTGCCATCATTTTCCTACCTCTCATTTTCAAGCGAAACAATTGGTGCCTAAGTTCTCCACTCATGCCTCACATAGCCACGTTGTTAATTAAGCTGGTTTGTGTATTTGAGCAAACAAGATTATATATGTTGATTTTGCCGTCTAGGATAAGTGAAGGTGTTTAATTTGTGGGATCTTGAATGGCCTGCATGCTTGTCTATATTATGGTCTATGCCAATCCATGTAAATATGTAAACATTGAATCAGAAAATTATCCAATCCTTTTGGGGTAAGATTCTCTCTATTCCTATGAATGGTGGATTCTACACGAGAGACTCATTGTTATACAAGATAAGGGGAGTATTTCTATGAACTTGGCCCCTCTCTCCCAAAGAAGATATAGATGATGACAACTAATTAATATATATGTATCCGTATAAGTGAAATTAGCAAACTTAGATAATGGTCAGCTGAGTTTTTTTTTTTTTTTTTTTTTTTTTTTTTTTTTTTTTTGAGAAACAGCTGAGTTCAAGATAAGGGAGTCAATCTCGTACTGGAAGCTGTATTGGTTTGACTAGTGGAACGATATATTTCGGTACCGGTCAATACCAGTGTACCGTTTTGGGTTTACTGTTATTTATATATATATATATTATAATAAATATAGAAGTTTACCATAAAATATTATCTTAATTCAAAATAAATTATTCATGGTTTTAGGCTTTAGCATTAACAAAAAGAAAAAAAAAAAAAACACAATATAAAAAACAGAAATCTTAATTGTTCATTGTATACAAAAAAAACAAATTATATTAATAAGTTAAAGCAAATAAGTTACCATTCTACCCTTACAAAAATTCAAAAATTACGAAATTAAAAAAAAATGCTTTTTTTGTGTACCAGCCGGTATGCCTGGTATCGACCGGTATGCCCAGTATATGGCCAGTATACTCGATATTTAAACCAATATAAAACGTTGGCATTTGGATAGTCTGGTATCAACTACCTTGATTCAAGAGCCAAAGTCAAACATTTTAGAATGGAAATCAAAGGGACCTGCACCTTGAATTGCAGGGAAAATTAAACGAGTGTCACTTACGATCTTGTTACATTACATAACACCTTTCTTTTGTGAGGAAATGAGAAGGCCAATTTTGATGGTCCCAATTAATTGATTAGCTCTGTGAAGCTTTATTTTAATTCTTTAATTTGGGTGTGTGGAATAAAGAGTGGGGGTTAATTAGCAACACAACTATGTGATATTAACTCTTCAATACCGCTTCCTCAAAAAAAAAAAAAAAAAAAAAAAAAAAAAAAAAAACTCTTCAATACCTCCAAACATTATAAATGATCATATGAAAGTTGGAAAACAAAAACAAAAAAAAGGGTACAATGCTATATGATGGAGACTCAATGAAAATAGTGCAAATTTCGTTAAGTTTATCTTTTCGAAAAAGGCATACGGCAGTGAGTCATTACTCTTATACAAAAATGGAGAGGGCTACGATATAAATGGACCTAATACGCATTATAAAAAAAATGGACTTAATACGACTGAAAGTTATTGAAGATAGAGTGGAAAAGAGTCAAGACATTACTAATTGTAATGCAAAAAATCCTTTTTTCATCCGATTGGTTGTCACTGGAGGGATGGTCCGTACAGAATAATTGAAAGCAAGTCAAAACCCTTACATACCATAAATTAAAAGTTAAAAATTGTCCTATGATCACAACAAAATTTCATAATATTTTTTTACAAGAATTAAAACAATATTTTCACCATAATTTTATAATAAATCTTAAGTAATAAGTTGTTATTAATGGTGGGTAAAAAAAATGGTATTAGTGGTGAGCCCACATTAAAACTAGTAATAATTTATCGCATAAAATTTATTGTGAAAATATTATGGAGCTAATGTTACTCTTAATAAACAGTACCTCATTTCTTTTGGGAGAAAAATGGTACTTTCATTTCATTTCGAGCCAACCACCAGCAAGCCCAAAAATAAAAGAAAAAAGCAGCCATTGGAGTTGAAAAGAAAACTCCAAAATTAAGAAGGATGAAAAAGAAAAATGAAAAATGGTCCTCTCCAATCCTAGTTGTGGAATTCAATTACAGGCTCGTGGCCTCTAAAACAGCTGTCTTTTTGGGCCTTATCACAAAAAAACTATAGTATTTCACTATTCAATTCAATAATTTTAAACTTAACAAAAAAGAAAAAAGAAAAAAGAAAAAAAAAAGAAATAGAAATAAGAAAAGAGTGTGAATAACACCCAGGATGATGATAGTGACAAGCTCACATGAACCCAACCAGATATTACATGGGGTCCCTACGTATACTTTTTTTTCTTTCCATCTCTCTCTTTCTCTCTACAATTAAAGAATATAAATATATATATATATATATATATATAAATATATTCAAGAAAGAAAATAAATAGAGAAAGAAAGAATGGGAAATTTGCCTAACTTGAGAAAGTTCCAGTGAGGCACCCCCTCTAAGAAAATCACACCCTCACCCATTAGCTTAGTATAATTTAATTATTTTTTTTAAAAAAATAATACTAATAATAATCAAACGCGCACACTCTCTCTTTCTCTCTCTCTATCTCTCACAAATGAAACTAGTCTCTCCCTTCCCAAGGTCAACAGCAAGAAGAATCTTACACTCCTTTGAAACGTCCATGGGGTATCTTAATTTAGCTTCGTGTTAGTGAGTCTCTTGGTCAAACAAGAATGCACCGACCGTCATTGTTTTGAGAGCTACCCTTCTCTCTCTCTTTGGTCTCTCTCTCAGCCTCAGCTTTTTTTTTTTTTCTACTTAATCCTAATAACCCTAGGTAACATCAAACCAAATTTTCTTCTTTCTTCTTTTTTCTTCTTTTTGTTTTTTAAATTGAAGAAGAAAGAACAAACTATAGTTGGTCCGACCGTGTTGCTGTGCCCTCATAGGACTTTACTAGTTACAATCCCCATCTGGGTCGTTTTTCTTTTCTTTTTTTTCTACAATCGAACCTTAGCCTTAAAATTTTTAGGATCAGCTCTTTTTTTATTGTAGATCCAGCAAGAAGAGTTGAAATTGGAGGGTGTAAAAGATGAATATCGGAGCACATAGAGAAGGGTTTTGTGAAGAAGCTGAGCATATGGTGATGATGAGAGGTAAGCTTCCTTTCTCTTACTCTTCTTCTTCTTCCCATGACGCTTCCGATGTGAAGCAACAGCTTGAGCTCATGGAATCCTCTCCTAGAAATGAGGATGACCTTGATGAGGTGAGACAAAATGGGCTTGCTCCTACTGGAGCTGTAGTAACTGGAAGTGGAAGCACAAGTGGTACTAGTTCTAGCACTGGTATGATGATGATGATGATGGAAAGAGAGCACATGTTCGACAAGGTTGTGACTCCAAGCGATGTGGGAAAACTCAATCGGTTAGTCATTCCTAAACAGCACGCCGAGAAGTATTTCCCACTTGATTCTTCAACAAACGAGAAGGGTCTCCTCTTGAACTTTGAAGACAGAAATGGAAAGCCTTGGCGTTTCCGTTACTCTTACTGGAACAGTAGCCAAAGCTATGTTATGACTAAAGGCTGGAGCCGTTTTGTGAAGGAGAAGAAGCTTGATGCCGGTGACATAGTTTCGTTTCAGCGTGGCGTTGGTGAGCCTGGTAAAGATCGTCTTTTCATTGATTGGAGGCGTCGACCTGATGCACCTGATCCCAATCTTTCACTTCCTCTTCCTCTTCATCATCACCATCATTTTCCCTCTTATCATCACCAAGCATGGAGTCCTTTGCAAATGCGGCCGCCACCTGGGGACCGGGTTCATATTCCACACCACCTTAATTACAATAACAACCTCAATCCTCATCATCATCCTCATCCTCATCCTTATAGGAACACTACTCCTTATTGTAATGTGGTGAATCCGTACTGTTCCGGCTCACTGATTTATCTGAGATCAGCGGCCACTGTGTCACAACAACAACATCATCAGCAACAGCAACAACAGCAGCAGCATCAACAGCAACAACTAGTGCAGATGCGAAGTGGGGTAGAGACACCTATGGTATTTGAGTCAGTGCCGGTTGTACAAGGAAAAGTAGCAGCCAAGAAATTGAGGTTATTTGGTGTGAACATGGAGTGTCCCATATCGGAAACAGATGAATGTGACATATTGTCCTCCACCACAATAGCTCATACTAGTATGCCTTCACAGCCTTCAACACTACTTTCTTCTTCGTCTCAGTCTCCTCTCCAATTAAGGCTCTACAATGGCACACCACTGCCAACTGTTCCTACCGACTTTCTCAATAAAGGCAAGGCTTCCATGTCCTTTGATTTCGATATCTAAGCTAGCTTGCTTAGACTAAAGCACAAAGAAGATCTTCAAAAGACAAAAAGAGCTAGTGAGTTAATTAGCCTAATGTTGTAATTGGGGTTTCAATATTACTTGTTTCTTACTGCTCATGTTGGACCAACAAAATGCACAATGCTAGTGAATCAAGATGTAACCACACAGTTGGGATTTTTCAGGCTTGAAGGTTTGAGGTTTTATGAAGATTTAGCTAGCATAAGGCAAGAGAGGCAATATTGGAGATAGAGAAGCCACTATTTTCAACTGTCTTCTTTTTTTATTAACTTTGTGTAAAAGTATTTATGATACATTGAAGAAAAACTGAAAACATATATATAGATAAATATTATATATTGGATGAGAAGAGGTAGATTATCACTACTATTTCCCCAAGATTTCATGTTCTCCTTTTGGTAGCACCTCCTTTCCCCAATATGTATCCTTAGCCATGGCATTCCATGGTTTACCTCTGAATTAGTTCCAAATATCTTCAATTTTCTTTGGCTACCAACTATACTCTCTCTCTCTCTCTCTCTCTCTCTCTCTCTATTATATATATATATATGTTGTTCATCAAAAAGTATATATGTTGTTTGAGCAGATAACTACTTTTGTTGAACTGCTAGCTGATGAAGCCAGTGAACGAAGTGCAAGGTCCCTGATGGAATGGAAGTTTTGTTTGTATTTAATCTTGGTAGGTTGTTGTTCTTGTCGTTGCTTCGTTGGGCACGCCACGCAGGTTTTGCAGGAAAAGATTTCAGAGCCTTAAAAAGGTAGGAAAACTATCTTTGTTCTTTATTTATATTGCTTCTATCTTTATTGCAGTTATATCATACCTGCTTGTTTACCAGCTCTCATTTTAAAAAAAGAAAAAGAAAAAAGAAAAAAAAAACACTAATGCAAGTCTCATACTGACTGACCCCTTTCCCCTACTAAATTCACTGTGCACTTCCAAGTTCTTCTAGGAAACGATTCCTTCACTGTTTTTGCCCCCACATGAATCAAGAAGTTTTCTTCTTTCAATAGAGTTGGAAGTGATTTTGATGTTAGAAAAGACAACTACACTGTCTAAGCAGAGACTAGCACTCCTGCTACTAACCAAAGTTTACTTGCATTATTAGTACTCAACAATCTCATTGCATAATCAACACGAGAACTTAGAGGTAACAGTAGAGAAATTGTACATGGTATATCTAAGTTTATATTATAGACTAGCGTTCCCATGTATAGTCTAGTCATTCTCTTTTGTTTTTGTTTTTTTTTTTTTTTTTTTTTTTCATCTTTTTTTTTAATAAACAATTAAATTTTACACGCTAACCATTAACCTATCATAATACTCCTCATTTTTCCGAACTTGAGATCAACTATAAACAAAATATATGATACTAAACGTTAAACATAGATATAGGCACGTTTTTCATTATCATCATCATCATCATTATAATTTTTTATATCTTTATGTGTATGTATATCCTTTGCAAATTAGGTTATACATGTTGCTGTGGGTGCTAGTAGTCAGAAATCAAACAGTTAAGCAGCAAAATTTTCCAATAACTTTCCAAGGGCTTTAGTTTTTGTCAACCTTTGTAGAACCATCGAAATGATTTTAATTATTGATACTTGAACCAATAGCCACCTTAAATGTTCCTTCACATGTTGCATTTCTGTGCCACCGAATTTACTTTTGATCTAATTATATGGAGTAGTGTACATAATGAAGCAATAGTATGCGATTTAATTTAACAGTCCATGCCAATATAATAAGTTAGAAGCTAGTTTTGGTCATAACTGTACGTAGCTATTACTCATCCCAACATGTTCATAAAAAAAAAACATGTTGCATCCCACGCATTATGCTTAAACGTAAGATCAAATTGGCAATATATAGAAACAGTTCTGTTACAAGCATGACACAATGATTAGAAAGTATGTGGTTCATGTCTTGTAATAAGAACCTTCAAAAACTCCCCTTTTTCTTTTCACTGAAAACTCCTCTTCTTTAATCTATGTTACCAATTTCCTTACCATAATTCAAAACTCAAAAGTTTGAATCATACCTTGCTTTAGTTTGCAACCAATCTGGACACAACTCAACTCAAATTGTTTCACCGTAAGAAGTTACTAACTTGAGTTTTGTTAATCTATATCTAGTCACTTTGCAATTTGAACGCACTTAGAGAATATCTACAACAACAAGAACCAAATTTAGTCCCAAAATTCTGTGGTCAGTTATAGATTCTCAATAGTACGTAGTTAAGGATGACCACACATATTCTCTTCTAACTTAATTAGCACATCCTCATGCATATTGTAACTATCTTAAAAAAAAAAATCTGAAAAATGAAATTTGAATTGCTTCTTTATAAAACAAATGCACCTTAGTTGTATTGTCTAGTTTATTATCATCAAAAAGCATCAATTAAGTTCATGTTAACTTCTTGTGTAATGCTGTGATAATGCTCAAGAGCCAATAATAATGGTGCACTAAAAGGAACAAGAATATCTGAGGATAATCCTATAAAATTTTCCCTTCTTTTTCTTCTTAAGAGAAAGAACTTTAAAATGTTTGGTTTTTATACAAAGTGAAGAAGGGAAAAATAGGGGAATACACGAGATTAATTAGCAAAGCGGTTATAAAATCTATTTCTCCAAAGGTGAAACTTCATATTTATTCATTGAACCACTGTATGATTTTGAGATGTCTTCCTTCTGTTTAAGGAGACGAGTTTACTACTGTTTCTTACTTCTACTTTCCATTCAATCTCAAGTGTTACAATCTAAGAATTCATACTGGTTAAAAACTTGAGTTTACAATTTCTCACGTATGTATAGTAATGGTAAGTTACATATCCACCTCTCTAGTAGAGTAGAAATAATAATCTGCTTATGACTTTTTTAACTGATTCTCTGCTCCAGAAATTTGGTTGTTTATAACACATAAGACCCACCTTCAGGTAAAGGTGATGTACTCATTTACATTGCAAAATAAGCTCACTTCCACCATGCATGTTTTATAGAGTAGTGAACATTAAACCTGGTGTTAACTTCTCTAGTTTTACGTGGCTGAAAGGGCATCACTTATATAAAGAGATTGTGCTGGTTTTATTCTTTCAATCTTTCTTTCTTTTTTCTAGGAGATTGTGCTGGTTTTATTCTTTCTATCTTTCTTTCTTTTTTCTTGGAAAAAAAATTTGACTGTTAGATTTATTTAAATACTGTTCCCCCACTCCTGAATCTAGGCCTAAGGGCTAAATAGAGATACTAGTACCTGCTGAAGACATTGCTAATTGTATACCTAAAGGGTACTAGATGCATTAATAGGTATCAATTAATTATGTGTCTTAATTAGGTCTAGTTCTCCTCTTTGATGAATACTTATTATTGTGTCATGTTCTAACAGTACATACGTACTGCATGCCCAATATATATAGCCTGTTATCTAAATTAATTTGCAACAAAATGTTCTTTAATCTTTATCTAGCTAGGGTATTCTTTATTATGATTTATATGATATTGTGCTGTTATGCCATGGTGTCTCCGACTAACTGAGTTGAGACTAATCCCTACAGGTATGTACATGCCACATTTAAACGATGTTCATCTATAACCTCGAGGAGATAGAGTTAAACTGATATCATGAATCATTGCCTCAACCTACCTTTAATTACATGTGTGAATTCATTTTAGGGAATCAGTCTCACATGCATGCATCAATCTCTCGTGGGAAATGATCTTGTCTCATGAATTTAAGAGGGATACTTGCTCTTGCTCAGAATTTCTCTTACTCTCTCTCTCTCTCTCTCTCTGGGTAAATTTAGAATAGTGAATTTCATTGTCTAAACGATGAAATTATGTTTTTGGAAAAAGTATGTTCCTAGTCTATAGGCGCTCTATATATGTTATCTTAGAAAGAAGCTTTGCACTACTCTGAATTCCATTGCATAGCTATTTGTGTGGTGTATCTTGTTAAATGAGATGAATATATATATATATATATATATATATATGGCTAATATCTTTTTTTGGTTTATTATATGGCTAATACTTAATTTTCGTTTGATGAACTTATCTCTATCTGTTTATGTTGTTTATTCTTAAAATATGGTTGTACCAAAAAAAAAAAAAAAAACGAGTCTTTTAAAAGTTGTACCTTGAAAATAAATAAAATTAGTTAATGAAAATCTCCTCATCCAAACGAGCACTAGCATGAAATACTTAACCATTTATTATATGTTTTTTCTTTTTTGTTTTGTTTTGTGTTTTGTTTCAGTACACCAGAAATATATTTATAACATTGCACACAATTTTTAACCAACTCAACATTGTTATTGCAGTTTGGAGGCTGTGCTCGAGTAACAATGGATATATACGAACATTTTCCTTGATCGTATTAAGGAAATACTTTTCTCTATTTCAAATCAAATGGAGAGATTTGCAAAGTGAAGATTTAGTTTTTATATGTATACACAAATGTACTTATAGTATAGTGTCATTCACAATTACATTCAACCAAATAAGAAATATAATCACATAAAACAAATAAATATATATAATACCCACAAAAAAGAAATATAATAATTAATTTAAAATGGTGTGCACTGTATACACATTTAAATTTGCAAAATATTAAATCTTAGAAGAAGGGTCTTTTTCAATTTGCTTTAAAATGGAAAGGATCTTCTATTTAGCTAGCAAATGGTTTAGATTTAGAAAATCAAATATTTCCTCAATTTTTTATTGGATTATATCTTCAATAAGGATGTTTATCCCACATTAAAATGGAAAGGATCTTAGAAGAAGGGTCTTTTCAATTTGCTTTGAAATGGAAAGGATCTTCTATTTAGCTAGCAAATGGTTTAGATTTAGAAAATTGAGGAAATAATATTTCCTCAATTTTTTATTGGATTATATCTTCAATAAGGATTTTTATCCCACATTGGTTGTGCGTGTCTAGTTTCCGCTGTTTATAACCCTAATCTACAACTACAAAAATTAGACCCTTTTGTAGTTGTAACCTTTGTAGTTGTAGTTTGATTATGTAATGTATTATAAAATTGGTTTAAAATACTAGTATTACTATTTCCATGTGTGTTCTAATATGTATTACTTTTTACTTAAAAAAAAATAGGAATGTTTATCCTACATTAGTTATGTGTGTCTAGTATCTGTTATTTATAACCCTAGTCTACAATTACAAATATTAGACCATTTTGTAGTTGTACTTTGGTTATGTTATATATTATAAACCTGGTTTAAAACACTAGTATTACTATTTTTGTGTGTGTTATAATATATATTACTGTTTACTAAAAAAAAAATCTTCAAATTCATTCCATAATTTTAGTAATTACTACATGTCACTGCAAATCACCACAAAAAGTAATCTACGATAAATCTGTCTTCCTTATTTTCATTTATTTATTTATTCTTTAAATGGTTACCTTTCATCCACATCACCATGCTTGGAAGAGGCCTCTTCCAAGAAAAATTGCAATTAATCTTTCATTAAAACTTAAATTTACTGATATTAAATGATAAAAGCTAGTGGTGTCAATTCGGGTTAGCGTGTTGGGTTCGTGTCGTGTCAAGATAAGGGTATTCGACTGAATGGATCAACCCTAACTCGACCCATTTAATAATCATGTCATGTTCCTTCAACCCTAACCCGACCTGTTAATAAGGCGGGTTGACCTGACCCAACCCATTTTACACGCTTAATAAACAAGTCATGTTAGGCTGATATGAATGTAACACAACTCATTTCAACCTGTATAATATTAAATATAACATCTATCTATAAATAATTTAGGGTTTGTAGAGTTTAGAGATCTAGGATTTATAAAGTTTCAATTTTCAATTATATCCCTTGTAAGTTTTTGTAATTACTCACTTTTCTTTTTAAATTTAAAATATATGTTGGATATAAAAGGTATTTGAAAAATCTAAAATAAAATAAATATTTATTTGTTATACGAGTTAAACAGGTTGTGTTAAGTGGGTCATTTCAGGTTGACACAAATAAATTGACGTGTCAAACGTGTCTATTGCGGGTTACGCAAGCTGACCCACTTATAACATGTTTCTTATCGTGTCGTTTTCGAGTCGATCCATTTATGACCCAAACCCATTAAGGCCAAACCCTAACCCGGAAAAACCCATGTCGGGTTCGTGTTGGGTTCGCGGGTTGGGTCGAACATTGACACCCCTAATAAAAGCTCCATTTTTCCTTGTTTTTTGGTTCCCTTGTCTTTGAACCAACTTCACCATGTAACTTGAGGAAGGACTTGTAAATTAATAATTTCTAAATTGAAAATCACCAACATAAGTTAGTCCCAAATTCCCAACTGACTTGCTTAATCATCTTTTATCTTTGATTTCCAAACGCACCTACACCAATGTCATTAACTAATTTTGGAAGTCTATTAATTCTCGGCTTAGTCAGGATGGGTTCTAGGATTATTTATTTATTTGTTTATATATATATATATATATATATAGATAGAGAGAGTTTTCAACCTATGACGTTTGTTTCTGATGATAGCTCTTTATCATTAGACTAAGATACTAATAAGTTTTTGGTAATTATATTATTCAACAAAATTTCCTCATTCCTTGGAGGACAAGCATTAATGATGAATGACTACTAAGGGGGAATAGTTTTTTTCTTAGAAAGTGATTTATTATTTATTTAAAAATAATCTATTTCATGATTCAGATTAAATTAATATTACATTAATGGTAAGTTCTATTTTGCTGTGGAGGAGAAAGAAAAGTAGTAAGAATATTCATGGGCACAATCTCTAAATCTGACTACATTATATTCGTATCTTTGATTAGCATGGAAACATGGCATAAGACAAAAGCTTTTTTTTTTTTTTTCTTTTTATTCCCTCTCACAATGGAAATGTGAGTTGTAGGTCAATAGAGAACAACGTAAATAATCATCCAAATGTATTTAGGAAAACAAAATTTGTGGGACAAAGGTCGCAGATATTGTGGACTAAAAAAAAGTTGTAGAAAAAAAAAAAGACCCAGTAGTCCATGGTATTTTGGTTTGTGTCAAATGAGCAACATTGGGGTGTGTCCTTTCAATAGTAAGAGTAAGCTTTAGCTATTCCTTTCAATAGTAAAAATAAGCTTTAGCTAAGTTAGGGACACATAAAAATGTACAATTTTGTATTACAATTCGTCATGTGTTGAGTTGTCAATGATGGAGGTGTGACGGTGGGCTATGTAAGGGACACTTTCACCACTCACAACTCGCCACGTGATAAGTTGTGACACAAAATTGTAAATTTTTATGGGTCTAAGAGCACATATTAACAAATCCATTTTTAAAAAAAATTTATTGGAATTTGAAAAAATTGTTAAAATTTTTTCAATTTTCAATAAACTTTTTCTAAAATTAGTTTATTATTGTGTGTCATAACACACTTTAGTAAAATCCAATTTTTATACCTCCCTAACATTACTTTTAGCTAATTCTTGTCATTCAAGTTTGTCATCCTTTGTTTCTCAAAAAAAAAAAAAAAAAGTTTGTCATCCTTCACAAGGACAACCCACTGCCAATACTTAATGCTAGCCTCATAAATAAATATTACATAAAATAGACTGATCGATGATCATTTGCAAAAATATACTGTACACAATTTGTAAGAGATGGGACCCCAAGCCTCCAGTGTGTACACTCATATATATATATATAGCATCTAGAATCTAGTTGTAGACTGTCATCCACAGAGGCATCATCAGCGTCTAGTAGAGCTAGAGTCAGCATTAAGATGATGGGGCTCCGTATAGACTAAGGAACAGACCAGACAAGCATAACGAAATCTTGCACAAATAACCCCCATATACTCTACACTGATCTCCATCTAGCTACTCTTTCAGTGAGTTTGCAATTGGAAACTGCTCTGATCCCTCTTCTATTACTGCATGCTTTTCTGCCCTTTTCGCCCTATCACATTCACGTGCATTATTTTACATTTCTCAATCACATTTATTTACTACTACTACAAAATTTTGAACCAATCCCATCCTTTCTAAATGGGTTTGATTAAAAAACTGCAGGCTGTATCTATTTTCATTTTTTTTTAATGGATTGGTAACATTATAAAAGTGTATTGACCTAAAACCACATGATGACTACAAGACTGAAGAAAAATATAATTGTACTATAATCCATTTGAATATTATTTGCAGCTAATTACTTAACTTAAAGTATATTAATTGATACTGTAATTTTTTATGCATGTGGTAGTTATTCTGGCATTATGAGTTGAAAAAAATAAACAGGATGACATTGATATTTCAGGTCCCAAAGCTTTGTGTGTGAGTGTAGGGAAGTAAGTGACAAAACAAACTAAGGTGGTAGCTAAATGGCGAAGGATATTAAATAAAGTAATGAAAGAAACAAGATTCGTATACCCTGAACAGATGGAGAGATGTATGGTGTGTCCCCACTCTATATATATAAAAAGTCTGAGTGTGTATAGATTTTAGGGTTACTAGGCGTAATCAATGACGACAATAAAAGAAGAAGCCCCTATTAAATTATTATACAAAAGAAAAGTAGTTTTCATATTCATTCGTTTAATTTTCTTCTTCTTCTTCTCTCTCTCTCTCTCTATCTTGTAAGGAAGACTTTGGCTCCGTAGGACGCGTGCAATCTACTCACAAAGTCTCACTCTGTAGACTGCATGGACCACGTTGATATTTCTTTGGTTTTAATGCACCACATTCCCGTGATACCTTCTCTCTCTCACCCTCTTTGGCTCTATTATTTGGGTAGATTTCTTTTATGGTGAAAATAAAAAGATGAAAAAAAAAACAAATACAAACTTCAAAGAGAGAGAGAGACGTGGCATGAGGCATATGGCATGCTTTTTTTTCTTTTCCTCATTTATACCACTAAACATTCCATGTACCCAAAAGTAAAAAAATGGACATGTAATACAAAGATGTTAAAGATAGAATTAAAGGCTGAGAAGAGGGCTGTTTACACTTTTGATTTCGTTATAATATTCAGACACTGTCACGCAGAAAGCAACTGGAAAAAGAGGATATGTAGAAGAAGATAGAAGAAGAAGAAGCAGCAGCAGCAGCAGCAGGAGTGGAAAAAAGAAAAATAATAAAAAAGAAGAGAAGAGAAAAAAAGCTGGTGGGGCTGCTCAGTGTACAGTGTACATTGATATCATGTGACAGAGCATTAACAATGACAGTGCAAAGGGTGGCAGCCGATCCCAGAAAACAACCGTAATTATGGTGAAATATAAGGGTCCGGATGACAGCTACATGTCATGGTGTGCACACCCTTTATTTACAACAGCCGTAAAGATATATTTATAATACTTATTCATTTTACCCAAAAACAAAATATATACTGTTATACTATACAACAATGCTATAGCTACATGCAACAATTTTATTTTTTATTTATTATTATTATTATTTTTTTTTGTGACAAGTTTGCGTCAATTTCATATTTATCATTTTTATTATACTTTAGTCACAATCAAATGAGTTCTAATTAGCTCAATTAGTAAAGTTTTTGATAATTGAATAAGAGATCTGAAGTTCAATTCACATCTATACCAAAAATTGATTGATGTCTTGATCTGATAATAAAAACTAAAAAGATTTGTTATGTCATTAGACTTGAGAAAATATTAAAGTTACTATCAATTGATATTTTTATCGTATGATAATTAATATGATTAATAAACTTTAACAACATAATAAATGAATGTATAAATAATGATAATTGACATAAATAACATATCAATTTATAAAATTTATAGTATTTTGACATCAAACCATTCTTAGATTTTTTATATTGTATTGAATGCTACAATACTCTGTCTCATACAGTAGCAAAAAAGAAAGAATAGAAAATAAAAATGGGGGGACAGGGTGTGAGAGTAAGTGGGCCTGACTGCAAAATATTCTGACCCACCTGGATGGAATGGGATAGAGATATGGGGTGGCATATAGGGATGGGGCAGCTCTGGAATTTTTCCTGACCCAATGCTCTCCCTCATTTATTGCCGGATAACTAGATTCATGCTAAGGTATCCAAACTGCACCATATGCATTACACTGCCTCAGTTTCCCATTACCCTTTCTTTCCTCTATTACCATTACTTCAAACCCTTTCGACCCCCCCCCCCCCCCGGGCTTTTGTCTTTACTCTAATTCCCTTCTTTCCTTTCTATCTTCATTTCTCTTTCATTATTTCACCTACTTGCCTTCTTTCCCCTTTTCTTTTGCTTTCTCTTTTCATCATTTATGTGTTAACATTATAATTTTGGTTTCATGTAATTATGGAAGGTAGGGTGGACCATATAGGACCATGTGAACCATATGGAGAGAGAGAGAGAGAGAGAGAGAGAGAGAGAGAGAGAGAATGTGTAAACTTTGGTTGGGGTTGAACTGCATTCCTAAATGACAAAAACATATTTCACATTTTAGTTTTTGGCTATGTAGACCCGATAGTATAAATGGTGAATACTTGTAACCACTTGTGGGGTCGTAGTAAAAGGATACCAAATTGCCCAAGTTACATTACAGGTCCCCACTTCCATGAATGGTCACTTTTTTGTCTTGTTGGATGAATGATTACATGGGCTGTCCAAGTACTTCCAACTAGCTATTCTTTCATCTAAGCCAGTATTGTGTCATGTGGTGCCACTTGGTGAATGGGAGTTAACTAACATTTCCATTCACTTTCTTTCTATATCCTTCCCAAACATCCTGCACATATATAAATGTAACTGTGAAGAGCATATCATATAATATAATATATAGAATGTGTTTCCCTAACATCTTGCTCATTAAACTTCTATCATAATTGGACTCTCTTTCTTTCTAAAGTTTGAAGGTTTATAGGTGAGCATTTATAGGATAAAAAGTTTGTCATACAAAAAATATTATAGAACAAACGCACAAAGAAGAGGCCTACCACAAGGATTTTTAACTCCCAGAAGTTGCACATTTGTAGCTCATACTAACCAAGTTCAATCCACATTTCCCACGAGTGCTTATTTTGGTATAATTTATTTGGCTTTAAAAATATCGTAGATAAAATCATAAAAGTATCTTAAAAAAAGTAAAACTTCAACAAAAATATTTATTAAAAAAAGAAAGAGTAAAACTTAAAAAATTACCCAGCTTCTTTAGGGTAAGCTTATTTTCGTTGTCCCATGGCTTGACTCATAAAGTAGAAAGAACAAACAGTGAAGAGGATTTGTCTTCCCAATCAGGGCTAAAAAACATGAGTGAATAAAAAGAAAAAGAAAGGGCATTACGTGTTCTCATTTAAGTACTCATCCCAGGCCTGACCCAAAACTTTAATTGGGCTCCTGCTTTAAGAAAACTACAGCCCACTGATCTAAAACAACGAGTCCTAACCCACCAAGAAATAAGGATGGCTCAGGTGGGCCGAACGGAGAGACGACTGACCAGCCCATAACCAGGTCTGATCTCAAACATATTCATTTAAATTTCATTAAGGAATATGAATATGGGGGGGGGGGGGGGGTGCTTAAATCCAATATTTTTTAATTAGAGGTGTCATTTTGTTTTAAATACACAATAATAAGTAGTAGTGGGTTTTAATTTTCATATTTTATTTAGTTAGTGGATGATGTGGCAGTTTCTCATTAAAATAAAAGGAGATTCCAGTTAAAAAAGCACTGAAGGTAAGCCAAACTCATATTGTGGCATACAACGTAAAAGATTAGCATTAAACACTAGCTGAGCCATTGCTTTTTTTTTTTTATTTTTTTTTATTTTTAGAATTTAAACTTATGACGTTCACTTCTGTGATAAAATTTAAACCTATGCCACATTAGCTGAGCCATTACATTACATGCACTAAACTCGATTATTGTCATTCATACAACACAACCAGTTGGAGCCAATCCCATAACTTGAAGAGAAATAAAACTACACATTTACTTATTAGATAGTTTTATTGCTTTGATGGAATTATATATTAAGCAATAAAACTAACATTGTAGTATCTATAGTTTGTAATTAAAAAGGTACTAATATGATAAATACATATATTAATGATTTTAAGTGGCACATTAATTATTTAAGTATAGCCTAATGAAATTTGAATTCATTTTTCTTAGATTTATATGAGAAACGATTTATTTGAAATATGATATTCTTGTTCAAATTTAGTTGCTTTTACAACAATTGAAGCAGAATCCAACAAAAAACAAAAAAATTAATAGCATTCTTGAGTATGCATGTAACATGTAGTCTATCTATATCAACCATTATATCATGCAATTTTCAAATTTGTAAACATATATAGTATGATTAAATCACTACATCACTAAGCTATTTTGGATATTTATTACTGTCAATTTCTTTAAGACCTTTGTTGAGGGTCATTTGTGAGAAGCCAAGTAGAAAGAAGAAAAGCCCAACAACAAGGGCAGCAAAGAATTGGCAAGCAGATGGCAAAACCATTAGGTCCAAGCGACAGGAATAATGGATCACAGGCCCATGAAATAAACAAATGGGTCTTAAAGAGGCAAGTGAGCTTAAAGAAGCCCAAAAAGAGAGAAATAGCATCCCATGGACAGTGTATAATATAAAAAAGTGAGAAAAGGTCGCCGCAAGCCCAAAGTAATGCAAACTAAGAAAGTAAGGGGTTTATGGCAGACCCATGAACCCCAAGGATGAGAATAAGGTAATTAGGCTAGGGAAGCCCAATGAAGTTAGTAAAAACCCATAGGAATGCAGAATTAGTAAAAGGGTCAAGGAAGCCCAAAGAAAGCAAGTGGGCCAAGGATGCCCAAGAGAAAGACAAAAGGAACACAGGAGCCCATAAGTAAGAAAAAACCAGTGGTCATATCAAGCCATTAGGGGAAAGAGTAAACGGCTAGCCTAAAGAGGCCCAACAAGATTGAGTCATTACAACAGGAATAATAGAACAATATGGCAGGAAATGAGAGAAATCAAGAAGTGGGCCAAAGAAATATAAGGTCCATCATCAAATAAGGCCCAGCTCCTAAGAGGAGCAGGAAATCAAAAAGCAGTCCACATAAAAGGTCAAAGAAAATGGACGGCAAGCTATGCAAGCAAGCCTCCAGACCACAGTAAACAAATGGGTAGCAGGCAGATTTTGGACACATATGGAAGGAAGGCATGCACAAGGCCTAGGCATCACCAGCCTGTACCCAGCCAATATAGAGCATGGTGAGGTCGGGGGTCAGAGATTTAGAGGGCATGGTTTGGTGGTGGGGAGAGGGGAAAAATCTATTTTTGAGATTCCGGCTCAGGCTCTTTTGGGGAGGTGTCTTGCTGGGATAACTTACTACCCAAAAGAAGCAAGCTGAGTTGGAACCACTAGGTGCATGCCATGAGGGATAGGGAGAGAGAAAGAACCTAGACTGTAGCAGGAAAGGGTGCCATGCTAGACAAGCAAACAAAATACCCTTCTTTGTCTGGTGATGGGGGGTGGGACACAAATGGAACAGTGATGGTCGGCCAGTACACCTAGACCAGACAAAGGAGGTTAAGGCTAAAACAGTAAAATCCGATCACGGTAGGCACTATAAAAAGAGGGTCTTGCCGTGAACAGAAGGGGGAGTAACAACGGGAAACTTAACTGAGAAATAGGAATTTGAAGAGAAAAACCAAGAAATAGAAAAATAAACGAGTGGGAAGGAAAGAAAGAAAACAACCAGAAAGAAAATAAAGTGAGAATTAGAACGGCAGGCATGCACCGATAGATCGATTCCTTCTCTCTCTCATGAAATCCTACTCTCTGTGAAAACCACAAGGAGCCTCTGTGCATAAACTACTCAAGTCCGTTTCCCTCAGGGCAATTAATCTCCACGGCAGGACTTTTCCTGAGAGATTAATTGAGTTGAGAAGGAGCGTTCTTTCCTCTCTGGCTTTGCTCCTGCGGACCAGACTTTAGTTGATTTCTTAACATTCTGATTAATCCATATATATTTATACTTGTTCACTTCTGTTCTGTTCTTTTCCTTCTGTAAAAATGATTATTATTGCTGCTGTAATTGTGTTTGAGGGTTGTTTGGTCATTTCCCACTGAGTGGCCAGATATTTTATTCATTATTATGTCTATCTGCCACAACTTGTCTGAAACAGTTCTACCTGCCGTAAGCACGTTCCTAGCAAACCTGACCTAGTTTGCACACAAGCCGGACCAACTTGAGTTGTAGCTGGACCGGTCCCAACTCCCTTATCCAGAAAACTTGGGCCTAGTGCCGCAGGAAGCAGCCCAACACCACTAGCATAGCCCACCACTTTACAACATTCTCTTTTTTCCCTGTGTGTATTAAAATATTTAGTATTCTAAAAAAAAAAAAAAAAAAAAAATCACTACATCACTTTTATTGTCTTTCTATTTTTTTTTTCTATAAAATATAACACCATTACAATTTTTTTTATAAGGAAAATTATTGAAATATTTGAGGAAATTAAAAACAATTAATAATCTTTAATGCGCCAAAGAATGAAATAATGTTCTTTTTCGAAAACGTAAGCAGTAAAGCAATACATACCATTAAGAACAAAAATAATTTGCAAATGAATACATACCAATTATAAATTCTTGTAACCAAATAGTAAAAAAGTATTCAATTGATTCTGATCTTATAAATCAAGAATAGTTGTGATCTTTATATTCACCAATGCAAGTCCCATTAATTCTTTTTTTTTTTTTTTTTTCTTGAATTAGGTATTATTATTTAACTTGTAGCAATCGTTTAGAACAATGAAGTATATACCACATTCAGAATAGTCATTTGGAGGTAATAAAATTTTATTAGATTAGTCATTTGGGGGTAATGAAATTTTATTACTTTTGAACATGATCCACATTTTTCTTCATCCAACAAAGTTTCTTCAATTTCCTTCTTCATTTTCTGTCCCTCTTAATCATATCTACAGTCGCTTGTGGGAATCACGAGCCACTCTTCATGATTACGGTCTGGTTAACAAGAAGCATAAAAATGAGGTAAATAAACAAGATGGTTTTTGTTTTATTAAGAGAGTACAATAGATTTGTCAAAGATGAAGAGTGTAAGAGAGAATGTAAACCTTGGTTGTGGTTGAACTGAATTCCTAATGCATATAATACAAGGTTAAGGGAGAATTTAAAGTATAAAAAGTTGGTTATATTGTATAGGAAAAAATTGAACAAACGCACACAAAGAGGCCCACCACAAGGATTTAAAATTAACAAGCCAAGCCCAATAAACTAAGCTTTGCTCGCCTTGCATGCTGGTTGGCTCCACTTCATTCAAGCTACACTTTCCATTTCATTGTGTCTTCGAAAAGACAGCACTCCCACAGGTTGCACATCTTCATTGATTTATTTGACTCAGAAAACATTTTAGATTAAAGTATCTAGAAAAAAACATATCTTCCACAAAATATCTAAAAGAAAAAGGTAAAACTTTAAATAAATAAAAAAGTATCTAAAAGAAAAGGTAAAACTTTTATTAAAAAAAAAGGTATACCAGCTAAAGCTTTAGAGGTTATTTTTTTTTTAATTTTTTTTTTCATAACAGCTAAATATCAACTGTCATAAAGAATAATTGAAAGTAAAGGATTTGTCTTCCCATTCAGGTCTAATGTCATCCATTCATTAAGGAATATGAATACTGTAGCATACATCATAGCAGATTAACATTAAACACTTGTAAGATGTTGTTCAAGTCCAAAAAACAATTTGAGTTGTTATTTTTTCCACAATGGCTAAACCATTACATGCACCAAATTCGATTAATGTTATTCACACAAGCTGGAGCCATTCCCAGAACTTGCAAATCAAGTCATTCTTCATACATATTACAGTTAACTAGTTACATCATCACAAGATATTAACTCTGGCCTCTGCGACAAACTTGTCACCATTAAACTAAAAACTAATGGTGTTGCAGTTCAAGTTCAACTCCCATCTTCTTTTACAGCCTCCCATCTTGTCACTAATAAAAACTCCAAAAGTTTGTCACCTCTCCAAGATCCTGAAGGAACAAACTTTACAAGATGAGGTTTCAGCCAGATTTTTGTCTGACATAGACTGGACAGTGTTGAGACATGCATGACTTATGAAACTCCTTGTATAAATTTGAGGCCGTCATCTTAAAATAGATGACCCATGCCCAAATGTAAGCTATGACATCTTTAAACAAACCGCTTATACAATTCGCACATACAAGTGCAGTATTTGTAGTTTTGGCATTCAAAAACAAGCGCCAGTGCTTGCCGCAATACAAACTCCCACAATCAAATAGCTTTCCCGACATCTTGTTTTTCTGCCCAAGCTCTTCTAGCACCTGACAGAGCAAAAAAAAGGGTCACATTACAAAATGAGAAAAAGGTCAAGAGTAAGGAAAAGTACCCACCTTAGTTTTTGATTGATTTGCATCCATCCATCCCATCAAATTTCCTGCTTAAAGCATGAGTTTTATATTTCAGGGCACATATTGTGGCTTCAGCCTCAAGCCATAAGTTCCTATACACTAAAGCTTGTGGATGCACCTCTTCCTCAATCTGATGGTTTTCTCTCATTCCCTTTGTAACAACCTGCAACTTGGCAAAGATTTGGTTTCACTGCAAGCTGATTATAAACACTAAGGCTCCCCTCCCCTTTTTCACAAATGAGAGAGAGAGAGAGAGAGAGAGAGAGAGAGAGAGTACAGAGGAATACATCAAGCCCCAATTTAATAATTCTCAGCATAATGACAACCAAACCTGGATGATATCATTGCCCTTCTCAGTGCCTACATCACTGTTTGAACAAAATGAATTCAGGCCTCCCTCATTGAACATGGTATAATAACTCTTTGGCCCCTCACGGAAATTCTGATTGCCAGACTCATGTGGAACAGCCATTGTCTTTGTCCATGCTAGTTTAAGTTCCATGCTGGAGTGCTGAAAAGGATATTATTCAGGTTCTTATAACCCAACAAATGTGTGTTTGTGTGCATATGAATAACTTCCCCCCCCTCCTCTCTCTAGCATTAGTAATAACAGAAATGATGATGATGATAATATTCATTTCTTTTGATCATGTTGAGTCAGAAATCTATCCGCTAATCAAAACTAGCATATCTTTGGAAACAACAGCTAAACCACAAAAAAGAAAAGAAAAAAAGAAAAGAAAGTTTTAGTCCTCAAAGAATGAAACAAATCAAATCTGCTGGTATAATTCTGATGAATCATGCTAATACAATTCCAAAATGCATAAAATGCACATTCAATAAGAATCTTCTTACATGCCAGAGAAATTTAGTAAGAAAGTGTACTTCTAGTGTAGAACTAAAAGCATGAAAGGGCTAAGTCTCATTCTAGCTAGGCAAAAACCCTTAAATCCATAAGGGACTCTTTGAATCCACAAGAAAGAACTTTGGAATCCACTAGAAACAAGGAAAATCTCCATTTTATTGAAATGTGGATTGTTTTTTTTGTTTATAGGCTTGCAGGTCAATTTAAGGGCTCCAGAAAACTTATTTTACAAGTAAAAAATTACTAAACAAATCCTAAATAAATACAATACCATACAAGGGCCCTTAACTAGGAAACCCCTTAAACAACTAAAAATAAGGACATAAATCTCTAAAATCTAAAATTTAGAAAATATATAAAAATATAAAAAATAAAAATAAAAATAACAAATGATAAAAATAGACCCGTGTTCTATCGTACATCAACTTTAAAGGAAGGCAAGGTTCATTCTTGTTGTCTGATTCACCCACAACATTCTTCAAAAAAGATCACAACAATCAATCAAACCAACACACACACCTGCCATACCTTGCAGTGTTCTGTTGTTTTATAAGGATAGGAAGGAATGCCTGTTTGAGTTGTTTCAGGCATTGGTGTCTTTTGTCCAACCCTATTTGTGGTAAACAGATAAAGATTGTTGATTATATGCTGAATTATGTCACGGTCATGCTCATTCAATGAATGTAAACTATTTGAACAATTGTGTACAAGCAACTCTGACAGATCCTGCATGGCATTAATCACTATCTGAACATCTATTTTAGGAGGTGTAGACAAAGACTTAGATACTTCCTGATGTGTTTCAGTTACATCAGTATGAAGAGCAACTTGGGAAGATGGTGGACTGAGGACATGTTCATTTGCAAGAACAGGCACCACTGTTGAATCACTATGCACATCATCTTTGATTCCTTGAGAAGAGTCTTCAACATTTGCCCCAGTGACAAGCCTTCCATTATATGTACAGTCTTTCACAAGAGATGGCAGAACCATGTGAGCAGAATCGAGCAAAGCACTAGTTCTTGAGTTATTGAGCAGAGTAAATTCCTTTTTTGCTTCATAGATGTCATCAGAGCATTGAGTGTCAATTCCACCGCTTGATTCATAAGGATGTGATCCCACTTTGGCATAATCCATATTTCTATGTTGTCTTGGTGATACATAAACAGTTGAAGTTTCACCCTTCTGGAAAGATAAGAAATCACTACTACCACATTCATTTTCATGGCAGTCTAGGCTTCCTTTAACATTACTAGGGAAAAAATGAGGTGCCAGAGGATTTAAACTGTAACTTGTTTCTAGCTCCTTTTCAAGACGTTGTGAACTCAGAGACCCAGAAACACTGAATGGAGATCGACAAGAAGCCAGGGTACCTTTCCAACAGGGTGAATCCAAATCAGAGTCATTCTCATCCAGCACCTTAGAAGAACTTTCAACAGTAACACCAGCTTTTATCACATGAGGTTGCAGAATCGAATCATCAGGGATATTGGTAGAAGTAGTTTGTATCTCAGATGTTGCTGTGAGTAAGGAATCCACACCATTAACAACGATAGGCTTGTTACTTTTTTGTTCATTACCTTTTTCTATCAAGCTTTTATCTTGGTAGACCTCTTTGCATTTGGCATTCAGCAGGACATGCGGCTTGTTTAGGTTTAATGGAGTACAACCAGTAGAATTCTCATTGTTGTTGAGTGCATTAAAGCCCACAGAATCCGCATTCACTGACAGAATGGGATTAAAGGGTGAAACAGTTCTGCTAGTGTATGGTGATCCAAAGGATTGAGCTGGCAATGGATTTGTTTTTGGTAGAGAAAAAGTATGTTCAGATGAGGAAGAATCAAGTCGTGGGAAGGATCCCTTGTATGATGCAGCATTCAACTTAGAACTGCTCGATGTCACTACTGGCATTGTACATGACTGCTGACCTTCAGGAATATTTTGGAGTGTTGCAGTAGAGCACAAATCTGACGATGTTGAAAACTTAAAAGAGACGGGCCTAGAACTTTGCTCAGGAAAAAAATCAGCATTTACTTGCTCTGTGCCAATAGATTTGATTTGATTATCTCCTCCTAAGATCATACCAGTTAATTTTCCATGAATATTGCCAGAA
Organism: Quercus lobata; assembly: GCF_001633185.2. Classification (NCBI taxonomy): domain Eukaryota; kingdom Viridiplantae; phylum Streptophyta; class Magnoliopsida; order Fagales; family Fagaceae; genus Quercus; species Quercus lobata. The sequence goes on along the minus strand of NC_044905.1, from coordinate 27,096,106 downwards.
GTTTCACCACAATGCTTCAACCCTTCAGCAGCATGCTTTCCTGCACAAAAACATCTCATAAATGCAAGTCTTATTGTGGCTCTCACAATCAAAAAATATAGTTATCATTTTTGAGTACTCTTTGTGTATTGTTTTTCCTTCCTATCATCGAGTTCTCCGGTTCAAAATGAAGCATCACATCGCAAGGCTTTCAAGAAACTCACATTTAAACTTACAGTCAAACAAAATTTTTAATCATGTAGAAGAAGAAAAGCGCATGATGTCTAACATATTAAAATTTCATAATGCATTGATCTCCAGGGATACAAATTATATTGAAATGATTTTATTTTTCTAATAGAATTATTGAACATGACCATTAAAGGCAACTCTTCCAGGAATCTCCATATACAAGTAGCGATATAGTCCATAGCTTTCTTTTTTCATTCCAATGCTAACAAATATTCATCTATGGAAAGTTTTTAGGAAATACTGTGTTTTTCCAGGTCTCTCCAATGTACGTGTCATTTTTCTAGTAATTTCTAACTTTCAGAAAGATATAAGTCAAAATGAAGGCGTATTATTGTATATACATATTTAACATAATGAAAAACTAATTGTCCCTTCAGATCGTAAGACCTAGTTCTAGGTGTTTATGACCTGCTTTCTTTCTATTCCATCTTCTGGTACATAAATCTAAAGACAGAGTTTTCCTCCAAGCCAGTTGGGAGGAATCTCCTCCAACCAATTATGTGGAAATTTATAAAACCATTCAAGCATATTAAATCACATAACTCATTAAATAGCTCAGAAGTACATGTGGATGGTCTCTTGAATTGCCACATTGTGGATTGGAGGAATTTTCCTCCAAACCTGTTTGTAGGCAAACCGTACCCTAAATGATCTAGTACCATGAACATTATTTTTTCTTGGTATTTACTCTCACCTAATTCTACTAGCCTACCTTCTAATTGCACGTGTTCATAAAGCAAGGACCCCACAAGTGAAATGGTCGTGCTACTTGGTTCAAATACAAGCAAGATAGAAGTAGAAGTATAAAAAATATTCTCATATAAGAGATGCAGAGTCTGAGAATTAAAGCTATACAATCAACATGGGTACGCATTCCAAAACTTTATAAGAAAAGCATTTATTAATCAAATAGAAACAGATGTTGTACTGAAGCTACAATACAGAAAAATTAAAATTGTTATTTGCATCAGTAACATACCAACTAAAGAAAATGATTTAATATTAAATGAATAAAAAGACTACAGACCTTAACTTTTCAAGACACCACTAAGTTAGGTACATTAAGGCAGAATACAGCAACTAAAAACCATGAATCTTCAAAGCATTATCAAAATACAATATTATAGAGTTCAGATATAAGAATAAGAATCAGAAAGTCTAATACAAATCACATGCAATATTGCTATGAAACTCTCCAAGTAAAAGAAAGATACCTTGCTTTAGCAGCAAGCTCTGACAGGCCATTGAATCTTCCTTCCAAAAGAAAGTCCCTTTATGATCACTTGTCTTGTCCTGTTCCGTATTAAATGGCAAATCAAGATCATCGGCCCTTTGGCCAACATGGATCAAACCTGATAAATTCTGGTTGTAACTAGGCATGGAAAATTCGGTTAATGGCATTGCATCAAAGTCTGACTCATAGGGTACAGCAGACTCAATATTTCCTTGCAATGCCAATGATGAGTGCTGTGGATAATAAGATTGGGCATCAAAATCACAACCTGGGGTATAATCATAAGGGAAAGCTGGGGGACACATATCAGACTGATGGCCATAAAATCCATAAGCATCCAGGGGCACATTGTGCATGGAATCTCCTTCCAAATTGAGATCAGAAACGGAACCCAGAAAGGAAAAGGAAAGGTCAGAACTTTGAGAATCGCCTAGTGAAGGTGAAGAAGGTTGCTGGCATGAGTTAGCCAACAAATTCAAAGTGGTTTGGGGATTGAAGGGCTGAGCTAAAGGTGACAAACGGGATGACAAAGTCAAAGACAAGCCTCTATCTCCCTGACCCTCCATTTTTGTTTCAGAAGCTGAAAACAAAACCAACCCAGTTGATCATAAACAAAAATCTAACATAACCACAGACCTAAACTCAAGCTCAATAAAAGAAAATTTGTCAAAATTGGTTCTTTACAGCAGCAAACAAGTTTAAAAAGAACCAAAGTCCTTTTTCTTATCTTTTGTGTGTCCAAAGAACTGGGATTCATTGCACGGCATATAACAAACACAGTACTCAACATAATTTAAAAAAAAAAAAAAAATCAAATAGCACTAACATATAATCATCATCAATAATGGTGTAAAATCCAATAATTATAGTAACAATCATATGTGATATATGCATATGTCAAAACTCAAAAGAGTGAAATGAGATAAGAGAGAAGGAAGATATTTTTCTGAACATACCAAGCAAAGATAAGAATGACAACTTTACAAGTAAAGTGTTTGCTCCAAATTTTAAGGTTTTAGTTTGAAGTGGCTCTTCCTCTACCTTTGATGCTTTGAGTTTGAGGTTTTAAACTCTTTGTTCAAAGTCTGGACAAACTAGAGTTTTAGTAAAGAAGAGGAACCAACAACACGTTTTTTATTTATTTATTTATTTTTTTAGGTTTCTCAAAAAAAAAAAAAAAAAAAAAAATCACGTTTTTTCTTTTTTGCATCCGTACCCTTTCTTCTTTGTTTCTTTCTATTAGGGGACCCTCTACATTTTGTGTATATATTTGTACTCTATATAAAAAAAAAAGGACAGTCATGCTTATATTTCTTAATTAAATTCGTACATTAGATTTAATTATTCCTGAAAAATATAATACCTTTTATATTACATTGGTCAATATAGCTATGAGTTTGAATCTAATTAAGAAATTTAAAGATATAATATTTAAAAAATTGTATCTAAATTTTTTGTTATCAGATTTTTTTTCAATAGAGAAGCAAATTGGAATGCTTGATTTCCTATTTCATCTTGTTGAATTTTCAGAATATTTAAATATATTTTTTTCACTAATTTCAATTGATGTGCCTTTGGCATTAGTGAGGTATTGTTTATATATATATATATATATATATATATAGAAAATGAGGTATTGTTAAAAAAGAAAGGTGATGGGAAATCGTGATAGTGCTAAAAGGAAGATAAAACAAGTGTTTACAATTTAGTGATAAATTATAACAAGTGTTTATAATTTAAAACTTTTCATTTTACTCACATAAGATTACTTTTGTTATACAGTCATTATTTATTTTTTATTTTTTGCAAAATAAAATTCTAAACTGAATAGTAAAATAAGTTGGCAAAAATAATTTTTGACAAACACACACTTAATCTAAAGATAAATGAGAAAATTAATTCCTCTTTTGTCTACCAAGTTACATTTCCCAACTTTTTCCTTGGGCTTACATTGCGGTTTCATTTATGAGAGTTTTTTCTTCTTCCTTTGAAATAAATATTTTAGTAGACCCATATATAAAATCCAAAAGAGTGTCACCAAGTATCACCTCAAAACACTAAATCACTAATAGATTTAAAAAAAAAAAAAAATCGGTAGGATTCAGATAAGATCAATTATTCAAGGATTAATAAAATTTATCAATCTATCTATCTGGAAACCACAATTCAAACTTTAAATTTATATTTGTAAAATCAAATTAAGCTCTAAAATCTGTATCCTTAATATAAATAGAAATGAATAGAAAAAAATAAAGAATTTAAGGAGAATTATAGTGGAGAGACAGTGAGCCACGTAGTAACGTGGCCTGTAATAATATTAAAAAAAAAAAAAAAAAATCAAGTGGTAATGGTGAGTAAATTGTTGTGTTTGAAAGGACTATGAAACAAAGAAATAAGACAAGAATTCGGAAACATTCACTATTCATTTGTAATATAAGAATTTAAAGGGGTCCACACTCCACAAACTGATTAATTAACAGATGATTAAAGTCCATACAATCCTATTGTATTGTATATGGTTACCCTTTTTTAATGCTGAGTGCATATTATATGATAATACTAATTCCTTTTCAATGAGAATCCAACGGTGTAGATTCTACACCATTCTGCTTCCTTTTAGTCCTCCTTGCCTTCTCAACGAAGTTTCCAACTAGGACAAAATTGAACCCACCAAAAAAAGAGAGAGAAAATAATAAGTAAAAGTAACCTGAGAGTGAGACTGAGAACTTGACAGATTCTTTGTACGAAGGTACCATGATTTTTCTTTTTCCTTTTTCCTTTGTTTCTATTTTCATTTGGCATGGAAAATTCATAACATTCTCATTTTTATTTATTTATTTATTTTGGTGAACATAACATTTACATTCTCTTCCTCTAAAATATGGAGCTGTGTACCCGTTAATTCCAATGTTTACACTCGGATTATTTAAGAATGTGAAACTTCTTTGTCCTCTTTTCTGCTGAATATAACAAAGTCTCTTCTTTAATTTTCTTTTATTATTATTTTTTGTTTAAATAGAAGCTTGTTTATCTATCTATAATATTTATAAAACTAAGCCCTTGTTTGAATTTCCCTAAACTAAATTAATAAATCCCAGTTTTGTTAACTCATAACTCAAAATCGATGGAGCCCACGGGTAGCATGCTTGTTTGGATGAATTTCCAAACCATTAACTCAATGATAATATCTCATAATTTTGAGTGATGAGTGAGCAATTTTGGAAATACGGTGAGACTATTTTTAAGTTAAGAGTTTTGAGTTATCAGTGGCAGTTCTGTAAATTTCCAGCAAACACAAGTCCCACTGCAGGCTTTTGTGGAGAGAATGGAGAAAGAAGCTGATGAGATTTTGTGGGAAGGGCATGAAGAAGAGAGAGGTATTACACACGGGTAGTTTGTTGCCGTTGTAGTGCTTTTGCAATGCAATCAATGCTATATGTGACTCATTGAGTGATAGAAAGGTGGGTTTTTGAATTTGAGATAATTGTGAAAATTTTCAGCCAAACAAGCATAAGAGTGAGTTATGGGTTTTATTGAGATAGAGTTGTGAGATATTGGGATATGAGATTGAGTGAGGAGATTTGAGTAATGAGTGTTGGGATATGAATGAGTGACAAACCAAACAAGGTCTAATACTCTCTCTCTCTCTCTCTCTCTCTCTCTCTATATATATATATATATATTTTAAAGCAATACTCAAGAGTCAAAAGCTTTTAAATGGAAGCTAATTTATTTATATATAATACACATTTACATATATAACAAAGTCTCATAAGAAAATCCGTTATGTATAAAATTATTATTTGACCTCATAATATTTTGCTAAACAAATTTTGGCTATAATTCCACTTAATATCTTTTTATTTAAAGTGAATTTTAACAAATTTACTAATATATTACATTTTCTTTTGATATCCTTCATACTTGTAAATTTTCCATAAAATCAAATATTATTAATTATGTTATCAATCAAATGTTTAAATTTTAAGTTTTCGTAATATAAAATTATGCATAAAAAATAAGTTTATGGATTGAATAGTAAATAACATTTTATTGGCACACGAAATTTGACATGTGTGTTAAGAACATAAATAACATGTAATTCAACAGTTAGATTTTCAAAATATATAGTTATGTTAATTTTTTTTAGTGAAAATTGTAGACATTGTAGCAAAATTTTGTCCTATTTTACTACATAAACTTTTAAGGGTCTTACAATTTTACCAAATAAGTTAAAAACACAATAAAGTTTCACACCATTCCTAAACTAATCTATTGTCTCACACTTGAGCCCATCACAATTTGCAGTTTAATTTTCTTTAATGACCCATGTGTGAGGCGATAAACTAATTTAGGAATGTGGTGAAATTATTGCAAATTTTTGTTGTAATTATTAGGTCTACCAAGAGAACCAATAAAATGATGTCACTTATGCAAATGTATGAGTCGGCTTCCTAATTAATTAGCACAATAAAAAAAAAATCAATAGGTGATGTCACATTTACATAAATGACAATGTTTTATTATTTAGAAAGATCAAGAATGATTACCTCAGCAGTCCTTTGGTGGACCTAATAATTTTTCACCTAGAGGGATATTGATTTTACATGTTTTAGATTTTATTCTATATTTAAACATTCCATTAGAATATTGTCACAATTAAAATAAAATATTTTTAGTAACTATCATAATTATCCATTAGTAATTATTATAAAATCAAAATTTATATTTATACAAAAGTAAACAAGACAATTAATAGCTGCTGTAGTTATCAAATTTTATAACTAAAAATAATAGAAAGAAAAAAAATTCATATTTTATTTAAATTTTTTGCACAATTTATTGAGTACAAAAAGAAAAAGGCATAGGCATGGTAATTATATATCTTACAAAAATAGGTATCACAAAATTAAAAAAACTCAGTACACACGAAAGAATGTCTTCGACTATGAGGATTATTACCTTTATTACTTTAAGAAAAATGTCAATGGATGCCGTTAGGGTAATAGTTAATAATCTATTTAAAGAAAGTTTTTATGGAGAAAAAAAAAAAAATATTTTAACAATTTTTTTATTTTCCATAAAAAATAGTGTCAAAATTTTCTTAAAATAAATTATTGACTTTTACCCTAACCCGTCCGTATGGCCATTCCTTTAATAGCCCAGGAACATAATTTAGATTTCCCTTTCTTTTCCTTTATTACTTCTTATTTTGCCTCCCAGGCCAGGCCCACCACACGGTGTTTAATAAAATCTTTCGATCTTAAAGTAGGTTTTTCTCAAGCCCATTAGTTGGGCCCAATCCGAATACCAACCTGACTACTCGAGTTAAAACTTAAAAGGAATCGAGTTTTGCAAACTTTTGTTGTTGTTGTTGTTGTTGTTGGGAATCGAGTTTTGTAGCTTGATACTAAATGCTACCACACATTTCTTAAGGATTTTTATATTATGGATTATCCATTAGTTCTTGTGTCTTGGCTCTATATATGTGATGCACTTATGCACCTATATAAACTTAACAAATTTTGACACCATTTTTCTTTAGGTTGCGTTTATTAGTTTTGCAAGGTATAACAAGGTTTTTTTGAAAATATTTTCATTCTTTATAGGTGTTTGGAGCAACATTAAATTCTGGTCAAACTAAAGATGTTTATGAGGACACCCAAAAAAAAAAAAAAAGTTGTAAAATAATTTAGTTTCAAACAAAATAGATCAAAACCACCATTGCAACAACCCATCGACCAACCCCATCCTTGGCAACTGATCATTGACCTACCTCAACCCTTGAAAACTGACCCATCCTCATCTCACTATCAGTCTATTACTACCCATCAAACCCAAGCACTTTCTATCTTTCTCAAAACCCCACTTCCCTCTCCCAACTAGATCTTTTATTATGCCAGTGTAAATTTGTGATTGAATTATATTACTTATACATGAAACAACCATTGATATACCTTGATTTAAAAAAAAAAAAAAAAAAAAACTTCTACTATGTCTACTTACAATAAAGCTTACAAGTTTTAACCTCTCACACTTTGATTAGGTCTTCCTCTCTCATTGATTTGCAACAAAAATTTACTAGGAATTATTTTTTGAAAAAAAAAAACCGTTTATTTCGTAATTTATTTCATAAGTCTTGACCATGTGATTTTTAATTCCCTTTTTAAGTCCATTGTTTATTTTCTATCACTCTTGGGTTGAATTAATCATTTGTTGATAAAAGAAATGATCTAAATAATACTTATATGGCCGACCTGCATATGAATAACGTGTTGCTTGGGTACGTACTTATTGCTAGTTATTAGTATATAGATTGGAATGAATTGGAAGTTTCAGATTTTTGTTGGCCAACACTTAGTTTGAGGTAATGCAGAGAGCTGGGTAGCTCAGTAACATTATCCGGTGTTTTTAATAGAAACTTCCAAGAGTTGAACCCCGTCCATTATTTAAAATATATCAAAAAATTAATTTGAGGTGAGAAGTGATGAAGGCAATTGATGATAATGCCTCTACTACCTTATATATAAGTGTGGATATCTGACACATTCATATTGAGTATTTGATCATACAAATACAATTAATTAATTAATTTTTTTTTTGGAATTTACATTTACATGTTTTAGAAGGAAACATCAAATAGCACAAGTTATATATAACTTGGGAAAACATCAACTATATAGTTACAAATCGAAATTGGGAAAACCTTCTTCATCTTCTTCTTTTTTATTTATTTTATGAATGAAACTAAAAAAAAATGATAATTTATTTGTTTTCCTTGATGTATCGCAGCCCATTAACTAATCAACCAATAATATATCAATATCTTCTTTTCATATTTTTTGGATGCTGCACGCCCCCAACGAGTGTATTCCCCAAGGCTCTCTAGTACTGAATTCTGATGAGTGATGGAGGCAAGGAAAATAAATGCAAAGCATCGCGCATATATATATATATATATATATATATATATATATGGTGATTGCTGTGACATCGAGCAGGGGAAAGCCTGATCCCATGTTTTATGCTTAACTATATATTGTTAGTCATAAAAAGAAATATAATGATGCTAAAGATATTATTATTTTTCTATTTAGAGCTTACAAATTGATGTGTCACTAATTATAAAAAAAAAAAAATTAAACATTTATTTATTAGGTATATAGTTGAAATTCACCAATTACATACATGGATAAATTAGTTTGTAAATTTTATATAGTAAAAATAGTAGTACTTTTAGCATTTTCCAAGCAACAATACTAATGGCACAGTAGAAAGCAAATTACGAAAACAACAATTGCATGAAAAAAAAAAGTACTTGGAAGTTGGAACTGTTCCATTGAATATATTCCCCACTCCTACATACAATCAGCATAAATGCAACAAGGCGCTTTGCATACTGTACAGTACAACGAAAGAGATTGATGGATCTTTTTTTTCCATCCAAACCATACAAAATATGCCCCTCTTATAAAATATGATACATAAATATTACACATTATGATGATGGTGATAGTACATTGATACATATGCATGCTTCATATATATTTCAATTACATGAGGCAGCACGCATTGACGTTATCATCGTTAAACATGTTGCTGACCTTGTCATCTCCTCGATGACTTATGGGAATGTTGCCATGCCTGTCCCCAATATTGTAGCCATGCCTGTAATAGTTGTAACTCTCTTTGAACTCATGAGTTGTGTCTTTGAAATAGTTATTGGTGGACGTGAAGTACAAAGGTATTTCAGGGTAAGGCCAGAATTCAGCCCTCTTTCCAGCCCTCCTCACTGCCTTCAGCACCTTGTTCCGATCAACGTACCCAACTACGGTTACCTTTTCCATCTCTAGGTTCACCTCCACTGAATCAATCCCTGACAAACCATATATACATGCATGTAATACAAATTTTTATATGTCACTAATTAGCAAACATTTGAAATTCCAAAATTATGTAGCTCAGCTCCATATGTGTGTTGGGCAAAAGGGTTATGGTAGAGTTAATTGCACCTCAAGAGAGTTGATTAATTCCTCTGAATCCAACATTGCCCGTATAAAACCAAGACTTGATACCCTAGACTAAGCAATGACTATGTTGCATGTGTCTCACAACTTTTAGTTGTGAGTCTCAGGCATTAAGGGATCTAAAAGTTGTGAGATGCTTATTGCATATAATCTATGTATGAGATAATTATCGTTATTACATGGACAATAACAAGGCCAGTAGCTAAACATACATAGATATAGTATATTATTGCAATAGTCTCAAGATAAGGTGTCTCATGAAGCAATTCTATGAGACCATCCTTTTACAACACGTGTAACCTACACAAATATATGGATCCTATATGTACAAGTTGTGAAAGGGAAAGTAAAGTTAAAAACTAAAAGGCATGTACCTCTAAGTTTGTGAATGGCATTTTTTACTACTCTTTCGCAGCCCGTACAGCACATCCTTACTTTGAGCTCCACGGTCTGTAAAGCAAACACGGTTTCAACACCAAGGAAAAATAATATTATCATACATTACCCCACCAAAAAGAAAAGGCAAACACAATTTGCAGATGCTGCTTCCAGAAGTATTCACAGTTTCTTTCCTTTCTTCTTATTCTATTGTTCCCTTTGTTCTTTTTAAGGCCTTTATACTTTGGGCGGTTATGTGTAGGCAACAAATTAAAGGGATTAAGAAAAGCTATATAAGCTTCATATTAATCTAATTGTCGTAGATTCTTTTTTTCACTAAGGCTGGGAAGATCGTCTTTTCAACTATTTAAATTATAACCAAAGCACATTACAAAGATATTATTGTGATTCAAGGGGATTAACATGAATGAAAGTGAGACATGGAATGAGAACCTACAATAATTTATCACAAGATGTAGGGATTTAAGTTAGTTCAAGAGATCGGATTTGTTCTCTAAATTTCGGACTGAATTTTGAAGAATTCATTGACATGTAATTTAAGTGACATCTTTTACAAAGTTTGTACATCCATTTTAAAAGTTAGAAGACAGTGAAAACAGTAAAGAATTCATTGATATGTATAAATTTAGGTTATACGTATCTTTTAAAAAATTTGTACATCCCGATCTAAATTCTAAAAGTTAAAAGACAGCATCAACTGTAAAGAATTCATTAACATGTGCAAATTCAAATGACATCTTTTACAAAGTTTATACATCCCTTAAAATATGGTAACAACGTTAAAGAATTCAACATATATAGGTAACCTAATTTCATCACCCAATTCATGGCTGGTATCATGTTTAGTAAAACCCTATAGTGATTGCAGCACAGATATATATCATTTTTAGTTTACAGTAGGGTCAATACAATAACTTTCCCTACTTGAATTAGATTTTTTTGTTTGTTTTTGTTTGTTTCTTCTTTTTGGCTTCTTGTTTATATTCTAATCTTTTCTCTTTGTAGCCCATGGACAAAACAAGGACAAATGAATACGTCGCATATTCCAACAGATGACATGATCTTTGGATGAAATGAAAGATTGAAGCATGATTTATATTGCCAAACCCATATAGTAAGAAGATCAAGCTATTATGAGAGAAAGAAGAACAACAAAAAGAAGAAGACTTAATAATTTTACTTGCTTTTCGTCTGGTATGAGAAACACATATAAAGTCATGTCATGCAAATTGCTATGGTGGCTGAAACTACTCATGTCATGGTTAGTTGAAAATAACAAAAACAACAACAACATCATGGCAAAAGCTGAAGCCAGCGAGATACCTCTGAAAACAAAAGAGGTAAGAAAGCGAACCTGCAAAGAAAGGGGTCGACCCTTAGGCATGTTGATGTTGTAGTTGTAGTTGTTGAAGGTCTTGATTTTGTGGGTGTCTCGATAGTGAAAGCAACAGTATTTAATGGCAGATATGATGGTGCCAATTGCTCTCTTTAGTACGGTAGCCATGGCATATATAGGTTCCTTAGAAATAAGGAAAGAAAGAAAGGAAAACTTAAGACAAGCCCAGCCCTAGAAGATATTCTCAATGTGGCCTTAGTATCGCTTCCTTAAGGCTTAATCTCTATCAAAAAGATTCCAAAGTTGTATACTATTCAATGCAAGCTATTTCTTGTGATAAAATTCAGTGGACTTGGAGATAAAGTCTCCCTAAATTATTAGACCCTTTAGGCAGGGAATGGTATCAATATCCTGATCAAATTAATGCTTCAGGATGTGCGTCAAGCTAACATGGTTGCTATGCTGGTACTTGGGTTCCAGGGAATATCAGCTATATGGATGGGCTTAATGAAGGAAAAGCTGGATTTTTATGCCAAGGGAACATATATTCTCTAAAAATCTTCTTTTTCCACCATCTTTGAATTGCTTACTACATAACATATGCATCATCTATCTATAAAAAGCATAACAAAGTCATATTCCCACATTGCTATTTGTTAGCCCTTCTTTTTATTTTTTTATTTTTATTTCTATGGGCAGTTGCTAGCCCTTCTAGTTTATAATATGTTGTTCCAAATTTTTTTTTTTTACAAGCCTTGGAAAAAGAGAATCTTTGGATGATATACCTTTAACAGTTTAAAACATAATTGAGAATTTAATACTCTAAAGTGAATATGTCCAATAGGTACATTTTTCAGTGAGAACAATCGAGTGCTTACCAATAAGGGCATTATTCTTATAGCAACTACACTACTGTCATTACACACCACTAGAAAATATTAGTAGAAAATCTTGTATTCTGTTTATAGAAATTGAACCAAGTCAGTTTTGCACTTAATTTTAACGATAATCTATAGTGCTGAATCACCGATCAATTCTTTTTGTGTTTCAAGGCAATTCTTTCCAAGCCCAGATTACTTTCAGCGCTTAGGCATGATGATTAAGACTATGTTTGAGATAGTGGAGAGGGGAGGTGGATGATTGGGAGTTGGGACTATTTTATATATATTGGCATCAATTAATTAAGTAATCCAAGCTATGCGAATGAGTTTTTAGTTCAAATTAAACTTCCACCTCTTCTAATAACGAGACCAATATCTATATAATAATAATAATAATAATAATAATATACCAAAATAAAGTCGGTTACCCCCAAATAAAAGTAATATTTTTAATAGATAAAGTTTGATTACAAACTTTGTTGTAGCCTAAGACTACAACTTTAATTAAAAGAATTAACATAACTACATGTTTTGAAAATCTAACCATTAGATTATATGTTGTTTATATGTTTAACACATATTTCAAATTTCATCTCAATCGGATGTTATTTATTATTCAATCCATAAACTTATTTTTTTATGTATAATTTTATATTACCAAAATTTGAAATTTTAACATATGATTGATGATATACCCTATTCATCTTTAATCTTCTTGAAATTTTGTAAGCACGGAGAATATACTAAGAAAATATAATCTAATGGTGAATTTGTTAAAATTTACATCCAATAAAAAAAAAAAAAAATTGTAGCTTTAAGCTACAACTAAGTTTGTTGCCAAACTTTATTCTTTGTAATATATCTGAAATATTGGTTATTTAAAAAAGAAAAAAGGAGAAAAAAAAAAAAAAACTACTTTTGCGCTTAATCTTTTACCGAACCATATATTTTCTAAGATCTTGTAAATCACAAAAGAGACCTCCGAAAAAATATTCATCTACTAATTCATTATTTTAAATTTTATAAATGATGCCGATTTGTGCACTGGAAGATATTATTTTTTTTTTTTGCTAAAACACTGGAAGATATTATTGATTTAATTTTTAACGTTATCTGAATAATTACCTAAAAATGACATGTCATGATGATAATGCAAATGCTTCTTTTTCAAAGGAATATGTGATTACCAGATTATTAATTTGCATACTTTTAGATTCTTCCACGCCAAATTGATAATTTTTCACTACATAGGTAGGCCTGCTACTGTACTATTCATATCTCTTTATTATGAATAGTATAGTATACAATGTTTATTGTCAATGCCGTGAACAACATTTTAGCGACAACCCGTATAAAAGAACAAATTTCTTTACATAATTTATCAGCGATACCATCTCGCTTCTAAGAACATGTAGTACGTACTAGTTCCCTTGTTTTTGTAAAAAGCTAGCCAATTGGAAAGGTTGCACACTCTGAATGACTAAAATACTTGAGGTTTTCATTTTACAATGTTAATTCTACAACATTTTTACAATAAAAATTTAATAACAAACTATTAAAAGCGAGTAAAAAAATGGTATAATAATGTTCCACCTAATATTTTTTGTAAAAGTATTATCGCGTAGTGTTACTCTCTCACATAAGATGCAAACCTGATATCAATTCATTAAGAGAATTGTGACATTTGTTCCATCGATTCTACCGCATACTTAAAAATCAGTCAATTATCAAATAAGATATGTTTTTTTAAGAAAGAAGAACTTGTATTTCATTATTAAAGGGGAAGCCGTACAATAGAATAAATTAGGTGGGTGGAGGAGGGAATTAAATCATTCATATACAGTACGTCTTTTATATTTAATATAACTAGGCTAGTCATAAAAAAAAACTAGGCTAGTCATCAATGGACAAAGACAAACTGCAGTTCTTATTGCCAAAAGAGAAAGAGGAAAAAAGAAAAGAAGAGAGAGAGAGAGAGAGAGAGAGATAAGAGCATTCTCATATCCGGCCCATTTTATAAATCGTTTACGTAAATTAAAAATCTTTTTTTTTTTAATCATATTTTAGCTATATACAGTCTTTTCAAAATACAACTCACATAATATTCTATCATGTTAGGAAAGAATGCCTTCGAGAGACTCTAATTGAGTTGCTAATTGTTGTGGACCTTTTTGTGGTTAAAGTGGGCTAGACTGCCTCCTGCGGTATTGGACTCGAGTGTTCTGAGTAAGGGACTTGAGACCGGTCCAACTACAACTCAATTTGATCTAGTTTGTGCACAAATTATGCCTAGTCTGCCACTAGCACGCTTACGGCAGGCAAAACTGTTTCAAATGAGTTACGGTAGGCAGATATGATAATAATAATAAAATCAAATACTTTGAGATCTTTATTAAGGTGAGCAGATAAATTTTACTTAAGAAAAAGATAATCACAGTTCTAACAACAATTATTTATAAGAAAAGTAAAGGGGAACAAGTGAGTAGTATGTGAGTTGATTGAGAGAGTAAATAAATTAGATCAAGTCTGATCCGCAGGACCAAAACCAAAGAGGGAAGAACACCTCTTCTCAAAGTGAATAATCTCTTAAAGAGATCCTACTATGGAAATTAATCACTTTGAAGGAAGTGGACCTAAACGGTTGGTACACAAGACACCTTTCGTTTCCGACAGAGTAAGATTTTGAGAGGGAGAGAGGGAATTAACCTATTGGTGCATGCATTCCGTTCTAACTCTCTATCTTTTTCTTTCCTTCTTTTCTAATATTTCCTTTTTTCTTATCTTTTTTTTTTTTTTCTTAATCCTTGTTTCTATTTCCTGGCTTTCAAGTTTTCAATACCGTGGTGCTTATTGTTCTTATTGTTCATGTACACGGCAAGGGCCTCCTTATAGTGTCTACTGTGACCGAATTTTACTATTTTAGCCCTTAACCACCTTTATCTGGTCTGGGTGTACCTGCCGACCACCACTGGTCCGTCTTCCCCATCGCCAGATAAAAGAAAACTATTTTGTTTGTTTATTTGCCGTGTCACCCTTTCCTGCTACGGTGTGGGTGCCTTCTCTCTCCCTATCTTTTATGGCATGCACCTAGTGGTTCCAGCTTAACGTTGCCCCTTTGGATGGTATGTCATCTCAACAGGACACTTCCACTAAAAGAGCCCTAGTAGGAACCTCAAAATAGGTTTTCCCTTCTCCTCACCGCCAAATCATGCCATTTTACCTCTGACCCATAACCTCATCGTGTCCTGTATTGGCTGGGTATAGGTTGGTGAGGTTTGGGCCTTGCGCGTGCCTCTCTTCCATATAAGTCCAAAATCTGCCTACTGCTCATGCGTCTGCCGTGGTTGGTCTGCACAGTCTGCCGTCCATTCTTGACTATTTTCTAGTTTCCCTTTCCTTTATGGCTTGCCCTATTCAGGGCTGGGCCTTGCTTGATGGTGAGTTTTGCTCTTTCTTCAGCCCACCCTTCTTCCTACTACTATCTCCTACCATGCTACTCTATCATTCCTGCTGCGAAATTGTTTTGTTTCAATTTGGCTGGGCCTTTTTGGGCCTGCCGTTTATTCTTCCCCTAATGGCCCAACAAGACTATTGGTTCTTGTGTTACATCACTAGCGGGCTCCTATGTCCCATTTGTTTTCTCTTGGGTGTCCTGGACCTGTTTGCTTTCTTTGGGCTTGCTCGGCCCTTTTCCTAACTTCGCATTACCATGGGTTTTTACTGAATTCTTTGAGCTTCCTCGGGCCAATTACATTATTTCTCATCCTTGGGGTTCATGGGCTTGCCATCAACCCCTTACTTTCTTTTCTTTCATTACTTTGGGCCTGTCGCGGCCCATTCTCACTTTTCCACATCATATACTGCCCATGGTTTTGCTTTTTCTCTCTTTCCGGGCTCCTTTAAACCCATTTACCTCTTTAAAATCCATTTGTTTATCTCATGGGCCTATGATTCATTATTCCTGCCTTTTGGGCTTAATGGATTTTTTATTCGTTTGCCAACTCCTTTCTGTCTGTGTTGCTGGGCTTTTCCCTTCCACTTGGGCTTCCGAAATGGCCACCAACACTAATATAATATAGGACACCACTTAACCCAAAAACTTAAGTTTATGAGTTTGAATCCAACTATGTTGTATTAACTATTTACTTTTTTCATTATTATTTGTTAGGAAATTTAGACTCCGGTTGATAGAATTAACAAGTTTTAAATTCAAGTTGTTAATTAAATTTATTATGAATAAACCTTGTTAAAACACACTAACATTAATATCATGTCAAAATCATGCAGTAGAAAAATAAATAAGACAAGATATGATGACTCAGGAAAACCAATGAAACAAACTAGTTTTACAGTAAAAAACTTAGGGGGGGGAACCTTCCCGAAAAGCAATTTAATATAGTAAAGTGAAGTTTCAGATCTAGTACAAAACCTTTGTTCCTAGACTTTACAATCCTCGTAGATGAACTTATAGTAGAAACTTTCTACTGCTTCAAAACCTCTAAACTCTTCAATATATGAATGCTACATTTTTGCACGGATCCCAGTACGTGACTAACCAATGATGTATGGCTCCCAGTATGTGACTAACACATTAACTTGAAGAAGATTGTTGGTTGCAAAGTTTTTCACTTCATCAACAATGAAGATTAAGAAGCACTTGATTACAAAACCCTAAGGCGCAAAGACGCAGTAGCTTCTTTAAGAGAGAATAAGGCATCGGTCACCTTTTGCATGTGTTCTCCTTGTATTATTTTATGAGACGGTTTTTAAAATAAGCCTTATATATGTCTAGGGTTGTGAGAAAAGAAACTCTACACATACATGTCAGTATAGGCCGAAAATTAGATTTGGAAATCTAAATTTCGTAAAACTTGATAGATATCTCGATAGATAGCTATTTGTCGAGACCTGTTGCGAGCTATCGAGGAGCTATTGAGGGGACAAAAAGTTTCTTGATCGATCATCCTAGCTATTGAGAGGTATCGAGATTGCAATAAAAAGAAGCTGAAAAGCTCGATAGATAGCCTAGTTGTTGAGAGGTGTCGAGCAACTATCGAGCTTTTAAAAATCAGCACTTCTTCACTTGTTTCTTGGACAGATTTGCATGACTTCAATACTAGATTTGAACTCTTGTTCCTTGAAGTATTAAATACATCCTAGATATACCCAATTACAAGTAAAGTGCGTTTTGTTAAAAGATTAGCCAATTACATACATATTGACATATGTTCCTAACATTGAATCACATATGTCCTAACATTATTCAATATAGGACTTAACTCACACATGTATTCTCGTCATATCATTTTATTGATTACTTCCAAAAAAAACTATTCTTCTAGAAACCAAAAACCATGAGTAGTAGAAGAGGAAATACCTGTGTGGCCCAAGGAAGGACATGGACTTTTGGCATTGACATTCTCTGTTGATTGCCTCAAAGTTCATGCCCAAATCCTTGGCCTAGGCCTTCCATCTCAAGGATCCCTCTTCCCTCCACTTTGAAATACTCAGCCTTGAGAGAGAGAGAGAGAGAGAGAGAGAGAGAGAGAGAGAGAGAGAGAGAGAGAGAGAGAGAGAGAGAGAGAGGTGGGATTACATGGCTGCTCTTAGGGCTCACTTAGGATCGCTTTTGCGCATTGATAAGGTCAAACGCACATACAATGTGTTAACACGAGAAAAATATAAATAGTCTTTATGCAATTGGCACAAATCAATTGAATGAACAAATGAGTTGGTTATTCACTTGTAATTTTAACTAGGAAGACAACTCACAAGTTGAACTTGTACTAGTTAGAATTGAAGAGAGGTATACCTTTGGTATCATGTCAAAATTGATATATTGGGACTAGAAGTGAGAGGGAGAATGTTGAGATAGGAAGTAAAAGCAAAATAATCTGATCCAGCCTAACAACCGACCCACACATCTAAGAGAAATGAAGGGATACATATTTACTATATTGAATTGTGTGTTACAACACACTTAATTGGAGGTATATAAAAAAACTAACCCTGGTGTGTAATACAAAAACTACAATATAATAGTAGAAGTAATATAGAATATCTCTAACACACCCTCTCAAACTCAAGGTAGAAGTTCGAGTATTTTAATGGAAAGAAACTGTGACCATATAAGAGTACAAGCAGGACCAAATCAAATATAGAATGGACTAGTTTTGGCATGAAGTGGAACACGAGATAGCTATTGGCAATAGTAGACACTAACGACAATCAGTGATGGATGGAGGTCAAAGTATGATTACTATGGCTGGAGGACGGTTGCGCCAATGACTAGATGATGGCTATCATAGTATAGCTACTCCAGTGCTATAAAACGAAGACAGAGGAATAGTGGCTCAATAATGGCATAAACGAGATAAATGTTGGTGGTGATCGCAGTTAGCGACAAACAGGGGTTAGAGGACAATGGTTGAGCATAACATTGTAGGAGTCGGAAGACATTGGTTGAGTACAGCATTTGGCGAGGCGAATGAATAAGTTGGCGGCACTAGGGTAACTATACACTAGCCCAGCACTCGAAGAGATATAGCTCTATCTAATATTTTGTTATAATTGTTGGGTTGAAATTGACCCTAATTAATTTTAATTAATTACCCAAGTTGATTATTTATGCTAATTATGCAACAGTTCAATTAATTTTTTATCGGCACATCCATATTATCAAAAACTAAGTACAACAAAAAATAAATTTGAACACAAGCAATATGATTACGATAAGGAAAACCTCACTAAGTGGTTTGAAGATCATCACCAACTTGAAGCATTCACTGTGAAAATTGAAATTACAATTACAACGAATACATATAGACTCAATCCCAATGTAACTACCTACAGTAAAATTACTAACGCTATTCGAATGCTGCTCTAATCCAATTGGATTACTCTATCATGTGAATCTTTTTGGTGCACAAATATCCAATCCAAGTTTTACTTCACACAATCAAATCTTTTGATTGTTGAAAGTGTTGGTGCAGTGTCTTTGCAGGAAAACTTGATCTCCAATGAACCAAAAAGCAACTCAATTTAAAACCCTCGGTGCACAAGGTCACAACCACTTCTCCAAGTATACAGTGCTTTTCCTTTTGGTGATATGGAATGGAGGTATATGTCTCTCTCTACACCCCCCCCCCCCCCCGGGGGAATTTTTTTTGAAAAAAAGGTTTTATGATATATTAGTGTGTGTATATTTAAAAAAGTTTACTTATATGTGTTTAGTATTACAATCAATAAGTTTGATGTTTGGGACCCAAATTAAGTCAAAAGATTGAGAATTTAGATTTTAAGTGATGTGCTACATTTCCACCTAAGTGTTTTTTTTTTCCTGTGTGTTTGATTGTCTTAATTTTCAACTTAACAACACTAATTTTTTTTAGTAAGAAGAATATTGGACATATAATGATGATAAATATGATTCTAAAATTGTGGTTAATACTATTCCTTTATAGAATAGTTGTATTTCTATTTATCTTTTCAGTTTTTATTGCAATTATAAACTAAGCATTTTCAATAATGAATATTGTCAAAGCTAGTTTTCGCAATATAATAAAAGATGATTTTATAACGGAGTATTCGATTTTGTACATTAAAAGAGAAATCATTGTAACATTTAGTCCAGAATCAATCATAGATGATTGTTGCAATTTAAAAGAATGTTGAATTACATTTAGATATATCACAAATGATTGAGTAGAAATGTATTAAGAAATTATCATTTCATACCTTTTTTTGTTTACATTTTTTTTAATATTATGTGCTAGTTTTAATTTTCAATATATTAATTTAGCTTTAAATTTTACTATATTTCTGATTATAGAATGATTAATTTTTTTTCCATACATTTTATTTTAGAGGTCGAACCTTAGTGTGATAGTAAGTAACTTCCATCCAAAGCAATGGGCGGTAGGTTTTAACCCAACAATCAGCCTCTAAAAAACTTAGAGTTTAGGCTAAAAATAACCATCACCTCTCCTAAACCCCACAAAATTTAGAATTTTGTGCATTGAGTACAATTTTGTACCCCCTAAAGCAATAGTCCTGGCTTCGTCCTTCAAAATATGGTATTTAAATTTTTGGGAACTCTAGTGCATGAATCCCAAGTCATCATGGGTCACAATAGAAAATTCTACAGTCTCATGGCTCAATCAATCAAGTGGTGTCGAGGTTTAATGAATCTCAATCAGTAGGGAAGAATCGAGCCTTGTATCGAGGCAGTTCTTCCACTTTCTTAAGCAGTTCTCTTTTATCTTTAGGGTATGTTTATTTGGAGGGATTTTAGGGAGGAATGAAAATTGAGGAGAGAAAAGTGTAGAGATAGCATTTTAAGTGGTTGTTTGGTTGAAAGGGGGGAGGAGAAAAAAAGTGGTGGGGTTAGGGTATTTTCTCCTTGGGTCTATCAAAATGTTTTCTCCCTAAAATGGGAAAAAAACTTAGGGGGAGGAAAGCTCAATTTGAGTTGACCAAAATGTCTATGTGCACTTGCACATGGGCGCTGTTCTTGCCTTATTTATTTATTTATTTCTTTCTCTTGGGTGTCGTTCTGGCCCCTTGCGCTTTATTTTTTTCTACTCCTTTGTTTTTTTGTTTTTGGCTTTTCTTGTACTTCTCAACAGTGTTTTTTTTTTTTTGGGTGCTCATCTTCCTTTGGCTTGTGCTATTTATTTATTTATTTTTAATTTGAAGTGTCCATACACAAATTTTTTTTAATAAAAAAAGTGTTACTTTTTTGTTTTATTTAATGGGGACATATATAATTGTAAATTTATACTAACATCATTTTCCATCATCTTATCTTTTTTTTCCCCCTCAACCAAACAAATAAGTTTTTTTTTTTTTAATCTCTCCACATTTCCATCCTCCCAAATAAATACAAATGAAAGAGAGCTAATTTTTTTTTTTATCCTCTTACTTTTTCACTCCTCCAACCAAATGGACCCTTAGGGTGTGTTTGGTTGGGGTGAAAACGAAGAGGATGGAAAATAGGGAGAGGAAAATAGGGTGGAAAATGTTATTTTCCACTATTTGGTTGAGGAAAGAAAATAGGAGAGACAAAAAACAGGGGAGAAAGTTTTCCCTCCTGGGCCCACTTTTGTTATCCTCCCAAATTTGAAGGAAAATAAAGAGGGAAAAGTGATGAGAAATACATTTTACACAAATACCTCCACTTTATTACACTCACTTACCCCTCTCACTTTACCACTGTTATATAATAAGGATATAATAGTCAATTTATATAAACTATATTTTTTATCATTCCCTTTTTCTCTCCAACTAAACAAAAAAGTTTTCCACCCTCCCACTTTTCCACCCCTCAAACCAAACACACATGAGAGAAAATCAAATCTTTTTTATCCTCCTATTTTTCCATCCTCTCACTTTTCCACTCCTCCAACCAAACAGACTCTTCGAGTCTGTTTGGTTGGGGTGAAAATAGGAAGGATGGAAAATGAGGAAGAAAAAAAAAAATATGAGAGAAAATGATAGTGTGTGCATTTGGTTGGAAGGATGGAAAATGGAGGAGAAAACAATTTTTTCTCCGGGCCCACATTTTGTGAAGAGTGAGTTTTCCCTCCAAATTAGGAAGAAAATGAGGGAAAATCAGGTTTAAGATGGGAAAGTACCTATTTTCCCCTCACATTGGTTTCTTTTTCTTCTTCCTCTTGGCCGGATAATTTTTCAACTAAGAGGTATGTGAGAGAAATATAAGAAAGAAAATATGAAATTATATAGTACACCAAGAACCGATATTTTAAACAACCAATAAATAGGTTGATGCACATAGTGCCTGCAACCCTATCATTCATAAGTCAAACAATTTCTTTAATGAAGATACAATTCAAATTTACACATGATTTTGTACAACAAACTCAGGACAGTGCATTAACCACTGCATGAACGGTGACCTCTGCTTCCACCAAGCAAGTGTCCTTCACCAGATAACCCATGTTCGTCAGATTCATATAACCGATTGAGATGAATCTCGACCAACCCAGCTCCTGGCTTGAGGCACTGAACCAGCGGCTAACTGCAAGATTAAAAGAAAGGTCATAGCTAATTTATGGTTGTGGCCCTTAAAAAAAAAAGGAAAAACCTAACAATTGATAAAATGACAAAAGCTAGCTGACATTTACCTTTACCAAAATGATGCCTGCTATACATTTGGTCTTGCATACGCAATGTGAATTCCGCATATATTTTCAAACCAGGAGGAAGGCTCGTTGGATCAGCCAGAGCCAAATATAGAGATATATGGCTGCCCATTCCAATGCCTTTTCCACTGGGATAGAGACGTATCTTCCTGCAAAAACCAGCATTTGAACTATAATTCCTCCCTCAGCTCTCCAGATACAAGAAAGTATCTCATGTATATGATGTATACATCTGATAAATGCATCATCTCTCTCATAGGCTCACAATGTGTGAATATGACACAACAAAGACCTACACGCTATGAGAGAAAAGCACATATCGAATGCATTAGATACTAAAAAAACCAGGAAGGCTAATCATAAATACCATTTTTGATCTCCAGCATTGAACGGCTTTGAGTCATAACTTTCTGCGTTCAACTTAGAGTAGTTCTCAATTTTCCAAACATACTTGTTTGCAATGGCGTCCTTTATTAGAGATACACATTCTCCTCTGCCCGTGCTTCTTTCCTTACAGACAAAGACCTCAGCCCCAAACACACACGTGTCATCAACAAGAAATCCATCACTAACATCATTAAAAGCTTTAATAGAAATGGCTTTATCCAATCCCCATTCAAGCTTCATTCCACGAAAGCGCTTTTCCTTTTTTGTGGTATCTATAGGCAATACGATGTAACAAAAATACAATTGGCAAATAGCAAATACTTTAAAATTGCATGTGTTTAGGCGTTGAGAGTTTATAGTGATTAAGGAAAACAAATTTATAAAATGAAAAAATATGTTGTCATTTAATGTAGGAAAAATAAAACTTAAAATTTGGTACGCTGAAATAATTTCAATAATATTATAGTAAACAAAAGTGTATAGGTTAACAGTAAAGACTGGAATACCTTGAATAATCAGGTAGTTGTCCCTGATCTGATCAAGTAAGAAAAACCGAAAAACTGCATGCACTTCCCAACCAGGAGGGAGTGAATCTGCGTCTTCAATTGCCAAGTAGAGAGAGACATGCTCCTTTGCATTCTTAACCTTGTTTCCATTGGGGTAGATAACCAATTTCCTGTAAGCACATCTTTAATTGATCGATACATTCAAACGATTACATGTAAATACTGATAATGAAAGGTCGTGCCCCTACCAAAACTCAAAAATTAGAGCTATGGCTTGCTTTAGATTTAATTTACAAGGAAAAAGAAAATGTACCACTTGTAACCTCCAGATTCAAATGCCCCCGTTTCATATCTTTCTACTGAATTCTTTGCAAGTAATGACAATGATTGTATTTTGACTGTGTAATGAGTTGGTGGTGCATCTGAAATAGATCTTG
Source organism: Quercus lobata (assembly GCF_001633185.2). Classification (NCBI taxonomy): domain Eukaryota; kingdom Viridiplantae; phylum Streptophyta; class Magnoliopsida; order Fagales; family Fagaceae; genus Quercus; species Quercus lobata. The sequence continues at coordinate 27,072,505 of NC_044905.1, read as the reverse complement.
AAATGTCTGCAAATTGTGTTCACAAACATAGGAGGTAAAATGAGATGATCATAAGATTGGGTTATTTGGACATTTTAAGGAATATGAAAAAGCCTCGTGTTTGTGCATGTGCATTACAACATTCAAATTTTATTGTGAAATAAGAAGACATCACCTAATTACCACCATGGCAAATTAGTACATCAAGTTATAATAAAAAATCCTTAAAAATGTTTCTTTAAGAAGAGTATATAAGATTAATTGAACTCCACGATCATTTTTCAAATCCAATGAAAATCACAGTAAAGTACTGATTCAATCCAATGACATCGAATTGTCTCAGAAATGAACTATGAAAAATTAAGAAACATGTATTTTACTTGGAATCTCATAAATGAGACAATTTAACTCCCCCAGTTTGCATTATTTTGTTGTGTCCTTAATTGATATGGTGGCAATTGGATAAAGGAGCTAAGTAATAGCATAAAGGAGTAATTTAACTAGTCAAAGAATCTCATTTATGCAAATAATGCTTTCAAGATATGTACATATATAGACACACAAACACAGAAGAATAGAAAGATATATAGTATACCATCTTGGTTATCGAAGATAAGATTGGCCATCATAATGAAATTGAGCAGAGAGCTGTGTAGATACCCGTAACAACAATAAGATTGGATTGTTTTCTTATAAAGAGAGAGAGAGAGAGAGAGAGAGAGAGAGAGAAAGAGAAGCTATTATTCCTAGCTGAAAAAGTTTCCAATGAATTAGCATCCATTCTCTGCTTGTAGATGTGAACTTCAGATTTTAAACTAAAGAAACGTACATAACATAACATAGGAGCACGCATTCTATATATTTAATATATAATGCAGATTATAAATATATATATTTATATTTATTTCGAGCTGTCCATTTCCCCCACGTCATATACAGCCAAACGCTTGTCGTTCACCATCTTAACAACTACATGTAGTTTACCTTATTTGTTCATTTATATGCTATGATTAGTATCACTTTTTTTTTTCTAAGTGAAAGACTTAGATGTATATTTTTTTATAGTCAAAATATCATGTTTCACATCATTGGTTCATAGTAAAATTTAGGGTAAAATGCAAATTACACCATTTGAATTTGGCTTAAATTCATATCATGTCTCTAACTTTATTTTTGTTCAATTAAGCAATTTAAGTTTCAATTTATTTCTCAAAAAAAAAAAGTTTCAATTTATTCAATTTAGGTTTTCGGTCCAATTTCATTAAAAAAAATTTTCTGTTAAAAATGAAATTAAATAATAAAAAACATTTTTTGAATAAATAAATAAAATTTCTCACATGAAAAAATCTATAAAATTAATTTAAAAAAATTTTCAGAAAAAAATACATGATTCCTTAATTTTTTTTTAATAGCAAATTTTTAACGGAATTAGATGGAATGCCTAAATTGAATAAATTTGAAACTTAAAGGATGAATTGAACGAAAGTAAAGTTTGAGACCTTAAACAAATTTCAATTAAACTTAGAGAGTACAATTTGCTTTTTATCCTAAAATTTATAATATTATTTGGAATCTAAAGATATAAGTTGCTTGTGGCTTACCCTATAAGATTTGATTTGATTTGATTTTACTGATGTTACTTGTGTAACTAAAATTATTTGTACTTTGCGAGTGAATCTTATGTTTACTTGGTCCAAAAATTATACTTACTACCAAACTCAAAATTTAATCTTATGTTTTCATGGTCCAAAAATTATACTTACTACCAGCCTCAAAATTTATAGCTTTATAGCTGGTATAAATTAGAAAACTTACCTTTTAAATTTTAAGAACACAAAACAAAATAATTTTTCTCTTTGCTTTAAGTGGCACATTATTGGTTGCTATCCCTATCTAACTTTTCTTCTTCTCATGCACTGCACTCACTTAGTTTTCTTTTCTTCACTTTGCAACATTAATCAAAACCTTACAAATTCTCTTTGATTTTTGTGCTTAGAAAAAATGTTATCGACAAAACCCAAACTTTATTATCTCTCTCCTTGCACAACCATGCAAGCGAATATACTTTTTTTTTCCTCTCTTGGTTTCATGCTCAATTCTATGACTTTTTTCCTCTTCCCAGAAGGGAGAAGCCTTGTACTAAAGCCAACAAATTCTTTATAACATTATCTATTTATAAGATTTCAATTCCTCTTTTCTTAGTGAACAAGTTAGAATGTGCAATACAAATATTGCACTATAATAGTATGAGTATGATAAGTATCCATACATTGAATTTGAAAATTGATATCTATAACAGTACTATACTTGAGCATGCAGTGGCCGGTTTGTGCCTTACAAGTTTTAAACTTAAGGATAGCCAGTTTGTTCATATTTATATCACAAAGTAGAAAGTATTGCGCTTATGTAAATTTTATCTAAGATTATCACACTTCTAAATATTTGAGAATAATTAATATTAGGATGGGTGACGACCTCCTAGGAGGTCCTCGTGTTGCATTGCAACCCTTTTTTGTTTCTAAAAAGAAAAATATGATTCCTATATCAGGTTTTGTTGATTCACTTAATTTTCTTATCCCGTTCAAGAATTGTTGACTTATCTTATGATGGTGGTGGCTAGATATACTCTTCCACTGCTGCTGTCTTTCACCCTTGCACGTTTCCCCTTTCTCTCTTTTTATTACTTTTGAGTTTTGATAAGTTAAAAGAAGAAGAGATGATATTTGAATTAGAGCTTATTGGCAACTCTATCGTGTCATATAGTCACAAAATTAATGTATAAATTAAAAACCATTTATTGTAATTTTCCACGCAGAATGTATGTGAAGGAAATTTCGGAATTGGATTGATGCACATAGTGCCTGCAACCCTATCATTCATATATACATAATATGATTTCAAATTTATATCAGATAAACTCAGGATGTTGCATTAACCACGGCAAGGATAGTGATCTCTGCTTCCACCAACATCGTGTCCCTCCTCAGTAAACCCAAGTTGGTCAGATTGGAAGAACTGATTGAGATGAATCGGTTCCAACCATGCTCATGGCTTGAGGCACTAAACCATCTGCTAACTGCAAAGAGTAAAAGAAGGATCTTAGCTACTTTTCAGAACCCCATTCCCATTTATGGTTGTGCGTGTGGTTCTATACTACATCTTAAGTTAACACCTATAAATCTTGTTTCAAAACTTGACAATTAATAATTTAATACCCCCTGATGTCTTATCAAAGCTTGATTTTATGGCATCACATCCTCAAAGAAAAAACACAAACAAACAAACCAGAAGCTGACAATTACGTTTAGCATATTGATGCTTCCACCCATATACTTGGTCCAGGATGCGCAACGTGAAGTCCGCAAAAATTTTCATACCAGGAAGAAGGCTTTTTGGATCAGCCAGAGCCAAATACAGAGAATTATAGATACCCATTCCAATGCCTTCTCCAATGGGACAGATACGTATCTTCCTGCAACAATCAGCATGAATGGTGTATTGTCAACATATAGCCTGTGGTGTCTCATGCGTATATATTTGACAATCAGCATATATAGCACTTCTATCCCAGGATGTGAGTACAGGCATAATATATGTCTGATGTATAAGATATTTATTGCGCACACACACACACAAACACTTAAGGGGTAGGGAAAAGCTAAGAAAGCTGATCATAATTCATAAATAAGTACCATTTATGATTTCCAACATTGAATGGCGCTGAGTAATGAGATTCTCCGGTCAACTCAGAGTAGTAATCGAATCTAATGACAGACTTTTTTGTAATGGAATCCTTTATTAGTGCTAGACACTCTACTTTGTCCATGCTTCTTTGCTTACTAACAAAGACCTCAGCTCCAAACACACACGTGTCATCAACAAGATATCCATTGCTGGCATCATTAAAAGTTTTGAGAGGAATGACTTTATCATAGCCCCACTCAAGCTTTATTCCACGAAAGAGCCTTTCCTTTTTTTTGGTATCTATAGAAAATACAATGTGACAAAAATAATTAGCAAAGAGCAAATGATTTACATATGCATAAGACAGACGTTTGAGATTTTTTATTGTGATCAAGGAAAACAAATTTACAAAAAGAATAAATAATTTGTCATTTAATGTTGACGAAAAAACTGAAAATTTTATACACTTCGATAATATCATTAAACTGAGACATTGAAGATGTGTTAACTAGACAAGAATACATAAACAATGCTTCATTAGCTCCCAGGAAAAAAAGTTAAAGTTGAGGTTTGATTTAGAGAGTTAACCACTTGCAACCATAAAAAAAAAAATAAAAAAAAAGAAAAAAAAAAAAGAAAAAGAAGAAAAAAGAAGAAGGGTTGTATGGGCTAAAAGTAAAAGTTTATTCAAGCTAAGAGAGGAAAAAATAGTAGAAGAAGACCGAAAATAACATTAATAGAAGTAGTAAAAACATAATTAAAAAAAAAGTATTAGTAAAAAATGATATGCCAATTAAGGAAATGACAAAAAATATAACTTCGGATAGAATAAAATAAAAGAAAAGAATACAAGTGATAACTAGTTTGTTGAGGATTTATAACCGACCCCGAAATATTTTGAACCAAGTCTTTGTTATTGTTGTTGTTATAAAGTCATGTCAATAAATATGAAAATAAAAAAAGTTATTAAAAAAAATGGTTACGTCCTCAGACTTACTGAGTATGCAAAGAGTGGATATCTTCAATAGTCAGGTAGTTGTCCCTGATCTGATCATGCAAGAAAAATCGGAAAATTGCATGCACTTCCCAACCAGGAGGCCGTAAATCTTCTGCTTCAATGGCCAAGTAGAGAGACATGTGCTTGTCTACATTGTTGTTCTTGTTTCCATTGGGGTAGATAACCAATTTCCTGAAAGAAAATCCTTAATTGGTTGATGCAATTTAACGATTACATGAAGATAGTGATAATGAAAGGCCGTGCCCATATCAAAATGTAGCTATGGCTTGCTACAGATTAAATTAACAGAGAAAAAGAAAATGTACCACTTGTAACCTCCAGATTCAAATTCCCCCGTTTCATATCTTTCCATTGAATTCTTTGCAAGTAATGAAAATGATTTTATTTTGACTGTGTAGTGCATTGTTGGTGCATCTGAAGTAGACCTTGAAATGTCTGCAAATTGTGTTCACAAACATAGGAGGTAAGAGCTAAAATATATATAATAGGGTTGTTTAGACATCTTAAGGAATATGGCAAAGCCTCTTTTGTTTTGTGCATGTGCATTACAACATTCAAACTTTGTTGTGAAATAAGAAGACATCTCCTATTATCACCATGGCAAAGTAGTACATCAGGTTATGAAAAAATCCTTATAAATGTTTCTTTAAGATGAGCATATAAAAAATTGAACTCCTCAATCTCTTTTAAAATCCAATGAAAATCACAGTATTCTGATTCAGTCCAAGGACATCAAAATGTCTCATAAATGAACTACAAAAAAAATAAGAAACATATATTTTATTTGCAATCTCATAAAGGAGCCAATCATTAACTCTTTTGCATTATTTTCTTTTGGTCATTTTTTGCTGATATATATTCTGTTTTTGAATATTACTTTGTTACAAAGCCTCTTTTGCAATTTATTTAGTTATGTCGCCTCTTTTCAAAACTTAATTTTCTGAATGTTGAGAGTTTTAGCATGGAACTCAATTTGCTAAAGTTGAGTCCTATGCAATTCAATAGAATATAGAACTCGAGTTTGAGAAAATCAAATTCCAAGTTTGCCATATATTACTAAATTGTATAAAACTCAACTTTATGGAAATTAAGTTGATCAACTTTAAACTCGATTTTGAGAAAGTTAAGTTCGTAAAAATGCTACATAATTGAATAAGTTGCAATAGAGAATTTTTAACAAAATAATTTTCAAAAACTGAATATTTAGCTTAAAAAAAAAAATAAAAAAAAAAAAAAAAAAAAAAAAAAAAAACCCTTTAGTTTTGTGTTCTAAATTGATATGTGGCAATCGTATACGGGGCTAAGTAGCATAAAGGAGTGATAAAACTAGCCAAAGGATTTCATTCATGCAAATAATGCTTTAATATGTAAAAACTAAAAAGACACATACAAACTAAGAAGAACATAAAGATATATATAGTATACCATCTGGGATATCGAAGAAAATATTGGCCATGATAAAGAAATTGACCAGAGATCGAGAGCTGTGTAGACGCCGTTCACAACAATAAGTTTGGATTTTTTCTGCTTATAAAGGCAGAGAGAGAAGCCGTGTTATTCCTAGCTGAAAAGTGTTCCAAGGATATCTGTTGATCACTGTTATCCTTTCCTTGAAGGATTTCATTTTGTCGAAGGAATAAGCATCCATTCTCTACTTATAGGTGCTTTCCTTAAATTTTAAACTATAGAACGTACAAAGCCAGGACCACGCATTCTAATTAGCAAACATAAAACCCTTTCCAATCTCCTTTGACATAGTCACACAGGGCTATATATACCAAGATTATCGATTCCGTACCGTACTGGCCGGAATATACCGTACCGGCTAGCAATCTGGTATGCTCGACCCCCCTATTTCGTACTGAAAAAAATACCGGCCGTATCGACATCGTACCAACCATACCAGCGAAATCCGGCTGTACTGGTCGGTAATTGGATACCGGACTGAAACATGAAATATACCTTTTTTTTTTTTTTTTTTAGTTGATGTTAAAGTTTAAAACTATGAATTATTTGTTCTTAATTGAAGTAATGTTTTATGGTAAACATGAATTTTTGAGGTATTGTTTTATGGTAAATAGAGATTTTGTGTGTGTATGTGTGTGTGTGTGTGTGTGTGTATATATATACATATATTAAATATATAAAATAGCGGTAAACCCGAAACGGTATACCGGTATTGACCGGTATCCGAAATATATCGTACCGGTGGCCAAACCAATACGGCCTCTGGTACGGTATTGACATCCTTGATATCTACAGCTAAACGCTTATTGTTCATTGTCTTAACCACGAACATGTTTTATCTTGATTGTTCATACATATGCTATTGGACGTCATACATTGAATATATATATATGAGAAAATGGAAAGATGGATAGAACGGAGATGAATGTGACTAGGGTAGTCCAGACGATCTACCCTAGGGACACATAGTACCTTGGAAATGAACTCTAGGGTGACTACGAGATGTGTGCTTCGGAATACCATAGTAAACCTAGGCACAGATGTATCGATGGCATGTATAATGGAGTAGATTTTTGTATGAACACACTGGGACACCTCTTGGGTATCTCACATAGAGAAGCCCAACCTCGAGAGCTAAAGACACCGGGAAGGGGAGTGTCTGGAAAATCAGACAGAATGACTTGGTGTTTCGAATGAATCTCCTAGTCAAAAAAGTTCTCATAGAAGTCCTATTTGACCTTCACATCATGGAACCTAAGGGAATTAGGAATGAAGAGAGAAGAAGAGAAAAAGAAACCATGACATGAGGTCGGGTTCTTAGAAGGGACAAATTTCTTGGGTGCCATAGACAGGAAACTAAATAGAGAAGAAAAGAAAATAAGAACACAACAGAAGACAAGGCTCAAGAAAGAAGAAAAAAAATGCAATGCATGATAATGCATGAGCATGTTACGTGCAAAACAAATTGCATCATGGACAAAAACCCAATCCAAACTACTACACTCACATTGTTAAATCAAGCACACAACCTAGAATGCATGAAAACATGATTATAATGCTAGAGAATGCAATGCATGAGCATGTGAGAACAAATCAACAAAACCCAACCCAAAAATTTCATAGAAAACTCAAAAACCCAAAATTTTTTCCAAAAAGAGAAAATCTAGGTCTAAAATGCATGAAATGCATGAAGAAAGAGAAAAAGATGAGATTTAGAACACGTACCAAGAGAATGAGGCTTGGATTAGGCTGAAATCTTGAATGGAAAAGGTTTTTGGTGAAAAGAAAGGGTTTAGATTGAGAGAGAAGAGAGAGAGATCAAGATATTTGAGTTTGAGCAAAACTAGGTCGGACCTGAGATATATATAGAAAAACGCAGCTTGATAAATTAAGAAGGTATCGAGAACAAAAACTCGATAGATCGAGAGATATCGAGGAGGTATCAGTGGCAAAAAATTCTCGATAAATCGAGGAGGTATCGAGTAGACAGAGACTCCAAAGAATTGACTCGATGGATCGAGCTATCTATCGAAAGGTATCGAAAAAAAAAACCTAAAAATCTTGATAGAAGAGACTTGTATCGAGGTGCTATCGAGCTTCTATCGAGAAGGTATCTAGCATCTATCGAGAAGCTTGAAACAAGGTTTTTCTAGGAGGAAAAACAACAAAAGATGAATGCAATCAAGATAGATACCAAAACAAGCAACCAAGAAGCATGTTAAGCACTTAAACACGTTAACAACTCTAGATGCAAAGCATTCCTAAATCAAAACACACTAAACAAGTCTAACCAATTTTATTTTTCAAAAACAAGTTTAGACTGTTTAGAGAGCATATACTACCACATGTATTCCTTGTGATGGCCAAATCACATTGTACCTGTACAATAGTATCAAGAGTAGCAAAGAGTACGCGTGTTGTGTGTGAAACTTTTGCAAGAGAGCATAAGCAATTTACTATATGAAGAGTAATAATATAAAAAGATCAATTACATCCACACACAATCATAATTTTTTGATTGGGACCATCACCTTTAAGGTATATCATATAACTCCCACATCTCTTAGAAACACGCTTGCAACCATTTTAAAAGCATTTTAATTCTTTTTGCTTTTCATGTTCTTTGCATATTTTTTCTTTTAAGCATATCATGCATGGGCATATAAGAGAGAGAAAAGAAATACTCAATTATGTAAGCTAAACATTCTGTTTTTGCTGTGTAAGTTCTACACCTTACCGAGCACGGCTTTTATGAATTGCATTCAGATGTTTTATGATTGATGGCTTTTAGTGGTGAAATGGTTATTTATTTCTTTCTCTTAGGATTTTTAGTCCCTCCCATAAAAAAGAGTGATAAAGATATGAATAATAAAAGATCAACCAAAACATACAAATCACATAAACAATTCACAAAACTCACATTGCTTAGTTGTGCATGAAGATGCTTATCTAAGCTACAAGAGATACAAAATTGAGAAACTTTGTTTCAAAGGCCATCCAAGGTACACAAGTACCAATGTACAGAAACACACATTGTTTTTGTATTTTTCAAACACACAAAAACATAAAAAACTAGACTGACTCAAACCACAACAAAACAACCATGTGTGAGATTAAGAATGTGAAAGAATCACTTGAAATCTTTTTCCTTTGAGATGGGAGACCTGGATGGAGAACCTTTCTTTTGTATAAACCTTTGTTCAGATGGATAAAAAGGAGAGTTGAATCCACTGAAGACATGACAACCTTAAGAAGTTCTCCAGAAGGAGCTAAAGAGAGTTGGAGTTGATTTTGTCTCCCAAAGGATGACACACTATTACTTTGTTAAGTGGCTAGCCACTAATAGCAATTTGGACAAGTGTGCTCGGTTGCTCCATAGTAATGGTAGAAATGTGGCTTCTTTGGTTGAGACTTCTTGTTGGTAGAGCGATGATTATTTTGCTTAGTCTCTTTCTTAAGAACCTTAGGGGGTGCTCCTAGGATGGATTTTCCCTTATCATTTTTATCTTCACTCACATTTTCAGTTTTAGTTCTAGTTACCTCACAGTTATCATCATTAGCAGGGGGGACAAAAATGACTCTATTTAAAGCATTAGAAGATGTACTGCAAGAAGAGAGAGAATGATCATACCCGAAACTTGTCTTGTTAGATGCAAACTTCTGAAAGTTTAGCATTTCATCCAACTTGCACTTAAGGTCCTTTCCAATGGTGCTCTCACTTGAAACAATTTTGCATCCAGTTTCTTGGTCTTTTCAGCAAGAAAGTTGTTTTCAAACCTTAGTGCTCTGATGGTTTGATTAGCTTTATCAACCTTAGTGGAGAGTTCCTCTCATTCCAACTCCACTTCACTTAGCTTCCTTGTAGCTAACCTGTAAAGCTTCTCATGCTTCTCAGAAACTTTATACAGCTTAGAGTAGGCAGTGTGGATGTTATCTTGTTCATCCATCTTCTCAAACTTGGATTCCATAAGCTCTTCTTCCTCATTAACTAGTTCTACTACTTCCTCAGGAGCCTCATTGGTAGCTATGAAAGCACTCACTATCCCCTCTTGATCACTATCATCAAAATCTCCCTCTGGTTTTGTATCACTCAAGGTGGTAGCTAGGGCTTTGCTCTTGCCAATGGATTTGAGATATGTGGGACATTCTTACTTCATGTGTCCATATCCTTGACATCTATAGCACTTTGGCCCAACAGGAACATTATTGCTTTATCCAGCATCTTTGAATTCTCTCTTGCCTTTGTCTTGGGACTTGAACTGAGAAGATCCAGATTGTTTGCGATCCTTGTCACTTGCCTTGACTTTTGCATTCTTGATGAACTTCTTGAATTTTCTAGTGATGTATGATTTGAACTTAGTTCCCTCATCTTCAGACGATTCATCTTTATCATCATTCTTGACCTTCAAGGCCATGTTCTTGATTTTTCTACCTTTGCCAACCCTTACTAAACCTAGTTCATAGGTTTGCAGACTCCTAATCAATTCTGTCAAAGGAATAGAGTCAAGATCCTTTGATTTTTTTATTGCAGTGATCTTGGCATGAAATCTCTGGAAGAGATCTGAGAATCTTTCTGACAATCTTGGGCTCTGGAATCTGTTCTCCAAGATTAAAAGTTGAATTCACTATGTCCTTAAGCTTGACATAGAATTCATCAAATGACTCATCATCATCCATCCTTATTTCCTTAAAGCTAGTAGTGAGCCTTTGGACTTTGGAGTTTTTAACAGCTTTTGTGCCCTCTTAAGTATTCTGAAGAATAGTCCATGCTTCCTTTGCATTAATAGTAGAGGAGATCTTTTTGAATTCCTCATTGGTCACAGTGCTAAACAAGGCATTTAGTGCTCTACTGTTAAAATTTGCAGCTTTGATCATAGTCATCCCACGATGCCAGTGGATCATCAGGTTTAGTCCAACCTACTTCAACTGTAAGCTAGACTTTCTCATCTAAAGACTGCAAAAAGGCTCTCATGCGTACTTTCCAGTATACATAGTTAGTACCATCAAATAAAGGAGAAATAATTAAGGATTGCCCATGATCCATAACAACAAGGGTCAATGGATTACACAGCAAAGATTAAAACTTAATCAGAGTGTGCCCACTTTGATACCAGTTGTTGGGTTAAAATAGCTTGACTCTGGTTAATTAATTCAATTATCCAAGTTGATTAATTAGGTTAAATTGCGTACAAATTATGAAGGTACCAACAAATCACAAATTAAACTAAATACTGCGGAAATTAAATTGACACGGTGATTTGTTGACAAATGGGGAAAACCTCTCGCAAGGCAAAAAAAAAAAAAAAACTCCACTGGGTGATTTTAAGGTCACCACTTTCAAGAATCTACTAATCAACAATCAAGTGGTTAGAAGTATAAGGAAACTTATCACTACTCTGGCCTATCCCAAAATACCAACCTGCAGTTGAACCCTTGCTCCAGTACCTAATTGAACTTGATCTTGTAGTAGCTTTCTTTCCTTTGATGCACAAATCTCCAATCTGTGATTAACCCTTTTGCACGGATCCCAGTACTGACTAATTTCAGCAACTTGAATAGATGTTGTTGGCTACAAAGTTCTTCACTTCATCAACAATGAAGATCAGGAAACACTTGGTTACAAAACCCTATGGCGCATAAACACAGTAGCTTCTCATAGAGAAAATAAAGCTCTTGGTCTCTGTACCCGTGTGTGACGACTCTTAAAATAAGCCTTATATATATTTATATATATATATATATATATAAATATATCTAGGATTGTGAGAAAAGAAACCCTAAAAAAATACATAAGTTTGGGCCGAATTTCAGATCTAGAAATCTGAAAATCGTAATTCTTGAAAGATCGAGCCATCTGTCAAGCTACTATTTAGTCTTGATAGCAATATTTGTCAAGGTATATATTGAGACTTAATGAAACAACTTTTCTTCACTTGTTTCTTGGATTAATCTTTATGTCTTTAATATGAACACTTAATATGCTTGAACAACATATTTCATGATGTATTAAACCCAATTTAGATCTACCCAATTACAAGTAATGTGCATTTTGTCAAAATATTAGCCAATTACATAAAATATGACCTAAACAGCCCCCACACAAGAGTTGCTAAAGGGTAACTATAAATTTGTCTTCAGGATACAATCAAGTTTATTGAATTCTGCAAATAACAATATGGAAAAGACCTACATGTTTCTTGTGTTTCTAAGAAAGAAGAAAGAAAAGAAGTTGAGAAGAAGTTACCAAATGAATATGAACCACTATTTATACCCAAAGGATTATGACCCTTCATTAGGCACATTTTCATTCAATAAACACCTTTTCGGGCGATAGGCACCTTTTAGCTCAATAGGCACCTTTAATATATATCAAATATGAATGATTATGACCTTTCAACAAACATCTTTTGGTATATATATTACAACATATCTTGTATATACCTATATATACAACACAAACTAAACTCGAGACACAACATTCTTTCTCCTATTCCTTCTCACAAAAGAAAGAATAAATAAAACAACATTGCTTTCTTATTTATATGTTTTTTTCTCCCTCTCTCTAAAATTTATTTCCTGTGCAAAAATTTGAAATAATTTCTCCATAAAGTTTTCACATATTTTCTAGAAAAAAACTTAGAAACAAGATTTCTCCTTTCAGTAACACAAGCGCTAAAGTAAGTTTCAAGGTCAGATACATTTTCTCAAATGTCCACCATTTTACATAGCCTCATACAACTCTATAATTACCACTAAAGTAGAACTTGAGCAAGATAAAATAACTAATAAAAAAATTTCAATGGATTCTAATTTTTGAAGTAAGGAACAACTCTCTTAAAAATAATTTCCAAATTATACCCATCATAAACCTAAATCGACAAGGCTAGAACTATTTAAAATTCCTCAATTACCCTTTGTTTACAGACTTCGTGTATTGACAATATGTATACTGTGTTTCCTGGTGTTGCCCAATTTAGAAGTTTCATTGGCAAATCTAAAAAAAGTGAGTCCAATAAGAGAGAGGAAAAGAACATAGCGTTAAAATTCTAAAAAAAAAAATTGTAAAAATCAAAGGTTCACTGTAAAGAGAGAAAGGGTGAGAATTAATAATAATATAATAACTAAATAATTTAATATCCTAATTACTGTTTTGTTATATATTTAAGAATTAATACATCAATTCATAAAATTAGAAAATTTGTAATATCCTGAACATTACTTCTCCTATAAAGATAGAATTTTGCATGCGGCATACTTTTGTTGTCTTTTATTTTACTTTTTACAATTATTTGTACTAGCAAGTGAATTCTAGAATGTATTTGGTCAAGTTGTTTCAACCTGTTTTTTGTTTTCAATTTTTAGAATCGTGGGCCCTTCTATGGAAAGCATTTTCAGTTTTTTTTTTTTTCTTTTAAAAAATTGAATCCAATCATCACTATGTCAAAACAAAAGGCCAGAAACAAGTTTTAGGTGTTTTTTGAAAATTGAGAACCAAATTTAGTGGCAATCTTGTAAATAAACCGAAAGGTTGTGGGGCCCAGACCATGTGTTGTCTCATTCAAACTCAACAAACAATAATCCTTTATCAAGTTTCACTCATCTGACATCGAGCCTAGTCTTCTTTTCTTTCATCAAAGCTGGCCATTTGTAGTCTCTCTCACTCTCTCTAACAAATCCTAGTCCCCTTCTCTATTTTCGACGTCCCTTCGTAAGTGCTTTCTCTCTAAGACCTATAGCGGCACTTTTAAAGCGCCGCAATAGGTCCAACTCAACGAAAAAAATATTGAATTACCTATAGCAGCACTTGACAACTGCCATAATAGGTCCTAGTCTTCCTAAGGGCTATAGCGGTGCTTTTAAAGCATCGCAATAAGTCCAATCCGAAAAAATAAAACAAAAAAAAAAAAAAGGATTTGAAGGACCTATAGCGGCACTTGACAACCGCCCTCACATATAAAACATGGACTCTCTCTCTCTCTCTCTCTCTCTCCCTTGCGCGTGCGCGCGCCATACTCGGACCTCCAGCCAGCCCCAACTGCCAATCTCATTGTCGACCCCTCTCGACACCACCAACCTCCAGCTCATCTTCCACCAACTTCCACAAACCCACTAATCTCTCTCTCTTCACCCATAACCACCTTGACGCTGCCGGCTTCCACCTCTCCATCTCTAACTAGAACCGTACCCCCAACCTACCAATGGGGACAAAAGGAAAAAGAAAATTGAATTAATAATTTAAAGTACAAGCAAAACATAACAAGGTACAAGCTCTTCATAGCAAGCCTGGATTTGTTAATTTATTTTAGTTTTTGTGGTTAATTTTTTCATAATTGAATTCACAAAAAAAAAAAAAAAAAAAAAGAGTGAGAGAGAGAGAAAAATCAAAACCGTTATTAAAAAGTTAGGATTTTTCTTGGCTATGAAAGGAAGTTGATACTTTTAAGCAACTGAATTTCTCTCTCTTCTCTCTAGATCTTGTCAGAATTTTGGAAATACTTGTAAAGCTATGAAATTCCACTCTAAAGTATCAAATTTTAATGCCACTTCTCCTAGAAAACTAAAGGTTAAAAGAGAAACTTTAAATCTTTATTTGCTAAAACTTTAAATTTTTTATTTTTTTTTCTGATGGGTCTGTTTGATTTGTTAACAAGAGTTACTGTTTGTGATTTTTTTAATGCAAACTTTGATTTTTAGATATACATAAGGCCAACATGGCTTAGAAATTGAATTTGTTTAGTTCTGTTTATAAATTTTGTTCCTTGCTTTAAGATTTGTTTGATTTGCTAGAAAGTGATGGAAAAAAGATGTCAAAATTTTGAATAATGTGATTTCATTGATATGAGTATTGAGAAGTAATGGGTTGCCACTCTACTAAACCAGTGATACAATTAGGGTTAGTGTTGACTTATTTGAAGTTTGCAAAACTAAGAGAACATGCAAGATTGAATTAAGATTGTATATTGCTTTTCTTTCTAAGTTTAGTATAGAGCTCCAATTTAGGGCCATTAGAATTTTCTGGCTTTAAAAATTTTGGAGTTTTTTATGGTAAAATTAAGAAATAGTTTTAAGTAAATTTTATGTGAGATTTTTTGTTAATTTAGTTTATAAGCTGTAGTTTGATGCAAGTTATTCCTAGGACTAAGAATAGTTTTTAATGATACTATCTGTTTATAATGGTTCCTTTCCCATTTTGAAGCTTTAGATTTTGCATTTCGAAAATCAAAATAACTTAAAACTTTGGAATTCAAAATCACATCATTTGATATCTCTATTATTTCTCTGCAACCAAGCAGATGGTAAAGTTGGATTGTTGCTAAAAAAATTTCTGTCTCAAGCACAGTTTCTAGGTATGAAAATTCTCTCATATAGTGGTGCACCTTGCTTAAATCATTTGATATTGCAATAAACTATTTTTAAAAAAGAAAATGGCCTGTAGCGTCTTTTTAAAAGCATTGCTACAGCCAATTAAAATAAATAAATAAATTGCTCTATAATGGCGTTTTCAAAAGCGTTGCTATAGGTCTATAACTTATGGCAGAATTTAAAAAATGCTTCTATAGCCAATTAAAAAAAATAAAATAAAATATAGGTTATGGACCTATAGCAGCACTTTCCAAAAATGCTGCAATAGACCTAGCTAGACCTATAGTGGCACTTTCAGGATCTATAGTGACGTTTTACAAGCGTTGCTATAGCCCTTGTATTTTGTAGTGAATCTTATGTTTTCTTGGTCCAAAAATTATACTTACTATCAGCCTCTAAATTTATAGCTAGTATAAATTAGAAAACTTACACTTTAACCTTAAGAACACAAAACAATTTTTTTTTTTTTTTTTTGCTTCAAGCGACCTATTGGTTGCTATCTCTGTCTAACTTTTCTTCTTCTCATGCACTGCACTCACTATGTTTTCTTTTCTTCACTTTGCAACATTAACAAAACCTCATAAATTCTCTAAGATTTGTGCACTTTAAAAAAATGTCATCGACAAAACCCAAACTTTATTTTCTCTCTACTTGCACTACCTCCCAAGCGAAAAAACTACCTTTTTTTTTTTTTTTTTTTTTTTTTTTTCTATCTCTTCTTTTCACGCTCAATTCTATAATTTTTCTCCTCTCTCCATAGGGGAGAAGGCTTGAACTAAAGCCATCAAATTCTTTACAATATTATCTATTTATAAGATATTAGTTCCTCTTCCTTAGTGAACAAGTTAGAATATGTATACAAATATTGCTTTATAATAATATGACAAGTATCCATACATTGAATTTGAAAACTGATATCTATAACAGTACCATACCTGGGATTATGTTGTGGCCAGTCTGTGCCTTGCAAGTTTTAAACTTAAGGATAGCTAGTTTGTTTATATGTTGCATCACAAGGTAGAAAGTATTATGCTTATGTATTTTATCTTACATTATCACCCTTCTATATATTTGAGAGTAGTATTAGGATGGGTGACCTCTGGAGAGGTCCTCGTGTTGCAATGCAACACCCTTTTTTATTCTAAATAAAAAAAAAAAAAAAATCTTGATCCCTCTCTATGGTTTTGTTGATTCTCTCAATTTTCTTATCCCGTTCAAGAATTGTTGTCTTATCTTATGAATAATTTTCTGTGAACATTGAAAAGTTCTAAATATTAAGAAATGAGATTATTTATGCATGTTTGCATATTGCAATATTCCAAATTACTTAAATTGGACTGATGATGATGATATATCCTCTTACCCGTTACTAATAACAGGGATTATTTGGCATCAAATTCTTTTTCTCTTTTTATTACTTGTTGAGTTTTGATAAGTTACAAGAAGAAGAGATGATATTTGAATTAGAGCTTACCGGCGACTTTGTCGTGTCATATAGTCACAAAATTAATGTATAAAAACAATTTATTGTAATTTTCCACGCAGAATGTATGTGAAGGAAATTAATTTAGGAAAGAAAAGATGAAAATATATATAGTACACACCTGACACCAAGAACTGATAAAACAACCAACAATTGGGTTGATGCACATAGTGCATGCCTACAACCCTATCATTCATAAATCATATTGTACGGCACCGAGATCCCAAAGCCCATACTGGCCTTGGGTCCAGGTCTATACAGGCCCTGGGCCCAGGCCCATACCGGCTTTGGGCGTAGGCCCAGCAGAAAGGTCCAGTTACCCTATACCCTTCTTGAAGCTGCCTTAATGTAGAAACAAGTTTTGGGTATTGAGTTCCCAGAGGTGATCGGTTAAACTTTCCCGGGCAAGCGCATGAGCCGTGTCCGGGAACATCATGATATGCACGGGAAACTGAGTTGCCGAACATAATCGATCAAGCTGGAACCAAGTTCCAAGGCCATAAATGCTGCACCGCCCTCTCACCTAAACATCCACTTTAACCAGATAATATTGGACCTTCAGTAGCACCAACGGTGGCTATAATCATGATCTTCCCACTAACCTTGGCTATAAATAGAGGAAATTTGGGAGAAGAAAGGGTTCAGAAAAACTGAGAGAAAACAGCCAAGTGAGAGAGTATCAACCGAGTGTTGCTTTGAGTCTCTTTGCCGAGAACGACCCATAGTAGGAAATCCTCAAGCCCACTACAAATAAATTGTGAGCCCAAGTGTTTTAAGGCCCAGAAGTCTCATACTTGGTCCCTACAATTGGCGCCCACCGTGGGGCTCTCCTATGAAGCTGTGGTTCGATTGAGACTCAAACGAGGGGAATGTCTGAGAAGCGTTCAGGAGAGCGTGCACCGAGCAGTTCCATAGGATCTTCTCGGGGATCAACATGGAGGGAGAGAAGGCAGAAACGGTGGGAAGATAGAGAGCACCCAAGAGGGGAGGAAAGGTCCGGATTGGGAGAAGGGTCGGCCCAGACACACCGGACAGTTTCAGGCGTCTCGGCGCATCAGCAGTATGATGATAGAGACCGAGAGCTGGAGCGGTTGCGCAGACTGGTAATGGATTTAGAGCTGGAAGCAAGGGGTCAGCGACATGAAAGGAATCGTAACCCCCAGCAAAGGAGAAATCAGGGCGAGGAGGGCTCCAGCCGATCTGGTACGCAACGATCCCGAGACCGATCACGCTCTCAAGAGTCACATCGGTAACCACGGGAACCACGTCATCGGCGGAACCGCTCACGGTCGCATGGTTACGATGACCAAGGATCAGAATCGCCGGAGGAACGACAGCACCACAATGCCGCCATGGATGCTATGAGCCGAGCCTTGCGGATGGCGGCCCGGTCTCCATTCTTCGATGAAATTGAACGGGCCCCAGTGCCGAGCAGATTCACGCGATCGCCATTCAATTCGTATGAGGGGAGGACAGACCCCGTGGAGCATGTTAGTCATTACATCCACATGATGTCTTTGCATGCGTACAATGATGCATTGATGTGTAAGGTATTCCCTTCTAGTCTCGGCTCTACTGCACTGAGATGGTTCAATGGGTTACAGAAAGGTTCTATCCACAGCTTCGCCGAGCTGATTCAAGAGTTCGGCAGTAGGTTCGTGACCTGCAGCCGAGTGCAACAGCCGGTTGACGCACTACTTTCCATGAAAATGAGGGTCGGGGAAACCCTTCGGAGTTATGCCAGCCGATACTGGGAACTCTACAACGAGATTGATGGAGGAAACGAGAGAATTGCGGCAAGCACCTTCAGGATGGGGCTCCCCGAAGATTCTGAATTACGGGAGTCACTGACGAGAAGACCCCCCGAGGATATGAGGCAACTGATGAGACGCATAGAGGAGTACAAACGCCTGGAGGATGACCGGCTGCAGAACAGGGGGAAAGCTCCATTAGTGGGGAGATCTCGGCAAAGCATTTTGCCGACGAAACAAAAAAAGGCTTTAGAATGCAGGAGCCAGAGGTGCAAATCGAAGGGGTTAATGTGGCGTTCAAAGAGCCCGTGCACAAAATCTTGGAACGGATCAAGAACGAGTCATTCTTCAGGTAGCCAAACAAAATGGGGAGCGACCCATCTCGGAGGAACCAAAACCTATACTGCACCTATCACAGAGACAAAGGACACACCACCGAGCAATGTCGGGTATTAAAAGATCATCTCGGACAGCTAGTAAAGGCAGGGTACCTGAAAGAGTTTGTAGTAGACTCCACTGACCGAGAAGCCGGACAGGGCGTCCAACAGAAAAGAAACCCCCTCCCACCTTTGCTGGGGGTAATCGAAGTCATCCATGCCGCACCAAGAGGAACAGCAGCAGCAAAAAGGGTATTGACAGTGGCTTGCACGGGGGAAGAATCATCCGAGAAGAAAACGAAGGTTGGACGGCTAGCCATCTCGTTCGGAGAAGACGATTTGGAAGGAACGGTCCAACCTCACAACGATGCTTTGGTGGTGACTGCTCAGATAGGCGGATTCCTGGTGAAGAAGGTAATGATTGATCAAGGGAGCGGGGCTAACGTCATTTACCCGGACCTCTTCGAAGGGCTCGGGTTAAAGACCCAGGATTTGGCAAAGTATGACACGCCGCTGGTCTCATTTGACGGGAGAGTCATAATTCCCAAGGGACAAATCTCTCTCCCGGTGGACATGGAAGGCAAGGGAGTTGTAGTTACCTTCATAGTAGTCCGATCATTCTCACCGTACACCGCAATTCTGGGGAGGCCGTGGATTCACGCCATGAAGGCTGTTCCGTCCACCCTCCACGTGAAAGTAAAATTTCTTACTAAGTATGGAGTTGCCGAGGTAAGGGGGAACCAACAAGTGGCGAGGCAGTGCCTTGTCACCGCGGTCAGATGGAAAAATGAACAGCTCGGTCAAGCCGAGCATGCCGAGAAAGAGACTTCGTAGCAATTACAGAAACCCCAAGGGGAAATAGGGGCGGACGTTGCCGAGGAGGTATTAAAGGTTAGAATTCTTCCAGATACTGACAGATATTTCCAGATAGGTACAAGCATGAATGACCGGGAAAGGGTAGAGATGTTGTTGTTCCTTTTGCAGAACGTAGATGTTTTCGCGTGGAACCCGTACGAAGTGCCCGGCGTAGATCCTGAGTTCATTGTCCACAAACTCAACGTGGACCCATTATTCCCCCCGAAAAAGCAGAAACCGAGAAGAGCGTCAAAAGAACACGTCGATGCAGTAAACCTGGAGGTCCAGCGGCTGAAGGAGGCCGGAGTCATAAAAGAGATATTCTTCCCTAGATGGTTGGCAAACACTGTCGTAGTGAAGAAGAAGAACGACAAATGGAGAGTTTGTGTGGACTTCACAGACTTGAACAAGGTATGTCCCAAGGACCCATTCCCAATGCCCAAGATCGATCAGCTGGTAGATGCAACATATGGGCACCCAAGGATGAGCTTCCTAGATGCCTTCCAAGGCTACCACCAGATTGCCTTGGCGCCCGAGGACCGAGAAAAGACAGCATTTATTTCCCCGAACGCAAACTATCACTACGAGGTCATGTCGTTTGGATTGAAGAACGCCGGAGCCACGTATCAGCGAATGATGACGAGAATGTTCCGAGAAAAAATTGGATGCACGGTCGAAGTTTATATTGACGACATGGTGGTAAAAAGAAGAATTGAGTCACAGCACACCGAAGATCTCCGGGGAGTATTCGAGATACTACGGCGGTACAAATTGCGCCTAAATGCCGAGAAGTGCACTTTCGGAGTGGGGGCTGGTAAGTTCCTAGGATATCTGATCTCTACTCGGGGAATAGAGGCTAACCCCGACCAGATAGAGGCCGTGAACCGCCTCAAACCACCAAGCAATCCTAAAGAGGTGCAAGTGCTCACTGGAATGTTAGCTGCCCTGAACCGATTCATCTCCAAGTTTGCCGATCGTTGCCGGCCGTTTTATCAGTTTCTGAAGAAGTGGAAGGGGTTTCGATGGGATGAGGGATGTGATGAGACTTTTCGAGAGCTGAAGGAATACTTGGCAAAGGCGCCGAGATTGACAGCCCCGGAGTCTAGGGAGGATTTGTTTATGTACCTCGCAGTCACCGAACATGCCGTAAGTGCTGTGTTGCTAAGGGACCAGGGAGTACAACTGCCAATGTATTACGTAAGCAAAACCTTAGTAGATGCCGAGACAAGGTACCTGCCCCTGGAGAAGTTAGTTTTAGCCCTGGTGCACGCCACGAGGAAGTTGCCACATTACTTCCAGGTTCACACGGTGTTCGTCCTCACCGAGTATCCATTGCAGTCCCTGTTAAAGAGATCTGACTTCACAGGTCGAATTGCCAAATGGGGGACTCGGCTGGGATCGTTTAACATAAGATACCGGCCTAGAAGCTCGGTGAAGGGATAGGTTCTCGCTGATTTCATCGCCGAATTCACACCCAAGAACGATGGCAAGGTAATCTGTAGTGCAGAAATTCGCCCGTGGAGGGTATTTGTGGACGGCGCATCAAATGATATGGGGGCCGGGGCTGGTATTGTCATAATCACCCCTGAGGGTATACGACTGGAACACTCCTTCAGATTGGGATTCAAAGCCTCAAACAATGAAGCCGAGTATGAGGCCCTACTGGCCGGTTTGAGGGCCGTATTGCATCTGGGCGCAAAGGATGTAGAGATTTACTCGGATTCTCGGCTGGTTGTTTATCAGATCATAGGGGACTTCGAGGCTCGGGATTCTCGAATGAAAGCTTATCTAAGTACAGCAAAGCAGATTATCGGTCAATTCGGAATGGTGAAGATATCCCAGGTAGCTCGATCACAAAACAAGCACGCTGACTCCCTTGCCACGCTAGCCTTATCGGCTACCGAGGATACGCTACAGCTAGTCACAATAGAACTTATAAGGGAGCCAAGTATCTGTGTGAAGAGTTTTCCCGACCAAGCCGGGGTAGAGGTTGCGCAGGTAGCAGTGGTTGGTCCGTGTTGGATGAACCCGATCATAGATTTTCTTGCCGAGGATAAAGTTCCAGAGGACGAAGACGAGGCCAACAAGATTCGCCGGGTGGCTCCTCGTTACTGGCTGTCTTCGGACCGAAAATTGTACCGAAGGTCCTTCGCAGGCCCTTACCTCTTGTGCCTACATCCCGAAAAAGTCAAAGAGCTTTTGATCGAGCTGCATAAGGGAGTGTGTGGCGGACATGTTGGGGGACGGTCTTTAGCGCACAGAGCGATGACCCAGGGGTTTTGGTGGCCACAGATGCAGAAGGATGCCGCTGAATACGTTCGGAGCTGCGAACAGTGTCAAAAGCACGCCCCTATGATCCATCAGTCTGCAGGACGTCTGAATCCTGTCAGCAACCCGTGGCCGTTCGCTCAGTGAGGGCTAGACATCCTCGGACCATTCCCCCGAGCAACGGGGAACCGCCGTTTTGTATTGGTGGCTGTAGATTACTTCACAAAGTGGGCTGAAACTGAAGCCTTGGCTAATATCCGGGATTCTGACGTGAAAAAGTTTGTATGGAAAAACATAGTTACAAGGTTTGGGGTGCCAAATTCGCTAGTAACAGACAATGGGCTACAGTTCGACAGCAACGCTTTTCGGACCTTCTGCAGTGAGCTCGGCATTAGGAACAAGTATTCAACCCCGACTTACCCACAAAGCAACGGCCAAGCCGAAGCAGTAAACAAGACTATTTTGAACGGGTTCAAGAGAAGGTTGGATGGGGTGAAAGGAAGATGGGCAGAAGAGCTACCCAGTGTATTGTGGGCTTACCGCACTACCCCCAGGAGGTCCACGGGGGAAACCCCGTTTTCTCTGACATTCGGAGCGGAGGCAGTGATACCAACTGAGGTGAGCTTATGCAGTGCACGGGTCGCCGGGTTTGACCTCGTCCAGAATACCGACCTGATGATGGAGCATTTGGATTGGCTAGAAGAATGCAGGGAGGCTGCGACCATACGACTCGCCGAGTATCAGCAGAAGCTGGCCCAAAGATACAACCGAAACGTAAAAGGGAGGGAATTCAGTGCCGGGGAACTAGTGTTAAGAAAGGTTGTGGGAAACATGCGAGCATAGCTGCAGGGAAGCTTGTTCAAACCTGGGAGGGACCATACAGAGTCACGGCCATCGCAGGTGCAGGGGCCTATTACTTGGAGGACCTTGACGAGAGGCCGCTTCCCCGACCATGGAACGCCAACAACTTAAAGAAATTCTACGCATGATCATTCGTGTAAGTCAGAACTTGTATTTTGTTAAAATTAAGATTATGATGAACTTATTTGTATATGTTGTTTTTGGCTCCGTGACCGCACACCAAGAGAATTGCAAATAAAGTTCTAAGGACAGAAACCTGATCCTCGGCTCGATCAAAATCGCCGAGCCCGTGGAAACCTTACAAATAAATCCCTAAGGACAGAAACCTGACCCTCGGCTCGATCAAAATCGCCGAGCAGGTGGAAACTTTACAAATAAATCTCTAAGGACAGAAACCTGACCCTCGGCTCGATCAAAATCGCTGAGCAGGTGGAAACCTTACAAACAAATCTCTAAGGACAGAAACCTGACCCTCGGCTCGATCAAAATCGTCGAGCAGGTGGAAACCTTACAAGTAAATGCTCTAAGGACGAAAACCTGATTCTCGGTTAAGCTAAAATCACCGAACAGGTTTAAACCTTATAACTAAATGCTCTAAGGACGAAAACCTGATTCTCGGTTAAGCTAAAATTACCGAACGGGTTTAAACCTTATAACTAAATGCTCTAAGGACGAAAACTAGGTTCACGGATAAGCTAAAATCACCGAACAGGTTTAAACCTTATAACTAAATGCTCTAAGGAAGAAAACCTGGTTCTCGGTTAAGCTAAAATCACCAAGCAGGATGAAAACCTAACCCTTTACAAATGCTAAGTCCACTAGCGCTCTCGGATTCCTCAAAGCACCGCACAACAGGTTTTGGGGGTATCATTCCATTAAACGGCCAGAACGCTGGCATGATCCAAGCAAAGCATACAAATAGATATAAATTCATTCAACAGATTGAAACAAAAAAAGAAAACGGTTTACCAATTAAACAAACAAAGGCAATTGTTTAGTCACCACATCCCGGTGACGTAGGCAAATAAACCAACAAATTAGAAATATGATAATAATAAAAGTAAAATCAGCTGGGAGGTTGGGTCGGCGGGGTCACTTCCTGCTGGTCGGTCAAGGGGAAAGGTGGGTCTTCACCGAGAAGCTCCTGCACAGTCGGGATGCTGGTGGCTTCCATTTCCTCAGGCTCGGCGTGAGCGTCAATTTGTTCAACCAGCTCCCTCATGCTGGCCATCTCCTCCTCATTAATAGCAACCGGGGCTTCCTGGACGGCAGGCACAGGGCTCGGAAAGGGGATTTGGCCGGGGTCTCTCAGATGCGAATCTTCGGGAGCTCCCATTGCTTGGAGAGCGGCGAACCACCCGGCCTCAAAACCCATATTCCGAGCCTGAGCCACTACTGGCTCTGCAGAATTTTCGGCATCAGCGAAACCTTCGTTGTACCACTTTTGTTCCGCGGTCGCCAAGGCTGCCCTGAGGTCGGCTAACTCCTCGGCGTTGGCAGTATTGAGGCTGATGGCTTCAACTAACTTGACCTCCATCTCATTCTGCTTGGCCAGGAGCTCTAAACACCTTTTTTCGGCCAATGCCCGGTTCTTCTCCGCGGTAGCAGCCTTTTTCTCGGCAGACTTAGTAGCTTTCAGCTTTTCCTTCGCCGTTTTGGCCGCTGACTCCCGCGCCCCCTTCTCGCGCTCGTTTTCCTCGGCAAGATCCCGTGCCCGGGCGGCCACAATGTGAGCTAGTTAAACAGCCTAGCAAGCACAAAGGTTAGAAAAGAAGTAGAAGGAAATCTGTATGAAGGAGTAGATAGACTAAAGAATTACCGCAATGGCGTGCCACTCTAACCGGCGCCCCACAGACTCCTCGGATCCATCCTCGAAGGCGTGCACGTCATCGGGGAGAAGAAGACCCTCGGCCAGCGTCTGGGCAATCCGGCCACCTTCACCCTTCTCCCACATCCGCACGCAGGCGGTAGAAGGCAAAGGTTTGCCGTCCAACAGGAACTTGGGTTTCCACGCTGGGGCCACCTGGGAGGAGGACGCAACCCCCGCTCCAACCTGGGTTTGTGGCTCGCGGATAACAATCCCCCCTGCTGGTTGGGGAGGGGTATGCACGGCAGCATCTCCCGGGCCGGTGGAGGGTTGATCGGTGACTTTTTGCTTCTTTTTGGCTCGCCCTGCCTGGGAAGAGGGTGGAGGATGAGGCACCTGACCCCGACCCTGAGAAGTTGGGGGCTGATTGGGTTGCCGGGCACCGGGCACGAACCGGTCTATTGTCATGACCTTCCTTGATACCATCCTTCCACCAGGTTGGATAGCTTCAGTTAGCAAGGCAGCCGCTTTTATCACTTGTTATTGAGGCTCGGCGGCTGGATTCTCGAGATCGGGTTACTCTTGGACTTGGTCTTCTTGCTGTATGGCTTCGTGGGCTATCTCTGAGGCGCCGAGATACCCGTTCCGCGGACTCGTCTCGCAAAGGAGCTAGCTCGTCCGAGCAAGTAAACCGCCGACCAAATTCCCTTGCCTCCCCGGTTGTAAGTTTCGGCGGCAAAAAGTTTACGTACTGGACGTCTATATATGATAGCAGGGGGCTATCAACTAATAGTGCCTGCTTGAAGGGCTGCCAGGTAGAATAAACTGACTCTACTCCAAGGATCAAGTGCGAGGCCCGGAGTTGTCCGTCCCAATGCACGTATATCTCGGAACGGAGGATGAAGTTCAAATCCTTGGCATGGACGGCTCTGACGTCCTGAACAAACACTTTGCCGTCTGCAAAAAAAGCAAGTGTCGCATTAGTCTCTAACAATAAAAATTTACTTCAATAAGAAGAAAAGGAGAAGTGGAGGAAAGCAATTATATCAAGGGGATGGTACGAACCCACTTCACGCCGTGAAAGGGGGCAAGGGACGTCCCCGGCAAACCAGTTGCCGCGCACCCTAATGAACTCCCCGGCGGAGTTCCTGTTCGAATCAGGTAGGCATGATATCAGTCGTACCCGAGTATCTCTTGTCTTTAGGTAGTAGTTGGTGGTTTTGTTTCCACAGAGGCTATACATTTGGTTAATGTCATGGTGGTTTAACTGTAAGTTAAAGGTGTGGTTCAACTTACTAACGCAGCTAACTACCCGGTAAAAGTTGGGGGGAAGCTGGTCAGGACACAACCCGTAGTAAGTGAGTGTGTTTATCAAGAGGGGATCCACGGGGAACCTGACCCCGCCTTCTAAAATTGACATCAAAGGAAAGAAAGCTGTACCCCGCCCTCGGTGGAGTTCAATATCACTCTCATGGCAGTAAGCCACATCCACGTCATCGGGAACATTAAATCTACTCCTAAAGGTGGCCAAAGCAGCCGAGGATTCTAGAAGGTAAGAGTAACCCATCTATAACGCCTAAAACTACAAAAGGGAACTTAAAGAAATAAAGCTGACGGAACAGGAAGGGGAAAAAAAACTTACTTTGGGTTCTAAGGAGGAAAAGAACACTGGGCAAGCGGGTAAGCGCACAGAAATTTGGTCGGCAGAGAGTAAGCGCGAGAAATCAGAGGTGAAGGAAAAATGAAATGATGTTCAGAGGGGGACTATTTATAGAGCTAAAAAGAAATGGGGGGAGAAGAAATGTTTAATCAAGCAATAAATGGGCACGATTTACGAGCGGCCCAGCGAATGCCAAACGTAACCGATTTGCACGCCGCTTCGGTTCACGAACCGTCAGACAATAATGGCGACTGCGCCTGGCGCCGCAAAACGGCGCGTCTTTTGAGATGAATATTAATGAGAAGCCACAGTCATAAGTCCCAGGTTATAAGATTCCCGAGGTCAAAAGGCCTAGACAGCTCCTTGATTCTTCTCAGTGACCGAGTATGAATCAAGGGGGGCTATTGTACGGCACCGAGATCCCAAAGCCCATACTGGCCTTGGGTCCAGGCCCATACAGGCCTTGGGCCCAGGCCCATACTGGCTTTGGGCGCAGGCCCAGCGGAAAGGTCCAGTTACCCTATGCCCTTCTTGAAGCTGCCTTAATGTAAAAACAAGTTTTGGGTATTGAGTTCCAAGAGGTGATCGGTTAAACTTTCCCAGGCAAGCGCATGAGCCGTGTCCGGGAACATCATGATATGCACGGGAAACTGAGTTGCCGAACATAATCGATCAAGCTGGAACCAAGTTCCAAGGCCATAAATGCTGCACCGCCCTCTCACCTAAACATCCACTTTAACCAGATAATATTGGACCTTCAGTAGCACCAACGGTGGCTGTAATCATGATCTTCCCACTAACCTTGGCTATAAATAGAGGAAATTTGGGAGAAGAAAGGGTTCAGAAAAACTGAGAGAAAACAGCCAAGTGAGAAAGTATCAATTGAGTGTCGCTTTGAGTCTCTCTGTCGAGAACGACCCATAGTAGGAAATCCTCAAGCCCACTACAAATAAATTGTGAGCCCAAGTGTTTTAAGGCCCAGAAGTCTCATACTTGGTCCCTACACATATGATTTCAAATTTACATCTGATAATTTTGCACTACAAACTCAGGATGTTGTATTAACCACTGCAAGTATAGTGACCTCTGCTTGCACCACTAACTCGTCCAGGTACAGTTTGGTCAGATTGGAAGAACCGATTGAGATGAATCGGTTCCAACCATGCTCATGGCGTGAGGCACTACACCATCTACTAACTGTAAAGAGTAAAAGAAAGATCTCAGCAAATTTTCAAAATTCTCATTTATTATGGTTGTGCGTGTGGTTCTATGATGTCAGGTTAACATCTATATAGCTTGTTTCAAAACTTGACAATTAATACCGCCTGATGTCTCTATCAAAGCTTGATTTTACGGCATCACATCCTCAAAGAAAAAACACAGACAAACAAACAAACAAACAAACTTGCTGAAGCTGACAATTACGTTTAGCAGAAAGACTCTTGTCGACATTTGTTAGGTTCAAGATGCGCATCTTGAATTCCGCAAAAATTTTCATGCCAGGAGAAAGGCTTGATTTATTAGCCAGAGCCAAATACAGAGAATTATAGCTGCCCATTCCAATTCCTTCTCCGTTGGGACGGAGGCATATCTTCCTGCAACAATCAGCATGAATGGTGTATTATCAACTAGAAAGCACGGACGCGGCTGGGAGGGTGGTGCACCCGAGTCCGATGCAGTTGACCGCGTGTCAGTGCCGAGTCTGATTTTTTTGTTTCTTGGATTTGCGCCGACTCGGCTCGATTCGAACCAATGCAGCTCGATTCGCGCTGAATCGGGCTGATTCGGCCAGAATTGGGCCGTATCGGGTCTTATCGGCCAGTGACCGATGCGGCCAAAACAGGCTGAAATCGGCCTTGAAACTCGCTGGAGCAGCCGAAATTCTGACCTCAGATGTGTTTCTTGCCTTCTTCTTTCTTTGTTTTGTGAATCAAGTATATTAATATGTTTTTTAAGAATATTTTAATAGTAAAAATATATAGAAAATATAAATAAATATTTTTAATAATTTTTTAATCGCTGAGTCCCGCCGCACCCGCACCCTACTTTTTCAAAAATTGCCGAGTCCCGCACCCGCACCCGCACCCGAGTCCCGAAATGCACCCGTGCTTCATAGATTATTAACATATTTGACAATCAGCATATATATATATATATATATATAGCACTTCTCTCACACACACAAACAAACACTTAAGGCGTCAAGAAAAGGCAAGAAAGCTTATCATAATTCATAAATAAGTACCATTGATATTTGTTTGTAATGGAATCCTTTATTAGTTGTAGACACTCTCCTTTGTCCAATCTTCTTTGCTTACTAACAAAGACCTCAGCTCCAAACACACACGTGTCATCAACAAGATATCCATTGCTGGCATCTTTAAAAGTTTTGAGAGGAATGGCTTTATCATAGCCCCACTCAAGCTTTATTCCACGAAAGCGCCTTTCCTCTTTTTTGGTATCTATAGGTAATACAATGTGACAAAAATAATTAGCAAAGAGCAAATGCATTGTATTTGCATGAGATAGACGTTGAGATTTTATTGTGATCAAGGAAAAAAAATTTACAAATATATATATTTATATTTATATTTTCTCATTTAATGTTGACGAAAAAACTAAAAAATTGATACATATCAACTAGTTGCTAACCTGTGCGATGCACGAGAAAGTTCTTATAATGTTAGCCTGCACGGTGGAGTCGCACCATGGTTGCTAGAGTTTGCTCCTAAGGTTGGACTCAAAATTGTCAAAAATGGAATTTTGAACTTTTCAGGTGCCAATATTTTAGAGCATCTTGCTAGCTCTTTTATTGAGGCACTATGTCGTTTGAGACAACAAAGTAACTATTATGAGAATTTGATGAGAGAATTCTATATTGCATTGAAAGAAAATGAATGTACATCAAGTATTTATACAAAGTCTGAGAGTAACTAACTTCTTACTAACTCCACAATATACGAATCTAGCCTTTACAACCAATCAGATTAATAAACGTGTATATAAAGAATAACTATGAATTAAACTAATCCTAAAGTATAGGTAGTATAGCTATTTTAAATATAAACACTGTTGTTTATATAGTCACGACTACAATTCTTCCATTGCTCTGTTCTGATACTCTGTCCTGAGTCAATAGCTGCAATCCAAACTTGCTCGACCTTCAACATGAGTCCTTGATCTTGTCCTTCTGATAACTATGAAACATCATTGGTTTCTTTGTCTTAATGGAATTGTCCTGGTTGGTGTAAAGATTGACAAAAACACAAAAGCTTAAAAGAAAATACTGACCTTTTTACATAGATATGAAGAGTGCCACCTAATTGAAATATAAAAAAGTAATGAAACCCAGAAAATGAAAATTCCAAATAACAATTCAGGTAGAATTTGATCTTCTATGTGTATACTTCTTTGACCCACATGAATTGCACTTGCACATAACTCTAAGATGGGGGGAAAAAATAATAAAGCATCTTAATGAATCCTTCAAGAAAACAAACAGAAAGTTGCTATAAGGATTGCATGAGAAGAAAATGAATGTGGTGGTGAGAAAGGAGTGCATAAAGGTCCTACAAGAATATTAAAGAAAAATATGTCAACGTACATGTAATATTTAGAAATGAGTTCAAGGCTTACATATGAAGGTTTGGAATGTATGTTCCTTCCATGCCATTGCACACCACAGCTACCTTCTCAGGTAGAACATTTTGTCCACTATTTTCTAAAGACCTACTTAAAAAATTGTCACAAAATTAGGCTTAAAACCTGATGATAAACTCCTTAGTCTATAAAGTTAAATACAAAATTGCCCCAAAAATCAACTGGAGGGAAAAGAATTGTACATAGACACAAAAATAGGACAGACATACTTCACATTTGGCTGGCATTTTTCTCAAGCTGTGACTCATAATTAGAATTTGCTTTACAATCTGCGCAATAGTAATCTACATTCTCTAGATCCTTTAAACTATACACAAGTCAGTGAATAAACACATATATGACAGGAATAGAAGTAATAGAGTCAATAAATAATCCATGTTGCAATAGAGTCAATCTTTTTTGCATTGTTTTGTACCTTTTGAAACAAGGATATCAAGGGTGTTATTGGATGAGCGGATAACAAACCAAACAATAGATTAGTAAATTTGTGCATAGAGGCGCTCTATTGTCCATGACTTGTTGAATTCTACAATGCTAGCACCACTAATCTTTTTTTTAATAATCATTAAAGAAGTAGTCTTCAAACCATAGAAGTATATAAAACATTGAAACCATCAATTGAAATTTTGAAACTAAAGCAAAAAAAAAGAAAAGAAAAAAACAAACAAACAAACAAACAAACAAACGGTGCTTTCAATAAAAAATTGCAATAATAAGATGAAAAAACTACTTGATGAGGAAACATTGTTGCCACCACCATCATTAGATTATGCAATCCTCTCCAACTATCTTTTGAGTCTGTGCATTTATATTACAAATCCTCTAACTTCCTTTTACGTTCTAATGATTGATTGATGTTCGCCTAATTAAAATCTACTTACAAACAACAATTCCTTTCAAATCAAGGATTTCATGAACAATTTGCAATTATGATTGAAGATAAAATGACCAAACAACATCACATATGGTTTGGGATGAGTTCAATTTGCCAAATTGTGGTTTGAAAGGTTACACTTTACCCACCTCAAAAATTTTGCAGCCCAAATTGTTTAAATAAAAGAATGCCATGAAACAAAATAGCAACTTTATTATAATCTGAATACAATATATTTATGTATCAAATGCAAATAAAAATAAACCTCATGTGAGTAAAGTGCAATATGTTAATCCTTAGGTTTCAAACTCAACATAATTCATAGGTAGATGAAGTTACACTACTTTCAAAGAACAATTCTGCTAAGTGCTAACTTGGTTATGCGTTATTTAAACCTTATCTAGAAGAAATCTTAATGAGATATGGGCCACTTGCCCTATTTAGTCTTCAACAAATTCAGTAAGTAAAAGATCTTCCAAGATTAGATGCCAAGGAAATTGCTGTATACAATTGGATGCAAATTTGGCAGTAACTGTAACATTTGAAGGCAATGAACAATAAAACTACAACAAAAAGCAAGCCTTTCTCCCAAAATTTTGAGTTCAGTTATGAATCCTCAACGAACATAAATTTTGAATAAGAATAAGAATAACATAACACTTATACATACCAAAATAGAAAAGTTTGGAAAAACTTGGGTCAATCGGACAGATTATGCATATGTACATACGTATATGTTATAAAGGAACTTGATTTTGTTTTACAACCTGTACAGATTCAGGCACAAAATTGAGCATTTGGACAAGTCCTATTTTGGCCTAAATCAAGCAAATGGAAAAAAAAAAAAAAATCAGAAATAAACACAGAGAGAGTATATCACTATATTCTCAGTTTTCCATTTAAAATTACAAATTTCATAAAGCCTAGTTTGAGTTAAACTCAAGGTCTAAGCTACGGATTCAATCAAAACTGTCTTGTTAGAGAAAGGGTACTGAACCTACAAAAATTGAAACTGAAAGTTAGCTCCACAAATAGAAACAAATTTGGTTACCAAATAGAGAAGTAGATGTGCAGGACCAAAGTAACTAAAACATAGAAGTAGGTGACCTCCCCACTACGAAATCCTAAACTGAATCAACCCTATGACTCTTTTTTTCCCCATTCAAAAAATATGAAGCAATTTTCAATTATTTGACATAAACTTTTCTAAAGTCAAGTCCCTTTTTTAGTTTGGCTCAGGAATTTCGTCAAACAGTTTAAGGGTGAAGGGTTGGGATTCTGTTCTCTTCAGCCACACCCTCAAGTAGGGTTGTTCTGCCTCGGGGTGTTGGGGCTTCTCTGATTTCAATCAAAATATAGCCATGAATAAATCCAAGACACAGTTTTGATTGAAATCAGAGAATATTTGCTTGTACATGTTTTCAGAGGCAATTTAGCTCCACTACCGCCACAAAACCCATCAATCTATGCTAATCATTCAAAAGAAATGAACAAAATTTAAAACTTACTAGTAATGTTTTCAGAGAAATGACGGTGGTTGTGTGAGATTTTGCATCATTCAGTAGGCTGCCTTTTCGTAGTGGCGGCAATCCGCAGTGGCGGTGGTGGCGATGGGGGGAGAATCTGAGTTTTGGGTTTTGATTTTGGAGGAAGGAAAGGGTGAGTTTTAGGTTTAGGGAAGGAGATTTTTAGGTTTAGTGTGTGAGCAGAGGATAGACTTTTACGTTTTTTTTGTTTTGTTTTAAAGAGTATCGGGTTTTGTAATGTGTATTTGGTGGGGAAAATTTAGATTTATTTTTTAAATTTAAAAAATAGAAGAAAAAAAAAATTAAATGCTGACGTGGAAAATTGTGGAGGTTCAAAGGCTTTGGTTATATATATATATATATATAGATATAGATATTATCATTAAACTGAGATATTGAAGATGTGTTAACTAGACAAGAATACTTAGACTATTAAGAACATATTTTGTGTAATTGGCTAATCCTTTGACAAAACGCACTTTACTTGTATTTGGGTAGATCTAGGATTGTTTAATACTTCAAGAAACATGTTGTTCAAGTTTAGTATTAAAGCCATGAAGATTGGATCAAGAAACAAGTGAAGAAAAGTTGTTCATTAAAGCTAGACAGATAGCTTGACACCTGCAGACAGATAGCTCGACAACTGCTCGACAGATAGCTATCTATCGAGATTTAATGAATGAAGCTTGACAGATTCTCGAACGATCGAGCTATCTATCGAGGTTACAGGAATTCAGATTTTCATATCTGATTTTCGGCCCAAGCTTATGTATTTGTCTAGGGTTTCTTTTCTCACAACCCTAGACATATATAAGGCTTATTTTAGAGGCCGTCACATAAGAGAATACAAGGAGAACATATGCAAAAGGTGACTGATGCCTTATTCTCTCTGAAAGAAGCTACTACGTCTTTGCGTCTCAGGGTTTTGTAACCAAGTGCTTCTTGATCTTCATTGTTGATGAAGTGAAGAACTTTGCAGCTAATAATCTTCTTTAAGTTGGTGAGTGAGTCGTGTACTGGGATTCGTGCAAAGAAGTTAGTCACGTACTGGGATCCATGCAACAAAAAGGGTGGCGTTCATATATTGAAGAGTTCAGAGGTTCTGAAGTGGTAGAAGGTTTCTGCTGTGAGTTCATCTACAAGGATTGTAGAGTCTAGGGATAAAGGTTTTGTACTAGATCTGAAACTTCTCTTTACTATAGTGGATTTCTTTTCGGGAAGGTTTCCCCCCAGGTTTTTTACTGTGAAACTAGTTTGTTTCATTGGTTTTCCTAGGTTATCATATCTTGTCTTATTTACTTTTTCGCTGCATTCATTATTGACATGATATTAATGTTTGTTTGTTTTAACAAGTTTTATTCATAATAAATCTAATTAACAACTTGGATTTAAAACTTGTTAATTATATCAACCGGGGTCTAAATTTCCCAACATAAACGACGATGATGAAAAAAAAAAAAAAAAAAAAAAAAAAAAAAACCTAGACAAGAATACATAAACAATGCTTCATTAGTTCCCAAGAAAACAGTTAAAGTTGAGGTTTGATTTAGAGAGTTAATTAACCACATACCACCATGAAATAAAAATGTTGTATGAGTTAAAAGTAAAAGTTGATTCAAGTTGAGAGAACAAAAAATAGTAAAAAAAGACCAAAAATAACATTAAATGAAGTGGTAAACCAAAGGGTTATTATGTGTGATCGGACGTATTTATATGTTTTAGTAATATAATGATATGTTATGTCCTTAATGGATGGTGTAAACCGTCCTTATAAAAATCTCTTTAAAAAAATGACATGTCAATTAAGGAAGTAACAAAGAGTATAACTTCGGATAAATTAAAATGAAGGAAATGAATACAAGTGATAACTAGTTTGTTGAGGATTTATAGCTGACTCCAAAATATTTTGAACCAAGCCTTTGTTATTGTTGTTGTTATAAAGTCATGTCAATAATTATGAAAAAAGTTATAAAAAAAATGGTTACCTCCTCAGACTTTTTGAGTATGCAAAGAGTGGAATACCTTCAATAGTCAAGTAGTTACCCCTGATCTGATCATGCAAGAAAAACCGGAAAATTGCATGCACTTCCCAACTAGGAGGGCGTAAATCTGCTGCTTCAATTGCCAAGTAAAGAGAGATGTACTCTATTACATTCTTGTCCTTATTTCCAGTGGGGTAGATAACTAATTTCCTGTAAGAAAATCCATAATTGGTTGATGCATTTTAACGAATACATGAAAATAGTGATAATGAAAGGTCGTGCCCCTATCAAAAGTGTTTGTTTTTAGACCCCTTAAAACACAACCAGATTAACCTAGTTATTCAGCCAAGTGATTAACTTAGGTAAATTAACAAATCTAGGTTAACACAAATATATTATATCAATGTAAAGTGTGGAAAATAAAGAACACAAAGATATGATGACCTAGGAAAACCAAACTAGTAAAAAACCTGGGGAGGATTTAACCTAGATATCCTCAAGGTAAAACTGAATTTACTATGAAAGAATTGATGTTTACACAATAGCGACTTAGACCACTAACATCCTATTGCTACCTCGAGTAAGAAACTTACTACCACGATCACGTGACAGCTTTGAGTCCACAAACTACTTCTTTCTTGAATTCCCAGCAAGCACAAACACACTCGCTTGTGTATCTTTAAACTCTTAATGCAGCAACTAAATCGATCACCAAGTTCTTGACATGATCTTGAATCTTGGAAACCCTAAGTATGCGTGAAGGCAACCACCTCTTAATCTAACAAAAGATTCACACACACAGCATAAGGAGCAACCAAAAACGTGGCTAGGGTTTTCCCTTTTATACTTAAGACAAAACATAAAACCCTATACATTAAACGGGTTTGGACTGAGTTGAAAATTCTACAGAAAAACAGTCTGCACGAGTTTTGACCGATCGATCGAGCCAGACAGATTTACACAGTAAATCTTGCAGAACACTCGATTCCAACTTTACATATAAACACACTTTGAGCAAGTCTAAAACAAAGACTAAAACGTTTTGATCATAGTTTGCCAACATTACACAATGAAGTTCTAATACATTTAAACCTAAAGTCATAGAACCCAACAAAAAGGTAGCTAGCTATGGCCTGCTACCGATTAAATTAACAGAGAAGAAGAAAATGTACCACTTGTAACCTCCAGATTCAAATTCCCCCGTATCATATTTTTCCATTGAATTCTTTGCAAGTAATGAAAATGATTTTATTTTGATTGTGTAGTGCATTGTTGGTGCATCTGAAGTAGATCTTCAAATGTCTGCAAATTGTGTTCACAAACATAGGAGGTAAAAGCTAAAATATATATAATATTACCAATCATGTAAAATGAGATGATCATATGATAGGGTTGTTTGGACATCTTAAGGAATATGAAAAAGCCTCTTTTGTTTGTGCATGTGCATTACAAGTTACAACATTCAAACTTTGTTATGAAATAAGAAGACATCGCCTATTATCACCATGGCAAGTTAGTACATCGGGTTATAAAAAAATCCTCATAAATGTTCCTTTAAGATGAATATATAAAAAATTGAACTCCTCAATCTCTTTTCAAATTCAATGAAAATCACAGTATTCTGATTCAAGCCAAGGAAATCAAAATGTCACAGAAATGAACTACAAAAAAGAAAAAAAGAAAAAAAAAAAGAAACATATATTTTATTTGCAATCTCATAAAGGAACCAATCATTTAACTCTTTTGCATTATTTTCTTTGGTCATTTTTGTTAAATATATATATATTCAGTTTTTGAATATTACATTGTTACAAAGCCTCTTTTCGTAGCTTATTTAGTTATGTTACCTCTTTCAGAAAATTGAGTTTCAGCATGGAACTCAATTTTGCTAAAATCGAGTTCTATGCAATTTTATAGAACATAAAACTTGAGTTTGAGAAAATCGAGCTCCAGATTTGCCATATATCACTAAATTGTATAAAACTCGACTTTGGAGAAATCCAATTCTACTTTGAACTCGATTTTGAGAAAACTAAATTCGAAAAAATGCTACATAGCTGAATAAGTTGCGATAGAAATTTTTTAACAAAATAATTTTCAAAAACTGAATATTTAGCTAAAAAAACACCTTTGGTTTCGTGTTCTAAATTGATATGGTGGCAATTGTATACTGGGGCTAAGTAGCATAAAGGAGTGATAAAACTAGCCAAAGAATTTCATTCATGCAAATAATGCTTTAATATGTAAAAACTAAAAAGACACATAAAAACTACGAAGAACATAAAGATATAGTATACCATCTGGGATATCGAAGAAAAGATTGGCCATGATAGTGAAATTGACCAGAGAGCTGTGTAGAAGCCGTTTACAACAATAAGTTTGGATTTTTTCTGCTTATAAAGGCAGAGAGAGAACTGTGTTATTCCTAGCTGAAAAGTGTTCCAAGGATAACTGTTGATCACTGTTATCCTTTCCTTGAAGGATTTCATTTTGTCGATGGAATAAGCTTCCATTCTCTACTTGTAGGTGTTTTCCTTATAGAACGTACAAAGCCAGGACCACGCATTCTAATTAGCAAACATAAAACCCTTCCAATCTCCTTTGACACAGTCGCACAGGGCTACATATACAGCGAAACGCTTATCGTTCATAGACTTAACCACAGACATGTCGTTTATCTTTATCTTTTTCATTTTTTGATAGAACATGCGTTTATTTTATTTTATTTTTTTTATAGGACATGCGTTTATCTATCTTGATTGTTCATATATATACTATTGGATGCCATACATACATTCATATATATATATATATATATATAATCGAAACTTTTGACTTTTTGTTGGCCTCATAAAAGCTTGCTACATAGATTTTGGAGGCCTCACAATTTTCCACATCAACATTATTTTTTTATTAATTTATTAATTTGAATTTTTTAGTTACTTCTCTCTATAAGTTTAACGAATCCTTATTACTCCATGTGGCTATATAAATTTATGTCACGTATGCATTTAAAAATACTGAACAGTTGTGCCTTTTCATTTTACCCATTAAGTTTTAGTATCTACTCACCTTTTTACATCAGATGAATATATTAAAACAAAAAACTATCATTGCGGAGAAAAGCATTGGTGAGACATAGGGAAGAGAAAGAGAAATGTGAGAAGAAAAACATCTGAAGGCGTTTAAAGAAATCGTTCAGTATTAGTGTTGCTACCGTTGGTTTGGCTTGATTCCTAGACCTTTTCAATATTTAACTAAAAAAAAAAATCGACTTACAAAAAAATCAACTACCAAATTGTTGGGAATTTAAAGGAGTAATATAATAAAGGGAAATGTTAACGAGTGCCCTAAGGACATTGGTTAAGAATCCAATTAAAGAAAGTTTTTATGGGAAAAGAAAAAAAAAACAATTAATATTTTGACAGCTTTTTTCATTTCCCATAAAAGTGATGTCAAAATTTTCCTAAAATGGATTGTTAACGAATGCCCTAAGGGCACTTGTTAGCATGACCCTATAATGAAATAACAAAATGATCCAATAGACAAACAGAAAATTTGATTAACTTATGTCAAAGGCCATTTTTTCGTCGCCAATATTGATAGGTCAAGAATGTATTGACCCCTTATGATGAATTAATTGATTAATTAATCAAGTTTATTAATTAATCAAATTAACATGCAAAACACATGATAGCACAAACAAATCACCAATTATCTAAAATATGTAGCGGAAAATAAATTGACACGGTGATTTGTTTACGAATGGGGAAAACCTATACGGCAAAAACCACACCGGGTGATTTTAAGGTCACCACTCCCGAGAATCCACTATTATCAAAACAAGCGACTACAAGTAAAGGAATCCTAATACCTTATACTAACTTACAGTTGAATCCTTACCCTAATACCTAATTGGACTTGATCTGTAGTGACAATCTCTCATTTTCAATGCATGGCTCCCAGTATGTGACTAACCAATTTGTGCGGATCCTAGTACGTGACTTGATCACCAACTTGAAAAGGATGTTGACTGCAAAGTTCTTCATTTCATCTAGACGATGAAGATCATGAAGTTGCTTGGTCACAAAACCCTACAGTGTACAAACACAGCAGCTTCTTCAAGAATTAGGGCAAACTAGGTTTTCGGTCACTCTTCTTCACACTTGTGAAATTTTCTCCTGTGCAACTTGTGTCACCTTTTACGGCCCTTAAAATAATCCTTATATATGTTTAGGGTTGTGAGAAAAGAAAGCCCAAATATACATTCACGGATTAGATGAAAATCAAAACTGAAAATCAGACACGGGTGTTCACCTAATACATCTCAGTAGTAAGTGTGTCAAGGCAAGCATCCATGCGCTGAAGCTGCACCATGATTGCATCAAGAGTCACACCTCCCACAGAAGAAAAGGGAGCAGAGGTGGATGGAGTATGAGTGAGAGGAGCTGCCATACCGAATCGCCTCGAATGAAACTGCGCCTCGTTCCATTTAACGGTAACGGCGTCAATGGCACACATAACATGGAAGTGGTCGGAAATGAGAAAGGGAATAGAAAAATGGCGTAAAATCCTCATGATAGCTGAAGGGAAGATGAGCTTATCACGGGTCACCAAATCCCTATATACATCTATGATAGAAAGAATGAAATGAAAGGGAAAATCTATAGTAAGATGCTCTAAAAGAGAAAGCAAAAATCCAGCACGGGGCTCGGTAATATAGTTATAGTGAGAAAAAGGATGCAAAACGAAGATCATAACCATGTTAAGAAACCTAGGGCCTTTAGCAAAGGCCAAAAAAGGAGTGAACTGATGATCACCCCAATCTGAGGAACACTCACAAAAAGCAGATATAAGCTCGTCTTTGGACACGGTCTTAAGACGATCACAACCAGGGTAGTCAGGATGCGCTACCCTGGGGACATGGAGCACGTCAGATACAATATCCGGTGTGACCACAATGCGTGTACCTCGAACGCGAGTAACAAAAAGAGGTACTGAATAATCAAATCCATATATGTTGGAGTAGAACTCTTGGATAAGCATGGATGGACAAGTGATCGGGAAGTCACATAGTGATTCCCAACCCCTACTATAGATGACAGTGGGTAGGTTAGTGTTAGAGAAATTTGACAAGATGACTTGGCGTTCCGAATGAATGCCTCGTCTAGAAATGTTCTCCGAAAAATCCTATCAAGCTTTATCATCACGGAACTAGACGTGTGAGGGAGTAGGGTCAGAAGAAGTGGATGCCTTGGAACGAAGAGGGTTCCAGGACGGAGTAGATTTACGTTTAGGTGCCATGATGCAGCTAACGTAAACTAGAGAGAGAGAGAGGGGGGAAAAGACTATCAAAAAAGCCTCAATACAGTTCAATATATAAGAATATAGAGAATGTAGAGTACATATGCATGAAAATGCATGAGCATGTAATATGCAATAGTAAAAACATCATGGGCTCAGCCCAATCCAAACCTACCAGCACACATGTTTGCAACAAAGTAAATACACATCTCAGAATGCATGAAACATTGTTATAATGCAAATGAGATGCAATGCATGATGTGTTAATATCAAAAAAATAAAACCCATCCCAAAAATTTCACAATAACTTCATCAATTTTGAAAAACCCCAAAATTTTCAAAAAAAAAAAAAAACCAAAAGTTAGGTCAAAAGCATGAAATGAATGAAAAAGAAGGATTAGGACCCTTACCGAGTGAAGAAAAACTTGATCTAGGCCAAAAACTCCTTGAGGATGAAGTTTGGAGTGAGAGAGAGGTTTTGGGAGGTGAAAAGGCTATTGGAATCGAGAGAGATCGAGAGAAATGAGAGTTGTATTGCACTAACCCTATATATAGAAGCTTAGTAATTCTCGACAGATCAAGAGGTGTCGTGCTTTAAAAGGGTCGACAGATGTAGCTATCAAGCAGGTGTCCACAACAAAAAGAAGCTCGATAGATTGAGGAGCTATCGAGAAGCTATCTAGGAGACAGAAACTTTCTCAATGGATCGAGGTGCTATTGAGAAACTGTTGAGATTGCGATAAAAAGAAGATAAAGAGCTCGATAGATAAGCCAGGTGTCGAGAGGTGTAGAGATTGCTTAAAAACAGTTTTTCAAATAAGAGAAGAACACAAATATGAATGCAATCAAACATGCTACTCAACCAATGATCCAAATAACATTTTAAGCTCTCAAAATCATCTCTCAACAATAAAAATGATAAGCATTTAGATCCCAAAACACATACGCACACTAAACAAGTCTAACAATTTTATATTTCAAAAACAAGTCAAGATAGTTTAATGATACATTAAC
The DNA here is from genome assembly GCF_001633185.2 of Quercus lobata. Lineage (NCBI taxonomy): Eukaryota > Viridiplantae > Streptophyta > Magnoliopsida > Fagales > Fagaceae > Quercus > Quercus lobata. Next base: position 27,031,572 of record NC_044905.1, on the reverse strand, counting down.
ACATGTAAATCTTGTGACGGCTAAATCACATTGTACCTACACATATATCAAAAGCAACAAAGAATATTGCGTGTTGTGTGTGAAAAACATCGCAAGATTGCATAAATGTCTATATGTTATAACGATTTGAGATATGAGAAAATCACTTTAACTCACACACAATCATAACCGTTTGATGGGGATTATCACCTTCGAGGTACATCCTATAACTTCCACATCTCCTCGAATACACACTTGCAATGATATATAAAACATTTTGATTTTTTTTGCTTTTTATTTTTCTTTTTAAGCAAACCATGCATGGGCATATAAGAAAGAGAAAAGAAATACCCAATTTTGTTAAGCATTTGACATTCCACTTTTGCTTTACCGAAGCATACAAATGTCATTTCATGATTGGCGGACAACAATGGTGAGATGGTTATTTATGCCTTTCTCTTAGGATTTTCTAGTCCTTCCCGTCAAAAAGAGTGATACGAGTGTTAAGTACAAGAGATCACTTAATCTTACTTATCACAAACATGAGCCATAAAGCTCATCTAAGCTACAAAAGATACAAAGTTTAGAAAAATTTGTTTCAAAGGCCATCCAAGGTACACAGGTACCAATGTACAAAAACACATTGTTTTTGTATATTTCTAATTTTTCAAAAAAAAAATTATATGAAAAATAAAACAAAACAAAACTGAAAAATAAACAAACAAAAACATGTTAAAGAAAAACAAAGCAATGCATAATACTAGACTGGCTCAAAACAATAAAGCAAAACATACAAGTAATGCAAACAAAAAAAAGAAGGGGAGAGAGACAAAGTGACGAAATCATTTGGAGCCATTTTCCTTCCACACCTTGGAAGAACCTTTTTGTTTAGCGAACCTTTCTGTTTAGCAAACCCTTCACTCGGTGGGGAGGGGGAAGAGTTAAAACCGTTCAAATTTAAAAGGAATATGAGGGCTTTAAAAAGATTTCCAAGAAGAGCAAAAGATGATGGAAACTGATTCTGGTCTCCCGACGCGATCATGCTGTTTCTCTTTTAAGTGGCTAGCCACTTGTAGCAATTAGGTCGAGTATGTCCAATTACTCCACAGTGATGACATAAATGCTGCTTTTCCTGTTTTGGTTTTTGAGAGTTTCCCTTCTTAACCCTAGGGTTTTTAAACTTTTTCTTATCAAGCTTAAGGAGTGCTCCTGAGATAGATTTACCCTTGTCTATGTTCTCACTAGCTAATTCATTTTTAACAACATTGTTCTCAATTTCAATATTATTAGCAGGAGGAACAAAAACAATAGAACTAGTAGAAACAATACTAGGATAAGAGAAATCATACCTAAATCGGTTCGATCAGAAGCAGATTTCTGAAAACTGAGCATCTTATCAAGCTTAGCACTTAAAGTCCTTTCCAGCTGAGCTCTGACTTGGAACAATTCTGCCTTAAGCTTCTTGGTCTTTTCAGCCAAGAAATTATTCTCAAATCTCAGTGCTCCAATAGTTTGATTAGCTTCATCAAACTTTGTAGAGATTTCCTCTCACTCAAGCTCCACATCACTAAGCTTCTTGGTGGTGAACCTATACAGCTTCTCATGTTTTTTGGAGACTTTGTATAGCTTTGCATAGGCTGTATGGATGTCATCTTGTTCATCAATCTTCTCAAACTTAGACTCCACCAATTCCTTTTCTTCATCCACATCTTTAACAATCCCCTCAGTAGGATTTACAGTGGCAGTGAAGGCATTTAGGATTCCATCATCCTCATTATCGAAGTCATCCTTAGGTTCAGTGCCACTCAACGTAGCAGCAAGTGCCTTGCTCTTCCCAATAGTCTTAAGATATGTAGGGCACTCTTGTTTCATGTGACCGAAGTCTTGACACCCAAAGCACTTAGGTCCTAAGGGAATAGTATACTGACCGTCATCCTTAGCATCCTTCTTCCCTTTGTCTTGACTCTTAGACTGAGAAGAACTCGACTGTCTACAGTCCTTGTCGGAGCCCTTTGCATTGGCATTCTTCATGAACTTCTTGAATTGCCTGGTGATGTAGGACTTCATCTTAGAATCTTCATCATCAGAAGACTCATCAATATCATTGCTCTTGGCCTTCAATGCCATGCTCTTGTTCTTGCTTGATTTCCCGATCCTTGTCAAACCCAACTCATAGGTCTATAGATTGCTAACCAACTCAGTCAAAGGAATTATGTCAATGTCCTTTAATTCCTCAATGGGAGTGATCTTGGCATGGAATCTCTCGGGTAGAGATCTAAGCACCTTTCTCACAATCTTGGGACCAGGAATGGTTTTCCCAAGATTAAAGGCTGAGTTCACTATGTCCTTAAGCTTGGCATAGAACTCATCAAACGACTTATCCTTGTCCATCTTGATCTCTTCAAAGCTTGTAGTGTGCCTCTGAAGTTTTGAATCCTTGACAGCCTTGGTTCCTTCATAGGTTGTTTGAAGAATGGTCCATGCTTCCTTAGTAGTTTCAGTGGAGGATATCTTCTTGAATTCCTCATTAATGACTGCATTGAATAGAGCATTCAATGCCCTACTATTGAAATTTGCAGCCTTGATCTTAGCATCATCGGCTGGCACTTCCGTAGGCTTGGTCCAGCCTATCTCCACAGCTTGCCACACTTTCTCATCTAAAGACTACAAAAAAGCTTTCATGCGTACTTTCCAGTATGCATAGTTAGTACCATCAAATAAATGAGGTATAATAAGAGACTGTCCTCTATCCATGACAAACAGGGGTCAATGGATCACATAACAAAGATTAAAACCTAATCAGAGTGTGCCTACTCTGATACCACTTAATAGGCCAAGAATGTATTGACCCCTTGTGATGAATTAATTGATTAATTAGTCAAGTTTATTAATTAATCAAATTAATATACAAAGCACCGTAGTAGCACAAACAAATCACCAATTATCTAAAGTATGCATTGAAAAATAAATTGACATGATGATTTGTTTACGAATAGGGAAAACTTACACGACAAAAACTCCACCAAGTGATTTTAAGGTCACCACTCCCGAGAATCCACTATTATCAAAACAAGCGGTTACAAGTAAAGGAATCCCAATACCTTATACCAATCTACAGTTGAACCCTTACCCCAATACCCAATTGGACTTGTTCTGTAGTGACAATCTCTCATTTTCAATACATGGCTCCCAATACATGATTAACCAATTGGGCGGATCTCAGTACGCGACTTAATCACCAACTTGAAAAGGATGTTGGCTGCAAAGTTTTTCAGTTCATCCAGACGATGAAGATCATGAAGTTGTTTGGTCACAAAACCCTATGGTATACAAACACAGCAACTTCTTCAAGAACTAGGGCAAACTAGGTTTTCGATCGCACTCTTCTTCACACTTGTGAAATTTGCTCTTATGTAACTTGTGTCACCTTTTACGACCCTTAAAATAATCCTTATATATGTTTAGGGTTGTGAAAAAAGAAAGTTTAAATATACATTCACGAATTGGATGAAAATCAAAACTGAAAATCTGAACTTCATAAATCTCGACAAATAACCTATCTGTCGAGCAGCTGTTAAGCCACGGGTTGAATAGCTTTCTTTAAATCTTGATAGATGCTAACTATCGAGTTTTAAAATCTTGCACTTTCTGACTTGATTCTTGGACAGACTTGCATGGCTTTAACACTTGAACTTGAAACCTTGTTTCTTGAAGTATTAAACACATCCTAGATCTATCCAATTACAAGTAAAGTGCATTTTGTCAAAGGATTAGCCAATTACATAGAATGTTGACATATGTTCCTAACATTGAATCACACATGTCCTAACAAATATGATATTTGGGAAGCCAAGACTGAGACTCGACTTTGGGCTTAGAAAATGACCTAAAGACTATCAATGAAGTGGGAAAAGGCCCATTCTGCTCAAGGTCCGGGTTGCATCCAATAAAGATTATAATAAGGCCCCAAAAATACCTCCTACAAAGATAAACTAGCACAAACGATGCCACCACAATAAGTGCCTAAACAATAGTCCAACAGTAAATAGGTGAAGCGTCTAGTGGTAGATGCATGACAAATTAATAAGTGTATTCGCACAGTAAAAATTATGCATTTCCTCCATAGTCAGTTAATATAAAAGTGGGCCAATTATAACAAGTACACAAGAGGAAAATGGTCCATCAGTGAATATGACATACTTCTAGCAGTAACGTCTTATTAGTCCATAAATGTATTTACATGATAAAAATCATAAATTTTGCTCATTATTATTAAGTCAACATGAGGGAAAACTTCCATATATCCAAGAAATTATGGTCTTCATTATAATAGCAATAAACAAGGATTAAAGACTGTTGAGGACTCTTTTTTCATGCCACATGGTATTACTTTATTGGCAATCCACGCCACATCAACATATTATTAAATTTTGGGTAAATCTCCTTTAAAGCCCAAAATAAGCTTATATCTTATCCAACTACATGGATTGGGCTCACATGGCCCACAAGATCCTTACTTCAAAAGGCGGATTCATAGTCCACATTTCCTCTTCATCAATTGGAATCATAACCCACGATGTCATCAACATCAACATATGGATCAGGTTTAAGTAATGAATCAAAACTCACAGCTAATATTACCTCCCTCATATTCATAGAAAGCGGCTTCTCCAACAAAAACCCATATTTACACAAAATTACAACAAAACCCAAGGTATGTCATCTCATCTTCAGCTCATGATTCAAGCTCATGAGTCTCTTTGGGAAAATTTTGGGAGTCATGATTCGGAGGGCCAAGAAGTATGTTCAGTAAAGCTCTAGTGGTTTAAAGTTAATAAAAGAAATATGTTGTTTGGCATGTCTTCTCTAACTCCCTAAACTCTGATGAGCCAGTGTGTAGCTAGTAACATATTATAAGCCTTTCTTATCACATAGCACTTAAAATGATAAAACTCTCCATTGCTCTTTTCCTAAAACTTAATATTCATCATATTAAGCTTTAGTAGTACGTCAGTAACTTGCTTCCTATCAGGTCGCTTTATATGAGATATTGTTTTAGCTACATGATTATGACTTATTTATCTCATAGGACCCATGTGGTATATCTAAATCTGATCTTTGTTTATACAGTTTCTTAACAAAAATAAGTCTAACTAGTTTACCAGCCAAAAATAAGTAATTAAAAGATAAGTTTATAGTTAAAAACAGAGTTTGGATTAATATATTCTTCTCTCTTCTCTTATTCTACTACTGACTGTTAAACTACATATATGTATATATATATATATATATAGACACACACACACATGGTTGCTAATAAACTTAGAAGCCAACATAATAACAATATAATAATTAAATAATTTAATATCCTAATTACTGTTTTGTTATATATTTAAGAATTAATACATCAATATATAAAATTAGAAAATTTGTAGTATCCTCAACATTACTTTGGATATAAAGATAGAATTTGCATGTCGCATACTTCTATTGTCTTTTATTTTACTTTTTTCAAATGCGACTAGTGTAACTAAAATTATATGTATTGCAAGTGAATTCTAGAACATATTTGGTCAAGTTGTTTCAACCTATTTTTTGTTTTCAATTTTTAGAATCGTGGGCCCTTCTAGTGTGGTAGTTGCTTGAAAAGTATTTTCAATTTTTTGCATTTAAAAAAAAAAATCCAATCATCACTTTGTCAAAACAAAAAACCAGAAACAAGTTTTAGGTGTTTTTTAAAAATTGAGAACCAAATTTAGTGGCAATCTTGTAAATAAATTGAAAGGTTATGGGGCCTAGATCATGTGTTGTCTCATTCAAACTCAACAAATGATAATCTCTTATCAGGTTTCACTCATTTGACACCAAGCCTAATCTTTTGTTCTTTCATCAACACTGGCCATTAGTAAGCTCTCTCTCTCTCTCTCTCTGAGATACAAATCCTAGTCCCTTTCCCTATCTTAGACGTCGGCTTCGTAAATGCTCTCTCTCTAAGACCTATAGCGGCACTTTTTAAAGCATTGCAATAGGTCTAACTCGAAGAAAAAATATTTTTTTTGAACCTATAGTGGCTCTTGAAAATAGCCGCAATAGGTCCTAGTCTTCCTAAGAGCTATAGCGGCGCTTTTAAAGCACCGCAATTGGTCCAATCCAAAAAAAACAAAAACAAAAAATTTGAAGGACCTATAGTGGCACTCGACAACCACCGTAATAGGTCCTTCAATGCCACTATAGCCTGCCTTTGCATTTAAGACACGGACACACACACACATCTCTCTCTCTCTCTCTCTCTTCGCTGTTGATGCCATACCCCTGACCTCCAGCCGACGTCAACTACTGATCTTGTCACCGACCCCTCTTGACACTGCTGACCTCCAGCTCGTCTTCCACCCACTTCCACAAACCCGCCGATCTCTCTCTCTTCACCCACAACCTCCTTGACGTCATCGGCCTCGATCCACCTCTCCATCTCTCTCTAGAATCCCACCCCAACCTAGCAATGGGGAAAAAAGGAAAAAAGAAAATTGCTTTAATAATTTCTAATACAAGCAAAACATAACAAGGTACAAGCTCTTCATAGCAAGCCTGGATTTATTAATTTATTTTAGTTTTTGAGGTTAATTTCTTTTATAATTGAATTCACACAAAAAAAGAGAGAAAAATCAAAACCATTATTAAAAAGTTGGGATTTTTCTTGGCTATAAAAGGAATTTGATACTTTTAAGCAACTGAATTTCTCTCTCTTCTCTCTATATCTTGTCAAAATTTTGCAAATACTTGTAAAGCTCTGATATTCCACTCTAGAGTATCAAATTTTAATGCCACTTCTCCTAGAAAACTAAAGGTAAAAAGAGAACTTTAAATTTTTTATGTTTCCTATCTGATGGGTCTGTTTGATTTGTTAACAAGAGTTACTGTTTGTGATTTTTCAATGCAAACTTTGATTTTTAGATATACATAAGGCCAGCATGGCTTAGAAATTGAATTTCTTTAGTTCTGTTCATAAATTTTGTTCCTTGCTTTAAGCTTTGTTTGATTTGCTAGAAAGTGATGGAGAAAAGGTTTCAAAATTTTGAATGGTGTGATTTCCTTGATTTAACTCTTTAAAAGTAATGGGTTGCCACTCTACTAAACCAGTGATACAATTAGGCTTAGTGTTGATTTATTAGAAGTTTGTAAAACTAAGAGAACATGCAAGATTGAATTAAGATTGTATATTGCTTTTCTTTCTGAGTTTAGTATAGAGCTCCAATTTAGGGCCATTAGAATTTGCTGGCTTTAAAAATTTTGGAGTTTTCTATAGTAAAATTAAGTAAGAAATAATTTTAAGTAAATTTTATGTGAGATTTTTTGTAAATTCAGTTTATAAGCTGTAGTTTGATGCAAGTTATTCCTAGGACTAAGAATAGTTTTTAATAAAACTGTCTGTTTATAATGGTTCGTTTCCCATTTTGAAGCTTGAGATTTTTTGCATTTCAAAAATCAAAATAATTTAAAAACTTTGAAATTCAAAATCACATCATTTGATATCTTTATTCTTTCTTTGCAACCAAACAGATGGTAAAGTTGGATTGTTGCAAAATCATTTGCTTTGTCTCAAGCACAGTTTCTAGGTATGGAAATTCTCTCGTACGGTGGTGCACCTTGCTAAATCATTTGATATCGCTATAGACTATTTTAAAAAAGAAAATGGCCTATAGTGTCTTTCTAAAAGTGCCACTATAGCCAATTTAAGTAAAATAAAATAAAATTGGCCTATAGCGGTGTTTTAGAAACACTGTTATAGGTAATGAACCTATAATGGTCTGTTTCAAAACGCAGCAATAGACCCAATTAGACTTATAGTGACGTTTTCAAGATCTATAGCGACATTTTGCAAGTGCCGCTATAGCCCTTGTATTTTGTAGTGAATCTTATGTTTTCTTGGTCCAAAAATTATACTTACTATCAGCCTCTTAATTTATAGCTGGTATAAATTTGAAAACTTACATTTTAACCTTAGGAACACAACAATTTTTTTTTTCTTCAAGCAGCACACTATTGGTTGCTATCCATGTCTAAGTTTTCTTCTTCTCATGCACCACACTCACTGTTTTTTCTTTTCTTCACTTTGCAACATTAACAAAACCTCACAAATTCTCCATGATTTGTGCACTTTATAAAAATGTTACCGACAAAACCCAAACTTTATTTTCACTCTACTTGCACTACCTCCGAAGCAAAAATCTTTTTTTTTTTTTTCTCTCTTTCTTGGTTTCACGCTCAATTAATTCTATGACTTTTCTCCTCTCTCTCCATGGGGGAGAAGCCTTGAACTAAAATTATCTGTTATGACATATGTGAATCATGTTAGGAACATATGTCAACATTTTATGTAATTGGCTAATCCTTTGACAAAATGCACTTTACTTGTAATTGGGTAGATCTAGGATGTGTTTAATGCTTCAAGAAATAAGATTTCAAGTTCAAGTATTAAAGCCATGCAAGTCTGTCCAAGAATCAAGTGAGAAAGTGCTGGATTTTAAAGCTCAATAACTAGCATCTATCGAGATTTAAAAGTTGTTTCAGCCCGTGTCTCGACAACTAGCTCGATAGATGGCTATCTATCGAGGTTTATGAAACTCAGTTTTCCAGAGCTATTTTTCATCCAATCCGTGAATGTATGTTTGGGCTTTCTTTTCTCACAACCCTAAACATATATAAGGATTGTTTTAAGGGCCGTCACAGCTGATGCAACTGAATGCAAAAGTTTTTCACAAGCATATTGTGAACCGGAGACATATGCCCTAGTTCATCTTTCTCTTGAAGAAGCTACTGTGTTTGCATACTGTAAGGTTTTATGACCAAGGAACTTCTTGATCTTTATCGTGTGATGAACTAAAGAACTTGGCAGTCAACATCTTTCTCAAGTTGGTGATTAAGTTGCGTACTGGGATCCACGCAATTGGTTAGTCACGTACGAGGAGCCGTGCATTGAAAAGAAAGATTGTCACTATAGAACAAGTCCAATTGGATATTGGGGTAAGAGTTCAACTGTAGGTTGATATAAGGTACTGGATTCCTTTACTTGTAATCGCTTATTTTGATAATAGTGGATTCTCGGGAGTGGTGACCTTAAAATCACCCAGTGGGGTTTTTGCCGTGTAAGTTTTCTCCATTCATAAACAAATCATAGTGTCAATTTATTTTCCGCTGCATACTTTAGTTAATTTGTGATTTATTTGTGCTACCACATGCTTTGCATGTTAATTTGATTAATTAATAAACTTGGCAAATTAATCAATTAATTTATTACAATGGGTCAATACATTCTTGACCTGTCACTATCAAATTCTTTACAACATTATCTATTTATAAGATTTTAATTCATCTTCCTTAGTGAACAAGCTAGAATGTGTATACAAATATTGCATTATAATATATAGTGTGATAAGTATCCATACATTGAATTTGAAAACTAATATCTATAATTGTCCTATACCTGGGAGCATGTTGTGGTTGGTTTGTGCCTTGCAAATTTTAAACTTAAGGATAGCTAGTTTGTTTATATGCTGCATCACAAAGTGGAAAGTATTGTGCTTATGTATTTTATCTAACATTATCATGTTGGGTTTTGTGGAGCCTAGTTGTGTTTGATTCGGATTATGACCCGACCTGAAATAATGTTGTTACAATTTTTAATGGGAGATTTTCTGAGAATAATGAAATCCCTGCAACTCCGTGAACGTAAGCAAATAGCCGAACCACGTAAATACTGTCTTGTGTGTGATTATTTTTCTTTGGCATATATTTTTCTCTATTTTGCATCTCACAGGTCTGGGAATTTCGTACGTATTCCCATCATATCACCCTTCTAAATATTTGAAAGTAGTATTAGGATGGGTAAAGGTCCTCGTGTTGCATTGCAACCCCCTTTTTGATTCTAAATAAAAAATAAAAAATCTTGATCCCACTCTTAGGTTTTGTTGATTCTCTCAATTTTCTTATCCCGTTCAAGAATTGTTGTCATATTGTACGAAATAATTTTTTCCATAAACATTGAAAAGTTCTAAATAGTAAGAAATAAGATTATTTATGCATGTTTGCATATTGCATTATTCCAAATTACTTAAATCGGACTGATGATGATGATGTTTCCCTCTTACTCGTTACTAATAATGGGGATTATTTGGTATCAAAGTCTTTTTCTCTTTTTATTACTTGTTGAGTTTTGATAAGTTACAAGAAGAAGAGATGATATTTGAATTAGAGCTTATCGGCAACTCTAGCTGTCGTGTCAAATAGTCACAAAATTAATGTATAAAAACAATTCATTGTAATTTTCCACGCAGAATGTATGTGAAGGAAATTTAGGAAAGAAAAGATGAAAATATATATAGTACACACCTGACACCAAGAACTGATAAAACAGCCAACAATTGGGTTGATGCACACGTAGTGCATGCCTACAACCCTATCATTCATAAATCATATGACTTCAAATTTACATCTGATAATTTTGTACTACAAACTCAGGATGTCGTTTTTTTTTTTTTTTTTTTTTTTTTTTTGATAAACTGCATATTCATTTAAACAAAACTAAACAGAATAACAACAGGAGGTACTAGAGACCAACTCTAAGCTTGGGGAGGATGTCGTATTAACCACTGCAAGTATAGTGACCTCTGCTTCCACCACGAACGTGTCCTTCACCAGTAAACCCATGTTAGTCAGATTGGAAGAACCGATTGAGATGAATCGGTCCCAACCATGCATATAGCTTGAGGCACTAAACCACCTGCTAACTGCAAATAGTAAAAGAAGGATCTTAGCTAATTTTCAGAATTCCATTCCCATTTATGGTTGTGCGTGTGGTTCTATACCACATCTTAAGTTAACATGCACCTATATATCTTGTTTCAAAACTGACAATTAATAACCCCTGATGTCTTATCAAAGCTTGATTTTATGGCATCACATCCTCAAAGAAAAAACACATACAAACAAACCAGCTGAAGCTGACAATTATGTTTAGCGGAAGGATGCCTGCCATTTACTTGGTCCAGGATGCGCATCGTGAATTCCGCAAAAATTTTCGTACCAGCTGAAAGGCTTGATTTATTAGCCAGAGCCAAATGCAGAGAATTATAGTTGCCCAATCCAATGCCTTCTCCATTGGGACCGAGCCATATCTTCCTGCAACAATCAGCATGAATGGTGTATTAACCTCTGGTATCTAATGCATATATATTTGACAACCAGCATATATATCTCTCACACACAGACAAACACTTAAGGGGTAGCGGAAAGCCAAGAAAGCTGATCATAATCCAAAAATAAGTACCATTTATAAATTCCAACATTGAATGAATTTGAGTCATAAAAATCTGTGGTCAATTTAGAGTAGTTCTCGATTCTAAAGACAAACTTGTTTGTAATGGACTCCTTTATTAGTTCTAGACACTCTCCTTTGTCCATGCTTCTTTGCTTACTAACAAAGACCTCAGCTCCAAACACACACGTGTCATCAACAAGATATCCATTTCGGGCATCTTTAAAAGTTTTGAGAGGAATGACTTTATCATAGCCCCACTCAAGCTTTATTCCACGAAAGCGCCTTTCCTCTTTTTGGGTATCTATAGGCAATACAATGTGACAAAAATAATTAGCAAAGAGCAAATGCTTTGTATTTGCATGAGATAGACGTTGAGATTTTATTGTGATCAAGGAAAACAAATTTTCAAAAAGAATAAATATTTTGTCAATTAATGTTAGACGAAAAAACTGAGAAATTGATACACTTCGATAATATCATTAAACTGAGACATTGAAGATGTGTTAACTAGACAAGAATACTTGGACCAAAAAAAAAAACCTAGCTAGACAAGAATACATAAACAATGCTTCATTAGTTCCCAGGAAAACAGTTAAAGTTGAGGCTTGATTAAGAGAGTTAACCACGTACAACCATGAAAAAAAAAAAAAAAAGTTGTATGATGATGTGTAAACCAAAGGGTTATTATGTGTGATCAAATGTATTTATATTTTAGTAATATGATGATGTGTTATATCCTTATTGGATAGTGTAAACTCTCCTAATAGAATTCAACCTCTTTAAAAAAAAGTACTAGTAAAAAATGACATGTTAATTAAGGAAGTGACAGAGTATAACTTCAAATAAAATAAAATAAAGGAAAAGAATACAAGTAATTTGTTGAGTATTTATAGTCGACCCCAAAATATTTTGAATCAAGCCTTTATTGTTGTTGTTATTATAAAGTCATGTCAATAATTATGAAAAAAGTTATAAAAAAAAAAAATGGTTACCTCCTCAGACTTTTTGAGTATGCAAAGAGTGGAATACCTTCAATAGTCAGGTAGTTATCCCTGATCTGATCATGCAAGAAAAACCGGAAAATTGCATGCACTTCCCAACCAGGAGGGCGTAAATCTGCTGCTTCAATTGCCAAGTAGAGAGAGATGTGCTCGGTTACATTCTTGTCCTTGTTTCCACTGGGGTAGATAACCAATTTCCTGTAAGAAAGTCCCTAATTGGTTGATGCATTTTAACGATTACATGAAAATAGTGATAATGAAAGGCCGTGCCCCTATCAAAAGGTAGCTATGGCTTGCTATAGATAAAATTAACAGAGAAAAAGAAAATGTACCAATTGTAACCTCCAGATTCAAATTCCCCCGTTTCATATCTTTCCATTGAATTCTTTGCAAGTAATGAAAATGATTTTATTTTGACTGTGTAGTGCATTGTTGGTGAATCTGAAGTAGATCTTGAAATGTCTGCAAATTGTGTTCACAAACATAGGAGGTAAGAGCTAATAATAATAATAATATATATATATATATATATAAAATATTGCCAATCATGTAAAATGAGATGATCATACGCTAGGGTTGTTTGGACATCTTAAGGAATATGAAAAAGCCTCTTGTGTTTGTGCATGTGCATTACAAACATTCAAATTTTGTTGTGAAATAAGATGACATCTCCCCTATTGTCACCATGGCAAATTAGTACATCAGGTTATAAAAAATCCTCATAAATGTTTCTTTAAGATGAGTATATAAAAAATTGAACTCCTCAATCTCTTTTCAAATCCAATGAAAATCACAGTACTCCAATTCAATTGAAGGAAATCAAAATGTCTCAGAAATGAACTACAAAAAAATAAGAAACATATATTTTATTTGCAATCTCATAAAGGAGCCAATCATTTTAACTCTTTTGCATTATTTTCTTTTGGTCCCTTTTTGCTAAATATATATTCGTTTTTTGAAAATTATTTTGTTACAAAACTTCTTTCGCAACTTATTTAATTATGTAGCCTCTTTTTTAAACTCAATTTTTTAAAAGTTGAGTTTCAACGTGGAACTCAATTTTGCTAAAGTCGAATTCTATACAATTCAAGAACGCAGAACTAGAGTTTGAGAAAATTGAGTTTCAAGTTTGGCACATATTACTAAATTGCATAGAACTCGACTTCGGAAAAATCGAGGTCTACTTTAAACTTGATTTTAAGAAAGTCAAAGACTACATAACTAAATAAGTTGCGATAGGTATTTTTTAACAAAATAATTTTCAAAAACCAAATATTTAGCTAAATAAATAGCTTCGGATTTGAGTTCTAAATTGATATGGTGGCAATTGTATAAAGGGGCTAAGTTGCATAAAGGAGTGATATAACTAGTCAAAGGATTTCATTCATGCAAATAATGCTTTCATATGTAAAAACTAAAAAGACACATATACACTAAGAACATAAAGATGTATATAGTATACCATCTGGGTTTTCGAAGATAAGATTGGCCATGATAAGGAAATTGACCAGAGAGCTGTGTAGATGCCGTTCACAACAATAAGATTGGATTTTTTTCTGCTTATAAAGGCAGAGAGAGAAGCTGTGTTATTCCTAGCTGAAAGTGTTTTCCAAGGATATCTGTTAGCTGTTATCCTTTCCTTGAAGGAGTTCATTTTGTAGAAGGATAAGCATCCATTCTCTGCTTGTAGGTGTTTTCCTAAAATTTTAAACTGTAGTACGTACATAGCTAGGAGCACGCATTCTAATTAGCAAACATCACTACTAAAAACGCGAGTTTAAGCCGCGTTTTTGAGCTGCGTTTCTTCAAAACGCAGCTCCAGGATAGTATTTTCAGCCGGGTTTTTGCAAAACGCGGCTCCACCCTGTTTCTATAGCGGCGTCTAGAAAACACGGCTATAGAGCAGGGGTGGAGCCGCGTTTCTTTCGCCTGAGGCTGCGTTTAGGCTGAAGGATCAGAGGGGATTTTTATTTGTTTTAAAATTTCCCTGAGCTGCGTTTAAAAAACGCAGCTCCATCTGATATAGAGCTGCGTTTTATTGAACGCAGCTCAAATACGTTTGGAGCTGCGTTTATCTGATATGGAGCTGCGTTTAAGAAAACGCAGCTCCAAACATATTTGAGCTGCGTTCAATAAAACGCAGCTCCACATCTAGTATATAATTGAAACAAATTAACCCTAATTATTCAACACTTGAAATTTCCCGATCCCCAATCTCAGCTCTCACTATCTCAGCTCAACCTCCCGATCCAATCTCGCCGCCGTGCTCTCAACCCACTACCCACAAACCTCACGCCTCCTCCCTCATGAAAACCCGAAAATTTTGCTGACCGAAGAGACCCAAGCTCTTCACTGGTGAGGCTCGCTCTGTCACCGGCAGGCTGTCACTCCAGTTGATCAAGTTTCTAGATCTTCTCACAGGTGACCACTATCTCTCTCTCTCTCTCCCTCTCCATTTTTCATGTCCATTGTCACGTTTGTTCTTTTTCACTTTTTTTTTTTTGCTGTTAAATTTTTTTCCCTGTAGAGCACTGAGATTGTTGAGTCTTATTCTCTCCCTTCTACGCCTTGTGATTTCTGAAGGAGTTCTATTTCAGGTTTTTCCTTCACCAAGAACCAACTAAGCCCTAAATTACGAATTAGTACCATCCATCCAACAATGGCTTCCGGTGAGTTCGTTTTCATATTCCACTGCTCTGTTTCGTTTTCAGAAAATTGAAAAAACTTAATTTGCATGTTGATGACCTTAATTTGCAGCTGGGGGTTTGGGAATATAGGATAATCTTTGATGATGCTAATAATGCGTTCCTTCCATGACACTGTCCTGCTGCCAAATCTGAGATTCTGGTTCACAAATATTATTAGAGTGATATAGGATAATCTTTGCCGTTATAGGATATAGGATAATTCTGGTTTGGGAATTATTAGAGTGATATAGGATAATTCTGGTTTTGGAATATAGGATAATCTTTGCCGTTATATATTCTCTATACAAGCTCATGATGACAACTAAGGATAGACTTGCTAGACGGGTTTATAGAGAGATGTGATTTGCTTTGTGTTTTCTTCTGCAGTGGGATTTAATCTTGGGACCGCCTTTTGTTTAATTAATTTGCTTGTCTTTTCTCAATGGGAATATGTTCTTAGAATGAATTTGATTGGTTTTTCTTGTGGTCAATGGTCATGTAATAGTAATACTCCTTTGATATAAAATTTTATCAACTTAACTCTTATTATACTATACACACAGGCCACAACAGACCCACTCACCCACATCACATTTTTCATAAAAAAAAAAAATTGAAATAATATGTTATCTCTTAATGCCGTCTTTGTAGTATTTTAATTGTCTTCAAGTAAAATAATACTTTTACTTTAACAGAAGTTGCTCATTCAAACAACCAATACATTATATAATTAACCTTATTAATGAGTGATCGGTTATTAATTTAGATGTCATTATTTGATAGGGCCAAATGATTTTGGAATAGTGTCTGTTTGTCTAGCGGGTTAATTTCCTTTAACAAAAGTTCCATCTCGATTAAAGCCATTACTTTGTCAGACTCAGATGGAGTGTTTGAGACCACTATTATTGGTCCCTATATGAAAGTCCACCAACAACTCAAAGGAACTCTAAAAATATACATAAATAATAATAACAACTTTTATAAAAGAAATAACGGATTTCAAATTAAGAAAATCATAGCTAGAGTAGAATAAGGAACTAATTTCGGTATGAAAGTTTTTTTTGGTTGTTGATAATTCCATACTTACAACGGGATGAGAGATTTGAGTCATAAATATCTCTATTAGAAACACTGAAATTGGTTCACATGTAAAATCTTTCCAGTTCAATGGCCTCCCCATCCTGTTCATCTTCCAAAATAAAATCTTTCCTGTGTTTCTCAAGATTTGCAAAGTACTGTCTTCCTTCCTTTGATGTGCTTGTTCCCAACCCCTAAAAAGACACAAACAAATCAATATGCAAAAGACAGAAAACAGATAATAGAATAAACGGTTCTGTAATTGGTTCACATGTAACAAATTTAACAATGCAAACCTTATAGTACTTGATAGACCACCCGCTTGCATTGCCCGTCAAATTGTGCTTCCATGACTCGTACTCAGGCATGGTATAAAATGATAATTGTGTCCCATTTTTGTGAGTTGCCTGCAAAGATGATAAATGATTATTTTCCCTCAAGAAACATTCCACTTATATTGAAGTTGTGCTAATATTTGAACTAGTTAACTGAAAAGACCAACCTTCCCAATAGGAGTGATAAACTCAATTAAGAAAGATGGAACTTTTAACAGTGATGGCCAATAAGAATGAATAAAATTGATCAACAGCCCTTTGATGTGGGAAACATCATGATCCTGTACAAGAATAATAGTTAAAATTTGTATATTTGTTGAAGGCTGTCCATGTGCCTTGTAGAGAGAATTGTAAGCATAAAACGGGAACAAAACAATAAGAGAAACTTAAGGCGCACCTAATCAGTCATTATCATCAAATGACCATATCTCAGAGATTTTACATTGGCGTATTCTTTATACTGCTGAAGTCCAAGAATCTGCTTTATGTACCCAATTTCTTTATTCTCAGTGAGCAGTTTAGCGGTTTTATCCCTCACATTGAGCAATTTACCTCTCAATGGGAACACACCATAGTAATCTTGACCCACAGCAGCAAGCCCAGCCAACTGTATTAAAATGAATAACGTCAAACATCATACAAAGTTAAACCCAATAGAGCTAACTTTAACGCTAAAATACTCTGCACAATGACACAACAACTTACTGCAAGAGCCTTAGCTGAATCTCCTTCAGTTAAAATCAAGGTACATTTATCAGATTCCTTCCCTCCTCCTTTGTTAGCATCGTCTAGTTTTTCAATACCATGAATCTTCTCTGTCTTTGTTCCATCACTTTTGTTAAGATCTTTACTCTGCTTGAAATTTGCCCATGATTGGAGACTGTCTACAATTCCAAACTTTGAGACTGCAAATCTTCTGTGACTTGCTCAGCAGTGGAGTTTGAGCCATAACCACTTGGCCTTGCAAGTCCTGCTAGATTCCTTAGTGTTTCCTTCATGAGTGTACCAAAACATTGCTAGCTTTAGAATCTTATACAGCAAGAGAGCAGTTTTGTGTGTGTGTGTGTGTGCGCTGCAAGCCTGCAAGTTAGACATCCCAACCTTGATGATGATATATATTGCTGTATTTTTAGAAAGGGGGTACCACTGTTGACGTGGAGATTTGAATGGATCTGAATTTTAGAATGAATATATATATATATATATATATATATAGACACAACAACAACAACGCCTTAGTCCCTAAAATTTGTGGTTGGGTATGGATCCTATTAGCTAGGGTTGGCCACAATTTGGAAGTACGCTTCCAAGTAAATTACTGGTTTTCTGCATTGAATTTCTTTATAATACCTTTCTTGGACTGAAAAAGTACCCGTTGTCAAAAAGTTTTGTGTTTTTATGAATTTTAGAATAACTTTATATGATCTTTTTGTCCATCATTTGCAGAACTTTCTTGTGGACATAAAAGGACCTGGATTGGCATTTTTGCCTGTGCTTGCATTTGAAGGAGGAACTAGAAAAAACATACCGAGGTTTGAGGTGTGTACAAGTTTAAGGTCATGCTTATATGTTAATAGCAAAGACAAGGTTGTTCGTTGTTTAGTTTATCTATGGATACATCATGTACCCATGCATCATCGTATGCATATTGCTGGTAAATTGAAGATTATGATTCACACATTAAGTTCGGAACTGAAAATTTAGATTCATAATCATTTAAGTTGAAGCAACATTGTTACAAGTTGTAATTACCTGATGATCTACTGATCGTTACATTATAAATTTAGGGGCGTCTAATGGTCCCACTAAAAAGAACTTGTTATTTTTTCAACACAAATGAACTTTATTTTGTTGGTACTATACTCGTGAATCATGAGATGATGTTGGGGAGGGAACCATCAAAAAAATACTACTTGTTTTTTTTTTTAATTTCATTTTGTTCAAACTTGTGAATCGACGTTAATTAAGGGAGTCCTTTGGGCTGACTGAGAGACTTGGTGTACTATTCTCTTTTCCTTGTCTATATGTTGGGCCTTGGAGAATCTGATGATGAGTTGAAAGAAGCTATGGCTGATTTAAGGGCTATTGATGTTGATATTTTGACTCTTGGACAGTATTTACAGGTTAGTTGATATACAATAGTTCATTCTTTCTTGCTTGGGAGATTAATGCATTAGTCATGACACTGAAATTTGAAACTTAGGGTCCATAAAAATGGGAATCTTAATAACTTGACTCCTGCCCAAGTTTGGGCCTGTAATATTTTCAGAGCGTGATCTTATTTAATGCTTAAAGATGGCTGTGATCTAATTAACAAAAAAAAAAAGATGGCTGTGATCTGGCACTACTTAGCTTTTGGTAATTCTGATGTTTCAGAAATTGTTCAAGTAGGAATTGTCTACAGGTTGCCTGAGGTTATATTAAACCTAGTGGCTAGTAGCTCTATTTTTCTCATTCTTGATAGGCTTATTAACTTTAAAGTGGTTACAATTCTTGCAGCCAACTCCACTACACCTGACTGTCAAAGAATGTCACCCCTGAAAAGTTTGCTTTCTGGAAGGAATACGGGGAGTCCATTGGATTTCGTTATGTAGCCAGTGGGACCACTGGTAAGTTAGCTGTTGCAGTTTGAACTATATGATGATAAAGTCCTCTTTTATTCTCATATAAATGTTTAAAAAAAAAAAAAAAATACAAATCAGCCAACAAAATGGACTAGCAGGATTACTTTCCCTTTCCAAATGTATCTTGGTTTAAATAATTATCTGACTAGTACATATGAGCATGGACTAGATGCGTTAGGGAAAGAATAAAATATAAAAAGAAAATTCTCTCCGATGAGTCCAAACTAATTTCTTAGGAATGACAAGAGTTACTAATTTGCCCAAGGTTTTCAGACTTTGGATTTTAAAAAATAGATCCTCACCAGAGTTTCCAACTTGTAATCATTTTACAGGTCCGATCCTCATATTGCGGACTTTCCAGTGGATGGCTCATGGCTGACAAGTTGACCACAAAATGGTAAATGAGAGCAGTATGTATTGGGGCAAATGACTGTAATGGTTGTCCTAATTTATTATAGGGTATAAATTTTCTGGTTCTAGTAAAAAAATATCTTCATTTCTTTGAGGATTTTATGTTTTATTTTATTTTCATTGTTTTGTTTTGCTGGTAATTGGTTGGGAATTGTTGAGTGTAGGCAATTTGTTTTGTTGGTTCCAATTGGTTGCATCTAAGTGTTGGCAGGAATTATAGGTCTTGTTTTAAGTAGGATTGTGTTTAGGAAGAAGAAAATGGGAAAAAGTAAGGACCTATAGCCGCGTTTCTGAAAACGTGGCTAGAGGAAAACTCAATGTAGGATCTAGAGCTGCGTTTTCAAAACACAGCCCAAACCGATCTATAGCTGCGTTTTATACACCCTATAGCCGCGTTTTTACACCCCACAGATGCGATACCTATAGCTGCTTTTTTTAGAAAACGCGGCTATAGACCCTGTTTGGGCTGCGTTTCAAACGCAGTTCTAAGTTCACCAATAGCCACGTTTTCATAGAAAACGCAGCTATAGGTTTCACATCTGGGTTGTGTAAAAACGCGGCTCTAGGGTGTCTAAAACGCAGCTACAGACCCTGGTTTGGGCTGCGTTTTTAAAAACGCAGCTCTAGGTCCCCGCAAGGGGCTATGGCCTCGCTACATAGGCTGTGTTTGGAAACGCAGCTATAAAAACGCAGCCATAGCCTATAGCTGCGTTTTTTATAGGCTATAGCTGCGTTTTGCAAATGCGGCTATAGCCTTCTTTTTTTGTAGTGCATAAAACCCTTTCCAATCTCCATGGACACAGGGCTATATAATGCCAAACGCTTATAGTTCATTGTCTTAACCACAGACATGTCGTTTATCTTGATTGTTCATATATATGCTATTGGATGTCATACATTGAATATATATATATATATATATATATACACACACACTCGTACTCGCTATAAAAACTTAGAAGCCAACAGAATAACTAAATAATTTAATATTCTAATTACTTTTTTTGTTATATATTTAAGAATTATTACATCAATTTAAAAGGCTAGTGTAAACTAAATTATATGAATTGGCAAGTAAATTTTAGAAGGTGTTTGGTCAAGTCAATTCAACCTGGTTTTTTTTTTTTTTTTTTTTTCAATTTTTAGAATCGTGGACCCCACTAGTGTGATAGTTGTTTGGAAAGTATTTTCAGTTTTTAGCTTCCCAAAAACTGAATCCAATTTTCACTGTGTCAAAACAAAAAAACCAGAAGCAAGTTTTTGGTGTTTTTTGGAAATTGAGAACCAAATTTAGTGGCAATCTTGTAAATAAGTCGAAAAGTTGTGTGACCCACACCATGTGTTTTCTCATTCAAACTCAACAAACGACAAATGAAAATCCCTTGTCAAGTCTCACTCATCTAACTGAAACTGAAACTGAAACTTATTTTGCTGAAACTGAAAACTGAAAACTGAAAACACTGTAACAAAATAATTTTTAAATGTGTGAATAGTACTGTGGGACCCATTTTTAATGAAAAAGTTGATAAAAAGTGAAGTTTGTGGGACCCGTGAACAGTGCACAAGTGCACTGTCCACAGAGGACCGGGTCAACAATTGCTGCTAGGGAGAATTAAAAAAAAAAAAAAAAACGCAGAAAACTTGAAACGTAGACGCGCAACACTCTATCCAAACTGCACCTAAGCCCAGTCCCATTTCCTGCCATCGACCCTGGCCATTGGTAAGTGCTCTCTCTCTCTCTCTCTTACACACCCAACTCGCCACAATCAACAAACCATTGTTGACCCAAGCCACCACCCGAAACCTTTTCTCTCTAAGATCCAAATTTGGTATTTTGTGTGTTTGCATGCGCGCATGCATGCGCTTGGATCCACAAATTTTGGGTTTTTTAGGTAAGGCTTTGGCTAATTGAGTTTTGGCTTTAGCTTTGGCTAATTAGGGTTTTGCTTTGGCTTTGGTGGCTTTCTTGGTCACTGTGATAGGGAGAGAGATAGAAAGAGAGTTGTGTTCATATGCAAGGGAGCTTGAATGGGATTATGAGAGGAAGAGGGATACAAAGGAGAGAAGGGATATAGCTGGGCTTTCACTATGACCGTTGTCAGTGTTAGAAAGTACAACTTTTACTTAAAACTAAAAAAATATAACCCAAAGTAACATTTTTAGGTTTTCTCTTTTTGAAAACTTTTTTAAAAAATCTATATAATATATAAGAATTGAAATCTAGCATTTATTACTGTTGTACTCCTTTTTTTTGGGGGGGGGGACTTGTTGTACTCCTTTTGAGCCACATCAATGTAACATTTCAATCCACTTCAGTCCATTCAAACCACTCAGTCTAATGCAGTCCACTTCATTCCACTTAGTCCATTTTGAACTAATTGGACCTTAAATTGATTCATTTTGTGCGTTGCCTTTTAAGTTTTGGGTTAAAAATATAAACAAAATGGGCATTAGAAATTAGAGATATATGTCCTAAAAAAGCAATAAAAAAAATAAATATTCAAAAAATTACCTTAAAATTCAAGTTTAAAAAAAATATAGACATTACACTTATATTTGAGAAGAAGAAAAAATGGTACAATTCTAAAGTTATATAGTAATTTAAATTTAATTTAACATGTTACATGTGTTCCATGGAATAAGGGTGTACATTTTTTACGATATTCTTGGATATTTTCAAATTAGTCAACCAATTATGGTATATTAAGAAAAATCATTTTAATAACTTCTCCATTTATATGAAACAATATTGTAATTATGTAATTTAAATCTTTTTATTAAATTGTGTTTAATATATATATATCATTATTTATTGTTGTTGAATGCAAAAAAGTAAAAATGGATAAATACGAATTACTATTCACTCACACAATTAATTTGTTAGAGATGGGTGTTGACATCCTATTTTGCAACCCGTATTTAACCTCATATGAAGGGTAAAAGGGTAATTTCACATTGAAAATATGCATCTTGATTCTGGTCATTAGATCCTTAATCTCATTTCACCAAAATGATCTTGATGTTGTAACGATCAAATCGACTGGTCATGAGCCTTAATCGGACCATTAGATTGAAAGTTATCATCAAATCAAGTTTTAATGGCTGAGATGCACTATTACAAATTGAGTCTGACTATATGTGATTATGAACAATTGATTTCAATTGGTTATAAATATAATCAATTTGAGATCGATGATGTGTCATAATTTGATTGGTTGGGACTACAGTTTATGGTAGAGTTGCATACACCTAATTAACTAGATAGTTAAACATTAATTATTCAATGAGTAATTTGTGCAATTATCTTTTAATTAGAGTAAATTTAGAGCCAATTAAGTCTGAAATGGGAGTGATTGGAGCCATTTAATGTTAATTGGGAGCTAATTTGGGGACCTATTAATGTTAATTGTGCTGAAACCATTTTCTAATAAATGACCTCTGCTTACCATTTCATTGATATCTCTCAGAATATTTTGAATCTGTGAATGAGGTTATTTTTCCCAGAAACTAGACATCCGGGGCTTCAATTTGAGCATAAGAATGAGACAATTCCGATCAGAATTGAGGCAGATATGATTTTTCAAAGTTGGCTTTATAGGCTGTGACAGCAGCTACGGGAAAACCGAATTTTGGCTTGCTCCTCACTCCCACCAATCTTTCCATTTAATGCACCAGATTTTCCCAAATGCTAAAATGAGGTCTAGGTTAATGATTCCTTGTCAACTCTCATTAAATGACCTTTCATTCATATTTCCTCCACCACTACTATATAAACCCCCCTCTCCTTCATTCCAAGACACAAAAAATCCCCCTCTCTTCTCTTCTCTTGAGTTCTAGTGAAATTGAGTAGTCTTGTTATATCTTGGTCTTCCTGAGACTCAAGGTATTGAGTGAGAATCACTCTCCCTCTCCTAGTTCTTCTTTTCCTCCACCCTTAGGACCTCCATCAAGAATCTCGACCTCCATTAAGAATCTCCTCCTCCATTACATGGATCTTACATGAAGGTATAATCCCCTTCCTTAACTGTTTGCTTATATGGTCATGATGAGAATTTAAGATTAAAGCATGATAATTCTCTTGAATATGTTTGAATGTTCTTAATTATTCTTATGTGTTCTTCACATGTTCTTAATTGTTCATCACATGTTCATGCATATCACTAGATTTAATCTTAAATCCACATCAAAAATATGAAAAATATGTTTGTTTAGTAATTCTTTCAAATCCTTGAATCTAGGTTATCACTATCCACACACATTCACTAGAGTTCATTTTTTAATCCAAACGTCATGCTTAATAAATTGAATTAGGGTTTATCATATGCACACACATTAAATTCAACAGACAAATTGATTGACATATTGGATGATGTGATATGAATGTTGGCCACTATAGTTTAGAAGACCGGTTTCACCGAGCAAGGTGGGTGCTTAACACCTTCCCATCTTGTATCATAGCCTCCGAGCTTAGATCAAGGGTTAGTAGATCAAATACTTATCCATGTAATTTTTTATTTTTAGATTGTAACTAGGAAATAAAGTCATGTATTTTATCTTAGATTGTATCTAGGACCAAAGCCATGTAATTTTCCTATGATCAATGTAAATTCAATTTCAAATTAATAAAATGAGGAATTTTTCATTCATGGTTTTCTTATTTTTCCAATAATTAAATAAGTGGCGACTCCATTGTAAAACCCTTAATCTAAAGGGAAAAATATAACTAGTCGAATCTCCATTTTGAGAGACAATAACACGACTCCACCCATTCACGTGGGTTTGGCCCAACATCCTATAAAAACGGGCCGGGGGCGCGGTCTCTCACATGTGCACATCCGTGTCACCATATGGTCCTTTGCCTTCGCTTGATTTTTTTTGAATTTGTCCATGGCAAACTTACACCATTCTTGACCCACTTCCAACTAATCTAGAGTGAGATTATGACGAGCATCAAAGTAGAGTTCACTTTGAAAAAGGTGAACCTCACCATTGCTGTTATTGGCAAGCTGTGTGCACCTTTTAGTACTCCATTAAAGCACTCCGATAGGTTGGTTGTCATTGCTCTGTATCGACGTCCTCTGTCGTGTGCAAGTGTCCATTTTTCTTTGTTTTCAGCTTTGAGGTATCTATGTGCAGCCAGTTTGACATTGCAAATTAATTCCGGTGTGGCTTTAAACTTCCTAACTTGATTTGCACTTGTTGCCCTCCATACCGAGTTCTTCAACTCTGGAATTTTCCATTTTGTGTTAACATTGCTGGCTACATGGCGGAGGCAGTACCGGTGATGGGCCTGGGGAGGTTGCAACCAATTCATACTTGTGTCATCAAAGCAAGCTTTTACCCCCGAATGTCGGTCAAAGATGATGCAAAAATTGGTCTGGTCCGTAAGAAATCATTTCAGGCATGCCAAGAACCATCCCCATGTCTCCTTGCTTTCACTCTCAACAACGGCAAATGCGAGCGGGTAAACCTCGTTGTTAGCATCCGTTGCCATTGCTATCAACAACTTCTCCTTGTACTTGCCATAGAGGTGCGTTGCATCAATGCCAAAAGGCACAGTTAAATGTGCAAGTTCCCGACACAGCACAATGGTCGCACTTCAACTGTGTCACTAAGGTTGGATCTGCATCTTTTAACACCGCTAGAAATCGAGGCAATTCTGTGTATGATTCATCGAAATCCCCGTAGATGGCTGCAACCGCCTTATGTTTTGCATCCCAAACCTTACAGTGAGATGCCCAATGGTCGTGTTTCGCATGCAGAAGACTACGCAGGGTTGTTATTGTTCTTGAAATGTCTTCCTGTACGTATGACTCAAGTGTGATGGCAATGAACTTTGAATCCATCATCCTTCCATCGTGATCCACTTGGAGTGACAAGTAAGTGTGGGGACCCTTACATATTGTGATCATCCACATCTTGTGCCTTTTGCTGGAAATAGCTCGAACTGACCACAAACATGCATAGTGTACATACGTTACAACCAGTCTCTCGGGGTCTGACTTCATGTACTTAAATTTCTTATTGAGCCCCACAGAGAACATGGTTAACGCGTGCTGAACCGCAGCTTTATTCTTGAATATCATCCCCTTGCTCGGTTCATCCCCTGGTCTCCGACTCATTAGACCTGTTTCCAGGGAAGGTGATGGGTCATGAATGTCATCCCATGTGTTTGACGTGAACCATTCAGGGTTAGGGTTCGGATTGGGGCAAGCATCCACATTGTTTTCAACTTCTAGTTCATCTAAAAATTCCAGATTGTCTACTGGTCCGTCATTATCAATGAACTCCTCGTACACATCTCGAGTGTCATCCATTTCGATTGCCTCGTCCAAGTAGGTTTGGATATCTTCATTTCCATGAGTATACCCTTGACCCTCACAGGTTTGGATAGACCCTAACACTTCGGCGTCTTCAATATTGTCCATAGAAACCGCATTACATGGTTGAACGGTGTAGGCCAAAGATGTTTTGGCTGTAATTGAAGGGTACACAACGGTTACAGGAACTGCTTCTTGCTCTCCAGCTCTACTAGCATACTACGAACCCTGTCGACGTTAAACCCAACAGTGTCAACAGTTACATACAAGTCAGAACCTATGAATTGCCCTGCTCGCTTTATCACTCCCCACATTATGTCCACATCATCGTCGCATTTTAACGGAATTGAATTGTAGAAAACTTGGGTACCCACCAGTTGCTGCAGAGCCCGAAATACAATGGAGATGTCATGGGAATCCTTGTCTAACTCTAGCGTTGACATTATCTTCTGTTTATGTTTTCTCATGTGTATCCCATGTTTCACTGCAATAAGTGTTTGCTTTTGGTTCAGACCCCGGTATGATAGCCCGTGCAAATCATTAATATATGTCTCCTCGTCGTAGTAAACGTAGAAGTAATGTGGACTCATAACGGACTTGAACCACAAATAGTAATAATTGTATCATGCTGTGTAATATTATGAAAGGCACAATTGCACTTTTAGTCCCTACATTTTGAAGTTTTTCCATTTTAGTCCCTACATTTTATTTTTTCCATTTTTAGTCCCTAAAACCAATTTACGCTTTCCGTTTTAGTCCTTTCCGTCAGTCAACCAACGGAAATAGCTGAGGTGGAAGCCGGAACAATTAAAATATTATAAAAAATGCCACATCACCCTGACAAATCAGCATATATTTTAAAAATTAATTTATTAATTTTAATTAAATAAAAAAAATAAAAACATAATTAAAAATAATAAAATCAAACCTAAACCCAGAAAATCAAATCCAAGAACACAAATTTAGAATTAAAAACAATGAAATCAAATGCCTATGAACACAAGAACACAAACCCAGAAAATCAAACCCAAGAACATGAAATTTATACCCACCAACAGCAACCCACAACCACCAAAATTTATACCCACCACCAAAACAACGCCACACACCGTCGAAACTTCAAAACCAACCTAAGAACCACAACCTATTCAGACCCACAACCCATTCAAACCCAAGCCTCAAAATCGATTCAACCCACGGCGGCAAACTCCAGCGATCAAAAGCCATAACCCACAACAAGTGAACCCTAGTGAGCAAAAGCCACAACCGACAACAACAAACCCAGGCGAGTAAAAGGTCGTCTTCAAACTCTGTCATCGCCGTCATCGCCTTCAAGATCTACCATCACCACCGTCGAATTCAAGCACTGCCATCGCCTTCAAGCTCTGCCATTATCGCTGTCATCTTCAAGCTCTGCCGTTGCCTTCAAGCTTCGCCATCGAGTGAGATAGCTCAACTCTCATCCTTAGAGACCGTGCTCCGAACCCACCAAAACGAAGAAGAATCCGACACCGGCAATTTTCAAGCACGGTCGAAAGAAACGCTGGAAGCGCTGGCTAGATCCGAAGCCGAGTATAAGAAACCCAAAACGAATACCCAAACCCAGAAAATCAAACCCGAAAATCAAATACCCAAACCCAAAAAAT
This sequence comes from Quercus lobata, assembly GCF_001633185.2. Taxonomy (NCBI): domain Eukaryota; kingdom Viridiplantae; phylum Streptophyta; class Magnoliopsida; order Fagales; family Fagaceae; genus Quercus; species Quercus lobata. The sequence continues at coordinate 27,004,178 of NC_044905.1, read as the reverse complement.
GAAACCAGAAAAAAAAAAAAAATCAATAAGCCGAGTTTGATTCAATGAGCTGAGTTTGGTTGGGTTTTTCTAGGTTTGTGTGTTTGTTTGATTCAATGAGCCGAGTTGGCCTTGTTGTTTGATTTTGTTGTTGATTGTTAGAAATAAACTGGGTTTTGTTTGAGTTTTTGGGTTTTTGAGTGTTTGAGATTTCTGGGTTTTCTTTGATTTTATGATTTTGGCTATGAATCTTTGGGGAAGAACGAGAAAAACTGATGGATTTTCAACATGGGTCTTTCAGCATTGGTCTTTGTTCTCTTCTCAAATTTTATTGCATTATTGATTTGATTTTAAGTGGGAAAGGAAGTTGATTCAATGGGTTTAATTTTGAATTTTTGTTCTTGGGTTTGATTTTCTGGGTTTGTGTTCTTGTGTTCATAGGCATTTGATTTCATTGTTTTTAATTCTGAATTTGTGTTCTTGGATTTGATTTTCTGGGTTTAGGTTTGATTTTATTATTTTTAATTATGTTTTTATTTTTTTTATTTAATTAAAATTAATAAATTAATTTTTAAAATATATATGCTGATTTGTCAGGGTGATGTGGCATTTTTTATAATATTTTAATTGTTCCGGCTGCCACCTCAACTATTTCCGTTGGTTGACTGACGGAAAGGACTAAAACGGAAAGCGTAAATTGGTTTTAGGGACTAAAAATGGAAAAAATAAAATGTAGGGACTAAACTTAAAAACTTCAAAATGTAGGGACTAAAAGTGCAATTGTGCCTATTGTGAAACCATAGACTAACCATACATGCCCTATGTTTGGGTGTTCATGCAGCTAAACAAACCTAAGCAAATCGTGCTAAAGATGCTAAAAAATACTATATATAATTGTATCATCTAGTCCATCAGACTTCATTTCGAAAAAAAAATTGTCCACACAATGTGTAGAACAAATACACTATATTTTTAAACAAATGAGAATTCAAAAGCATTGCAAATAAGGGAGATAATTCCTAGCATGCAACATGTACCCCATTATAATGTTTAGATACCCCCCATTGAAGACCCACAACATTCAAAGAATTTGTGTTCTCATAAATTTTACCACATTATTATGTCCAGATACCCCCATTGAATACCCACAACATTCCTACTATCCAAATTGCATTTTGTGCCTCGCTTATGTATATATATGTATAAATATATATATATATATATATATATATATTTATATATATATATTTTATATAATGTAGTGAAGAACAAATACACTATATTTAAAATTCTAGAATTTAAATTTCCATTCAAAGAATTTGTGTTCTCATAAATTTTACCACATTATTATGTTCAGATACTCCCATTGAAGACCCATAACATTCAAAAAATTTGTATTGTTCTAAATTGTTATTAGTTATTACCTATCAATAGCGTGGTGATAGAATGGAGAAGACGTGGACTTGGGACAATTAGTGCATGGTGAAGTTGGTCAATTCAAGTTGAAACTGGTAGTAGAACGCATGACACAATGGTAGAACTCTCAGACCGGTCCATGTTCATGAGAAATCCACAGTGTTATACTGAAATGGTCAGTGGTCCTAGAAGGTTGTGGGGGGGGGGGGGATGACATACTTGCACAGTACTCGAGATTAAGTAAATCGAGTTATATATAACTCGGTTATAAAAACACCGAGTAACATTAAAACGTGGTACGAACACAATTAGACTAAAATGGATTTAATGTAACTCAGCCCTGGGGAAATCGAGTATTATTTACTTCACCTACTCAGTTGGGCAGCAGTTATGTATTCTCAGCATTGGGACAAGCAAGTTGTGTCAGTACTGTACTTGATTTTAAGGAAATCGAGTATTATATCCTTTATATTAAAAAACAGCTTCCTTTCATTCTGGTTGGGGAGTATGGGCAGAAGAAAACATTCAGACATGGAGAAGAGAAGCTTCCTTTGCTGCCAGAGGTAACATGCCCACCTGTTTTATAGTTGTCGTTAAATAATTTACTGCTGCACAGTTATAGATTATGCAACTATTTCTTAGATCTTGGAACAAGCAACGTCAACGTTGCTGTAGTCCATCGGCACTTGTTGGTAAAGCGATATGGTAAATGTTTATCTAATACGTTAGATTCGAAACTTGGTAAGTTCTAACCCTAGCACAGCTCATGCGGTTTTAACATACAATGCTGTTGTATGTGCCTCTTTTAGGGTGGTAGATACTATGTTTTCATTAGTCGTGCTCTTGGCATATACGACAATTGGGCAGAAGCAAGTAGACAAGTTCATAAATTTGCGAACGCTGAACACAGGTCATACAAAGATCAACGGGAAGCAGAACTTGCATACGTGGAGTTCATGCAACGTAATGGTAGGAATGTGCAGTATGTCGACATCAAGCCCGGGGGGGGGGGGGCGTCTCAAAGCGAAGGAACCAGCTATTGCGATGGAGACGTTAGGAACAGATTGTTGAGGTATCAGTTAGACGTTGCCATTGAGGAGCATGACCACGCAAGAAGGATTGCAACCTTGAGTACTAACATGCTGAGTGAAGTGGTAGCCCATGTTATGGGGGATGATGAAGTTCATGATTCAACACAACAAGGAAGCGCAAAATGAAGGCGAAACTATGGCTCTTGCTTGTGGCATTTATGAATCTAGTAATACGAATGACATGTGTTTTTATGCCCCTTGTGCCTCAAGTTTGCACTATAGATGGGCTGAAATGTTGTGGACTAGCTTTTTCGTTTCCCTTTTGGACTTTAATTTGGAATCTGTCTTGGCCTGTAATTGCTTGTATTGTTGTTAACATTGGCTAGGTTGTTTTGGTAATTGTACTTGATTATTTTCTTTCTTTCATTTTAGAATTCCTTTCATTTTTTATGTTGTATTATATTGTTGATTTGTTATGTTTTTATATTATTCCCTTTTTTATTTTTTATTTTTGTCATTTGATAGTGCAATATAGATAATTCTGAGTATATTTTAGCAACCAATGTAATTTGATTATCCAAACATTTTAGTAGGGAGATCATGAAAAAGAAAAATATAAGGCGGATCAAAAGTTTAGTAACAAATAAATCTTATGAAGCTTTCAAAATAAAAAATTCCAGACAAAATGACTACGAACATATCAAAAGGAAAAACATTTTAGGTGGGTTTGTGGGAGATATGTAAGGATTAATAATTTGAGGCTCTTTCTATTTTTTTTTGGTAAAGATTAATAATTTGCATCCATTATAATTTGAGATTGCTACATCTTCCAATCACCAAAAAAAAAAAAAAAAAAAAAAAAAAAAAAAAAAAAAAACCAACCACCTAGGGGTCTGATGAGTATTATGTGTGGTGAAATAATTCTTCATGACACCCCTAGATTTTTTTTATGATTGGAAAATATAGCAATTCCAAATTATAATGGATGCAAATTATTAATCTTTACTGAAAAAATAGAAAAAGCCTCTGAGCGCTCACATGCTCAAAAGCTAGTAAAGTTTATAAATGCAAATAAAACCAAAGTAATGGTAAGTGTTCACAGTATCAGATTTTTTGATCTACAAACTAAAACTTGTATATAGAAAAATCACCAAAACTCTCTATCTCAAATTCATTTTCTCTTGAACACAAACTTTTTTGATTTTGTAATATGTAATACATGACACTATATATACTTGAATTCAAAGCCAATAGCAAAAAAATGAAGGTTTGAAAAAACACACGCACACTCACAAAATCTGAAAAAATCCATACCTCTAAACACTCACTCCACCAATTAAACTCCTTGGCTGGAACTCAAATTCTGCTCCCATATTTGTGCAATGATGAAATCCTAAAGCAGCCTCCATTATGGGCTAATGACCATATCAAATTAGCCACTATGAACACTAACCAAGAATCCTCCATAGCCCACAAACCACTGTCAACCTCTCTATTCAATTAAATGTTTGAATAGAGAGGTTTTTGGGAGAATGAATTAAATGTTTGAACTTGAAAGGGTGGAAAGCTATATATTTTGATAATGGTTTATGTTGGGATAGATTTTTAACTTCTTTCAGTTTTTTTAGTAAGTAGATCTGAAATTCTTGTTAAAGATCTAAATGTGGTATTTAAAATTTTATGAATTTGTTTTTAACTTCAGTTTTTTTTAGCCGTAGTTATCTAAAAGTTTTGTTAAATATTTGAAAGTAGGGTTTTTTTGGGATAAATTTGAAAGTAGTTTTTTTTTGGATAGAAGTTGAACATGGGTTTGAAATTTCAATGTGGTATTTGCAATTTTTTGGATTTCTTTTGGATATGATTGATTTCTACCTTTTAGTATTTTTTTTCTATATATCAAAAAAAAAAAAAAAAAGCTAAGTTTTTTTTTTTTTTTTACAAAGAAAAAAAAAGTTCAGTCTTGATACAGGAAGGAAAAAAAAAAAAAAAAAAAAAAAAAACTAAAGAATGAAAAGTGAAAACGTGGAGTAATGCTTGGAGTTAAACGTGGGAGTTAAATATTGCCTATTTTTTAGGCAAAGTTATAGGTGAAAGTTAAAGATGTATTTTTACTATATTATCCTCAAGCTTTATATCTACTTAAACTTAGGTTGCAGGGGTATTTTTTGAAAAAAAAAAAAATCCGGTCCAAACAGGTGCAGCTACTTAAATAGTTGTATAGATAATTCAACCATAAATCAAGTAATCAAAATTAAAATAATAACAAAAGCAAATAATTCTTTCATTCCTCCAAAATAAAACTACTAGTCCAAAAGATTCCACCCTCCATACTGTCAAATTATTTATTATGTCAAAGTTCCATAATAAATAACCAAGATTATTACATGGCATCCAAGTTCCATTTCAAAAACTAAAAGACATAACAGATTAAGATAATAAAAACCCAAAATGATTACATGCCATATCAAAATATCATTGATGGCAAAATCCAAATCCAACCATCCAAGTGCAACAATAGAAAAAGTAAAAGACATCACTGATTAACGCCGTCTGGATTGAGGGTTTCCATTGAAGAGGTGTCTTCCTTGTGCCCATCGTTATTGTTCTTCATGCTCGTTTTATCTTTAGTGAGCTCTTCCAATTGTGATTGTGCACCTTCTATATCAAATAAATTTAATGAAACATTAAAAACTTATCTATGCATTATAAATAAGAAATTTAAAAATTCTGGGTAATCAAGCAATTGAAGCAATGAATCGATTAAATAAATAAGTCGTTTGCATAGTAGTAAGAACAAAAATTATTGGTAATTAAATTGTATTGTCTATTGTCTACCAAGTCTGCCAACACAATCTATAAACTATTATATTTTGAATATGCATGAATGTAATTTGTATTACAATCGTCAACCATACCATCATGCATCATTCAACTCAATTTATTCCATTTAAATTCTCAAAAATATTGTGCATATTCTATATGTTCTATTTTGATAACTCAAATCCTTTGTCCATAGAGCAACTTTTCTGCCATTTAAAGTTTTCTCTACACCTTTTCATGATTAATATTTAAAATAAATATTGACATTTTGTGGGAAATCTAGAACCTTTTTGACATATATATTATTTTCTTTTTAAAAAATCATCATATTAGAACTCATTCAGCCAACATATAAATAAATAAAAAAAACATTACCTGTATCTGCCACTGTAGAACTAGGAATGCTCAATGGCACTTGAAATTTCCTTGGACATAACCCCAAATGGCGCTTCAAATTAAACCCAACATATGCGCCGGCAGAAATATATTCCTTTCCACACTTCTTGCATTTGCATGTAGGCTGTTCTTAATCTTTTGTCGGAAGCATCTAAAAGTGACGCCAAACAGTTGAAGTTCTCCTTTTGTAGACGTTGAGCTCAGTCTTAGCCTTCTTTGGCGAAGGAAGTTCAGCCACTTCATCAAGTTGGGCATCTAAGTCAATGTCTTTTCCTTTGGGAATCATCTCATCACTTTCCATCTAGACCAATTTAAAGAAAAATTATTGATAAGAAATTTAGTTATTCTAAGAAAAATTAAAGAATGAAAAATGAAATTAAAATCAATGTCTACAAACAAACAAATCTACTATTAGTAATAAACAGTTAACATTACAAAGTCTGTATGGATCTTCAATTATTTTATTTTAAGATGTCAGAAATAGAAAAAACTTAAGAAGAAATTAAAGAGCAAGACAGATTATTTTAAAATCAACAACAAATAAATAGTTATAATATTATTTTTTATACCAAGATCTCGTATTAGTACTAAAAATCACCAGTATAGTGATAAACACAAAACAAATTCTTTCTTTCTGCACAGTTTTTGTTTTTTTGCACACAAAACAAAGCATTCTCTGAAGTTAATCAATCAAATAACCATGTGGACAATCTTTACCCTAGAAGTCTTTTTATACAACTAAAAAGACTTCTTATCCCAAAAGAATCTCTCACCTCACCTCACTAAGTACATGAAATTTTTTAATTCTACTACAAATCAGACTCCATTACCAAAGTTCTAACTAGTTTTATTTATATTAGTACTTTAATTAACGTTGTAAGGACTCAATTTCTAACGATCCCAAACTCGTATTGGGTTCGAATGCTAAAGGCCCAAACAATAAATTTGTAGAGCGTGGATATAAAAGAACTAGATTAACTTCAAAAAAAAAACTATTAAACTTAACATTTCTAGATGGATTAATACAAATATTATGATCAATTTATCCTTGAAGCAAGCTAAGTTCTTTATTTCATAAGATTGTCTTCTAAGCATCACTTGTTTAGAAGTTTCGATCCTTCCTCTTAACACATTCTTCCATGTTATATACTGCCCTCTTGGTGTCATCTTCACCACACACGTGTAGGTTGGATTCGGGGGATCCTCTCCTGTCCCATCCAACACCTCCTGGAACCTCCAACCAGTAGCTATAAGGCTGCTTCATCATTGTTCAGGCATCACTTCCACATTAATGCGGCCAGAGAGTTGGTTGAAAGATAATCAATGCGGAGGCAGCAATTGTTAAAGATATTTGTTTATCTTTTCTTTCTTACCCTTGGCCCCATGTCCCACCCTTAGTGGTAATGTAGCTTCGAAGTGTGTTTGTGACAATATGGCGTTCAGGTCGTCCTCGGACACATATTGTCGAGAAGGATTTTTTCCTCGGACGAATACTGGACCCATCTCATGTGATATCTACTCCTCTTTTCATTTGGTTCCCCTTATAACCTTATATGGGCCTCCTCGGATGGTTTAACGTCCTCGGATGGGCCACAGGCCCAGTTAACACGGTTTTAATAATTATTGATTAACCGGCCCCCACAAACGTAATGCTACTAATGAACTAATTATATGAAGTTTCAATATTTATTTTAATCATCTATCTACACTTAGTTTGTTAATACTTTATTTATTCAATTATGATGATATTGATGAATTCTACTTCTATTTTTATATATGAACTGATTTTATGATCATACAGTACACAATTTAATAAAACTTATATGTGAATGAACAAATTATATTACTAATATAATCAAAGTTATATTATCTTGATCAGTAGCGTGCCACTTGAAAATTAAATCTTTAATAGAATTTCACATATATAATATATTAATCATCTTAATAATTAATAAGTCACATGGCAAAAGTATATTAATTTGCAACGTACAACGCGTATGTTAATTACTTGACAATGACACAACATAATATATAAGATTAACTTTTATTATATTAAATGCAACATATGATAGATTATCAAAATAATTTAAAATAAATTATAAAATTTTTATTTTCTTCAAATTATTTGTAATAGAATTTTAGTTGATGTGAAATTATAAAATTATTTTTGAAACTGAGGTAATAAAGTTTTACCTCAAGTAAACTATCTTACCAACTAATAAGTCCTTTCTTCTGGGTAGATAATTAAGGTGAAGGATATGAGTAGTTAAAAGTCTTATAAGTGTAAGCCCAATCTCACTCGAAAATGAGCAATCTAATTAATAAGTCATTTGTTATTTTAGTAACAGTGTTTCATTTATGATAATTTAATTAAATATTTACAAGTGACAAAAATTCCATCTAATAATACTTCCATCTTTTGTCTTAAAAAAAATAATAATAAAAACCAACATCATAGCGATTAACCACGTTCAGAACGGATCAACAATTATTTTTTTCTAAGATGACAAATACAAACGAACTTGAAAAGAAATCATAGAGCAAGACCCAATTATTTTAAAATCAACATAAAAATTAAACAAACAAGCCTACTATTAGTACTAAACAATCGACATGATAATGATTAATATAGTAAACAAAATCTAAAATCTTATTGAAAATATAATTAGTAAGTAAACAAAACAAAAATATATACAACATATATACCTTGCTAGTGGATTCGGTGGTTGAAAGGTGAAGAAAAAGAACAGAGGGCAGCCACGGTTTTGAGGAGAAGATAAATTAGATGGGTCGGCTAGGGATTTGAGGGGAAGAGTGAGTAGAAGGTTGAGAGACATGTTCAGGCCAGGGTTTTGATTTTATAGTGTAGAATCAATGACTGTAGTGTAGTGTAGATGAAAGAGGGGCGGTTGGAGTTTTGAGAAGAAGAAGAAGAAGAGTCACAGACAGAGTAAAGGTTGACGACGAAAACTAAGAGACACTTTTGAGATTGAGATTTGAGAGTCACAGATAGAGGTCAGGTTCAATTCTGAGGGGAAGACCAAATATCTGTATCTACCGTGTTCAATGTTTTACATTAATTATCTCTAATACTCGACTACAACGGTGTCGAGTTTTATAGTTATTGGTCTGGCACATACTCGATGGTCAGGAAATCGAGTACAATAATACTCGCTATCTCTGAAGCCGAGTTTGATAAAAACTGACCGATCCAGTATCAATTGAATACCAATTGATTTTTACAGTGAAGTTTGGGTGGACTCAAGCATTTTTTCGATGGGTCGAATCTTAGTTCGACCGGTCAAGTAAAATTCGTCATCAATACTCAACTACACTAGTGTCGAGTTTCATAATTAGTATATTTAAAATTGGTTCCACCCAAGTACTACGTTGAAAACAAGGTTGGGCATTAATTATCTCTAATACTCGACTACAACGATGTCGAGTTTTATAGTTATTGGTCGCTGTGTAGTTTGGCACGATACTCGATGATCAGGAAATCGAGTACAATAATGCTCACTATCTTTGAATCCGAGTTTGATAAAAACTAACCGATCCAATATCAATCGAATACCATTCATTTTTTACAGTGAAGTTCGGGTGGACTCAAGCATTTTTTCGATGGGTCGAATCTCAGTTCGACCGGTCAAGTAAAATTTGTGATCAATACTCGATTACACTAGTGTCGAGTTTCATAATTAGTATTTGCTACATTGGTTCCACCCGAGTACTACGTTGAAAACAGGGTTGGGCATCAATTGTCGTTGAGTTGGTTGATTCATTGAAGTGTAAATTGTTAATAGTCACAGATACTCGACAAGTGTGTGGGACAATACATTAAAATGTGTTCCAATTTAGTTAAAAAACTTGTAGAATTTGGACTCCAAATTTTTTTTTTCTTTTTCATTTTAAGGAAAATGAACATATCCGAAGAATATCTTTCAAGTTTGTTTTGGATTAGTTTATGTATCAAATTACAGAAGAGCATCATATACACATAGGACTCTTTCGCATGTGTGCATATTGTACACTAACAATGAAAGTAAGATGAAATTTTACTAATATAATCAAAAAACTTCAAGAAAATAAGGGCTAGCTATGTTAATGAAAAATGCTAAAATTGCTACAATTTGTTAAAAAAAAAAAAAAAAAAAAAAAACTTATAAAATATAAAGTAACATGAGTAAGACTTAGGTCTACTTATTATCTCTAAGATTACATGTAGACTCTCATTTTCATCACATGGAGAAGAGAATCATCTGCATTTTCTAATAAAGTTTGCTAAAATTAAACTTCTTGAATTCAAATTTCCATCCATCGTCATAATATTGCATTCGTCTAAAGCTGCCTTTGTTTAAATATCTACATAGATACAAAAATATAGAAACGAACTTTTCCATTGCACATGAAAATATCCACCCTTTGCAATTATAATTGGCACCTAACTAGAAACAAAAATATAGAAATGAACTTTTCCATTGCATATGAAAATATACACCCTTTGCAACGGATTTTGGTACCTAACTCGAAGCTTACTCAAACATGCACACATAGGACCTAAGATGTTTAAGTAGCTTGTTTGCACTTACAAAATATGTTTAAAAAGATTCTATAAGCTCAAATCAGTTGTCCAGAAAAATCTGTCCAAATTGTCATATATGCTCTCCAAAAATATGTCAAAGTCTTCTATGTCCAAAAAATCTTGTCACTGTTTTGTCCACTAGCTGTTATAACTATTCCTCCCCGTTGTCCAACTACCGTGCAAAAAACAAGGAAAACAACCAACATGGTGGTTTTCAAAGTAGATCTATAGTAGGATCTACTGAAGCCTACAAAATATGCCACCAAATATGAATCAGTAAATGAAAGAAAACAACAAAAATTGCACAATAAGAGGGAAATGGCAGGTCAGGGAAACAACTTTACAGAAAGGAAGGTTTTATTATTTTATTTTTGGTATTAATAATTAGTTTTTGCCTATTAGTAAAACTAGCCGCGAACCCGCGCGTTGCACATGATAATTATTTTTATGGTAGTTTTATTAAACTTTTTTTTTTTTTTTACAATGTAAACTAATCTAATAATGAGTAATGTATTTCGTAATTATATTTTTATTTATTATAGGAACAATCATAAATGTAATATAGGAACAATCCAAAACACCAAAAAAACATAAACTAAAAAAAATTAATAAAACTTAACAATGATTAATTGAACCAATATTAGGATAAAATTTTGTATTTGATAATCTATTAAGGTTATTTTCTTTGTAGAAATTATAATTTCGGCCGCCTAAAACATATTATCAAATAAACAATTATTAGCAAAATCAAAGAATTAAATTTCTATACATGTATTGTTATAAAATAATAATAATAAAAATAAAATTGCAAAAAGTTAAAATTTGTCACCTTTCCGATTATTTTCGTTTGGCTAACCTTTGCTTTTCTTTAAATAAATGGCATTATAGAGTACTTCTAATACAACTATTAAGAGTACTTTGTCCACCACAAAGGATTAAAAAATAAACAAAAATCAGTAAAGTATCATAGTTTAACATCTAAATTGAACACTATAAAAAATCATGCTATGTAATAGAATAAATACCAAATTATCCAAATCATACTATGTAATAGAATAATATTATATTTTTATATGCTATATTTAATTCTTTAGAATGCAATAGGATAACATTTAACAACAAAAGAGAATTAAAAAATAAATAAAAAAAATAACAATTTAAAAAACAAAACTAAATCGCATTAACCCAAAATAGAGTTTTAAAGAATATAAAAAATTATCAACCTAAAGTAGAGATGCAAGAAAAATAAAAAAATCCACCAAAAAATTTAGAGAGAGAGAGAGAGAGAGAAAGAGAGAGAGAGAGAGAGAGAGGGAGAGAGTGGGAACCTTTTTTTTTTGCGAGGGAAAACTATGCATAGAATAGAAGAGATAGTGACAAATTTATAGTAAGAGGGTGTGATTAAGAAGAGACAAAAATAAAGGAAGATGAAGGGAAAGAGAAAGAATGATATTAATGTAAAGGGTAGTGGGGAGATGAAAAGGTAAGGGAGGGAGAAATATTGAAGAAGTAGTGGGGAGATGAAATGGTAAGGGAGGGAGAAATATTGAAGAATTAGTGTAGTGGGGAGATGAAATGGTAAGGGAGGGAAAAATATTGAAAAAGTAGTGGGGAGATGAAATGGTAAGGGAGGGAGAAATATTGAAGAAGTAGTGTAGTGGGGAGATGAAATGCTAAGGGAGAGAGAAAGGTTAGAGAAGTGTAAATATTAAAAAAATAAATGACTAAGAAGAGATAAAAATAAAGGAAGATGAAGGGAAAGAGAAATAATGATATTAATGTAGAAGGTAGTGGGGAGATGAAAAGGTAAGGGAGGGAAAAATATTGAAGAAGTAGTGGGGAGATGAAATAGTAAGGGAGAGAGAAAGGTTGGAGAAGTGTAAATATTAAAAAAATAAATGTTAAAAAAAATTATAAGAAAATTGGAAAGAAAAAAAAAAAAAAAAAAAAAAAAACCCTAAAGCTTGAAAGGCTTCAACGTTTTTTTTTTTTTTTTTAGGTGAAAAGGCTCACATAAAACCCTAAAACTGAACTAAAAAGACTTTGGGTTGGGCTTGATAGTGAAACTAAATAAATAAGAGGTGAGTTGGATTAATTATACAGATTTATTATAGGGTGATAGTGGAAGTCAATAAATAAGTAGTGGGCTGGATTTATTATAAGGTGATAGTGAAAGTAAATAAATAAATAGTGGACTGCATTTATAGAGCTGAAAATTGTAAAATCCATTTTAAAATTGTAGGAAAAATTATATTTTAAAAAAGAAAAGGAAAAAAAGAATGACGTGGCAGCTGATGTGGCGCAACGTGAGAGCAGCAACATTAAACGTTATGCTTCAGCTTTTAGTGTAACAGAATAAATACCAAATTATCCAAATCATACCATATAATAGAATAATATTATATTTTTATATGCTATATTTAATTCTTTAGAATGTAATAGGATAACATTTAACAACCAAAGAGAATTAAAAAAAAATAATAATAAAAATTTTAAAAACAAAACTAAATCGCATTAACTCAAAATAGAGTTTTAAAGAATATAAAAAATTATCAACCTAAAGTAGAGATGTAAGAAAAATAAAAAAATCCACCAAAAAAATTAGAGAGAGAGAGAGAGGGAGAGAGAGGGAACCTTTTTTATTTTGCGAGGGGAAACTATGCATAGAATAGAATAGATAGTGACAAATTTATAGTAAGAGAGTGTGACTAAGAAAAGACAAAAATAAAGGAAGATGAAGGGAAAGAGAAAGAATGATATTAATGTAGAGGGTAGTGGGGAGATGAAAAGGTAAGGGAGGGAGAAATATTGAAGAAGTAGTGGGGAGATGAAATGGTAAGGGAGGGAGAAATATTGAAGAAGTAGTATAGTGGGGAGATGAAATGATACGGGAGAGAGAAAGGTTGGAGAAGTGTAAATATTAAAAAAAATAAATGACTAAGAAGAGATAAAAATAAAGGAAGATGAAGGGAAAGAGAAATAATGATATTAAAGTAGAAGGTAGTGGGGAGATGAAAAGGTAAGGGAGGGAGAAATATTGAAGAAGTAGTGGGGAGATGAAATAGTAAGGGAGAGAGAAAGGTTAGAGAAGTGTAAATATTAAAAAAATAAATGCTAAAAAAAATTATAAGAAAATTGGAAAAAAAAAATAACCCTAAAGCTTGAAAGGCTTCAACGTTTGTTATTTATTATTTTTTTTTTCCTTTTAGCTGAAAAAGCTCACAAAAAACCCTAAAACTGAACTGAAAAGGCTTTGAGTTGGGCTTGATAGTGAAACTAAATAAATAAGGGGTGAGCTGGATTAATTATACAGATTTATTATAGGGTGATAGTGGAAGTAAATAATAAGTAGTGGGCTGAATTTATTATAAGGTGATAGTGAAAATAAATAAATAAATAGTGGGCTGCATTTATAGGGCTGAAAATTGTAAAATCCATTTTAAAATTGTAGGAAAAATTATATTTTAAAAAAGAAAAGGAAAAAAAGAATGACGTGGCAGCTGATGTGGCGCAACGTGAGAGCAGCAACATTAAACGTTACGCTTCAGCTTTTAGTGTAACAGAATAAATACCAAATTATCCAAATCATACTATATAATAGAATAATATTATATTTTTTTATGCTATATTTAATTCTTTAGAATGCAATAGGATAACATTTAACAACCAAAGAGAATTAAAAAAAAAAAAAAATAATAAAAATTTAAAAAACAAAACTAAATCGCATTAACTCAAAATAAAGTTTTAAAGAATATAAAAAATTATCAACCTAAAGTAGAGATGTAAGAAAAATAAAAAAATCCACCAAAAAAATTAGAGAGAGAGAGAGGGAGAGAGAGGGAACCTTTTTTTTTTTTTTTGTGAGGGGAAACTATGCATAGAATAGAATAGATAGTGACAAATTTATAGTAAGAGGGTGTGACTAAGAAAAGACAAAAATAAAGGAAGATGAAGGGAAAGAGAAAGAATGATATTAATGTAGAAGGTAGTGGGGAGATGAAAAGGTAAGGGAGTGAGACATATTGAAGAAGTAGTGGGGAGATGAAATGGTAAGGGAGGGAGAAATATTAAAGAAGTAGTGTAGTGGGGAGATGAAATGATAAGGGAGAGAGAAAGGTTGGAGAAGTGTAAATATTAAAAAAAATAAATGACTAAGAAGAGATAAAAATAAAGGAAGATGAAGGGAAAGAGAAATAATGATATTAATGTAGAAGGTAGTGGGGAGATGAAAAGGTAAGGGAGGGAGAAATATTGAAGAAGTAGTGGGGAGATGAAATAGTAAGGGAGAGAGAAAGGTTAGAGAAGTGTAAATATTAAAAAAATAAATGTTAAAAAAAAATTATAAGAAATTGGGAAAAAAAAAACCCCCTAAAGCTTGAAAGGCTTCAACGTTTGTTATTTATTTATTTATTTTTTTCCTTTTAGCTGAAAAAGCTCACAAAAAAGCCTAAAACTGAACTGAAAAGGTTTTGAGTTGGGCTTGATAGTGAAACTAAATAATTAAGAGGTGAGCTGGATTAATTATACAGATTTATTATAGGGTGATAGTGGAAGTAAATAATAAGTAGTGGGCTGAATTTATTATAAGGTGATAGTGAAAGTAAATAAATAAATAGTGGGCTGCATTTATAGGGCTGAAAATTGTAAAATCCATTTTAAAATTGTGGGAAAAATTATATTTTAAAAAAGAAATGGAAAAAAAGAATGACGTGGCAGCTGATGTGGCGCAACGTGAGAGCAGCAACATTAAACGCTACGCTTCAGCTTTTAGTAATATATAGATTTGTTCCAAGAGTAAGCTGTCTCCCTTGTCAATAATCTGATGCAAATGCCTTTCTTTCCCTCTCAAGAGTACAACGAAGGCCAAAAAGGCACATACTAGACTGCAAGTGTGATAATATATAATGCTCCTAAATGTTGCCAGCCACGTCCTTTAACCTTGATGCATAGTATAAAATAATAGAGTTAAAGGGCAAGCATAACTACAGGACATTTCCTTTTGAATATATAGGGCACTTTTATAATGTAAAGAGAATATTACTTTACAAGTGAACTTGTCTGAAACTTTCAAAGACCGAATACTAAAATTAATGCTTATTTGATACTATAGCTAAATTGATAAAGACTTATAAGCCTTAAAGTTCTGCTTCAAAATTCACAACTCACTGCCTGATAGACATTAATGCTAATCCACATAGCTAACTAAAAATGAGACAAAGTTACTTGAAGTAATGCATGTATGCAATCCACTATTAGTAAACTCACTTGAAAGTCATACTTGAGAAATATTATTGCTAAAAACATATAACTCATAATTTGTCTAGACCTATAGTTCCATAATAAAAGTACATCTTTAACTCCATTTTCATTTTGAAACAAGATGCACAGACATGCCACTTGAACAAGTATCAAAATAACAAGTTTCCAAATCATTGTAACTGAACCAAATACAAACATGGTCAGGTTGAAGTATAAACAGCATTGAGGCGTCATCTTTTGCAGTCATGTCAATCACTTTCTTGTAAATCAAACAAAGTTTAAAGCAAGGAAGAATATTTATAAATAGAACTAAGCAAATTCAATTTCTAAGCCATGCTGGACTTACGTATATATAGAGAGAGGAGAGAGAAATTCAGTTGCTTAAGGGTAACAAGTTCCTTTTATATGTTCTAAAATCCCAACTATCAAATTTTATATTGTTTTTATTTTCTTTTATTTTTTTTTTGCTTGTGAGTTGTAATTATCGAAAAATGAACCTCAAAAACTAAAATAGATTAAAAAGTCCAGATATTGGGCAAGGTTTTACCCCTATATGCTCCACATCATCAACAGCTCAACGATCTTTTCGCTTCCTCATAGCTGCCTTGGCCGGTCTCATCTTACTTGAAATTCAAAGCAGAGCACATTACTTGAATGCACGCATTCCCTAACAGCCAAAGTAGAGTTTAAAGAGAGGGACCGCACGTTCCCTAAGGCCACAATGATGTGGAAAGGAGCTATATAGCTTCTCTCTTACTCATCCACTAAATAGACCAAAGCAAAATGTGTGTTTAGGGGTCAACACTCAATAGGCTACATCATTGTACAGATTCTGTGAGGATTTTGTGGAATGAAAAAAGAAAAACTAATGAGAAAAATTCTATAGCAATGATTGATCACCCTTGACACCACTAATAAGCTGGGTGATGAATTGGGTTGCCATCCAATGTCACATGACTACTACAAATTCTACAACCACAAATAATGCTAGTAAATACATGATTAACTGCACTGCAACAATGGCAACAGTAATACACTACTATAGAGGATATACTTAAGACTCTTGGATTATGCGTTTGATGATGAAGCCTATGAAATATCTACCAAGTGAAGTGAGTAATAGTTGATGAACCCACAAATAGCAATAATTTCATTATAAAAAAATGTTTGATCTGAGTATGATCATCACTTAAAGACATCATATGCAAGTCTTGTGACATTCTATTAAGGTAAATGATAAAAGGTTTACATAGCATGGAGGTGTACTGGCTAAATAAGAAAATCTAATGCAAACTCTTCATTTTGATTGTTAATCTGAACATTCTAATTAACAGATAGTAGTTAAGAAAGATGCCTTCCTAGCTGTGCAAATAATTACATTATCATTCTAAAGATAGAAGACAAGGACAAAAATCTGCGGAGGTAGACATAGGAATAAATCATAACAAAAATCTTTTATAATTATGCTTTGTCTGTGGATTTCATAAATATTTTCATAAATCATGGTATTTACTGTCACCGGTCCCATGACCAGGGGGATGTATGTTAGTGCGGAGTGATCTTCGCAACCCATGTACCAGCACAATATTTTCACTCTGTATCTGTTTGATCTGTGTAGTCGATTCGTCGGGGTTAGGAAGCGAAGGGTCCTGCGTGGGCTCAGCCTGAACTATAGGTGGGGTCGGTTGGCCAGGTGTGGGTACAAATATACAGCCACCATCGTGGGCAGAGCCGATGAACAATGGGGGAGATAGCCGAGTGGGTGGTGGGGACCGAGGGCTAGCTTGAGCATCAGATGGCCTTTGAGTAGCGTTAGGCGTGCATCGCGATGACCCGGCGCCATCCATGTACATGCCCCAATCACCCTCGAACGCCTCATCATCTATAGAAAAACAATTGTGAAAGTTTATATTCTGTTAATTTGATAAGCATATGGAAAACAATTGTGACTAAAGTGTTACATTCAATAGAGTACTTTCTGTAAACCTCTTCAATAGGACGAAAACTAAGTCACGTGTGAAATGCACCTTCAAAATTGATTCAATTTCCATAAACTTGATTCAATTTTTGAATTTTCTCATGGCAGATTCTTTCATTCCTACTTGATTTCCTATAACCCAAAGTTCTCTGACTTAAACTTACTCCATATTGAAAAAAATAAAAATGAAGTCAAATGCTAAGAAACATTCAACATGTAAACCTTGCCTACCCTCTTTTCGGCCATTGAAATTTGTGAAATCAACAGAATGGGATATCATGTGTGGCTGTGATGAAAGTATACTTCGCTACTTAAATATTTATCTAAATAAATTATAACTAAAAGTACTAGAATTGGAAGTCAGTAAGAGTTGGAGGTATTAGAGGTGGAAGCTACCCGACTCATCCTCATCCTCACAACAGCGTATGGGCACAGGCGCAGGCCCACGACCACCTCTACAACCTCCAGCACCTCCACGCCCTGCCGACCCACCACCTCGGCCGTCATGGCCTGTGGCCTATGTGCTCGCCTCACTCTGTACACGCACGTTCTCCAATGCCACTCGGCTTAACTTTCCGACAACATCTAGCATATGTAGCAGGTGGTTGTACATTTGGGAACTTGGTTCTCATTGCAATAGTGTTGTAACATTGGACTCAACCTGTGAAATAAAGGAGTCA